>NW_025533530.1:225000-542500 GCF_020615455.1 Coregonus clupeaformis | reverse complement strand
GGCCTACATGTTGTTTTGGTCCTGTCTGGACTGCAGCTTGGCCTACATGTTGTTTTGGTCCTGTCTGGACTACAGCTTGGCCTACATGTTGTTTTGGTTCTGTCTGGACTGCAGCTTGGCCTACATGTTGTTTTGGTCCTGTCTGGACTACAGCTTGGCCTACATGTTGTTTTGGTCCTGTCTGGACTACAGCTTGGCCTACATGTTGTTTTGGTCCTGTCTGGACTGCAGCTTGGCCTACATGTTGTTTTGGTCCTGTCTAGACTACAGCTTGGCCTACATGTTGTTTTGGTCCTGTCTGGACTGCAGCTTGGCCTACATGTTGTTTTGGTCCTGTCTGGACTGCAGCTTGGCCTACATGTTGTTTTGGTCCTGTCTAGACTACAGCTTGGCCTACATGTTGTTTTGGATCTGTCTGGACTACAGCTTGGCCTACATGTTGTTTTGGTCCTGTCTGGACTGCAGCTTGGCCTACATGTTGTTTTGGTCCTGTCTAGACTACAGCTTGGCCTACATGTTGTTTTGATCCTGTCTAGACTACAGCTTGGCCTACATGTTGTTTTGGTCCTGTCTGGACTGCAGCTTGGCCTACATGTTGTTTTGGTCCTGTCTGGACTGCAGCTTGGCCTACATGTTGTTTTGGTCCTGTCTGGACTACAGCTTGGCCTACATGTTGTTTTGGTTCTGTCTGGACTGCAGCTTGGCCTACATGTTGTTTTGGTCCTGTCTGGAGTGCAGCTTGGCCTACATGTTGTTTTGGTCCTGTCTGGACTGCAGCTTGGCCTACATGTTGTTTTGGTCCTGTCTAGACTACAGCTTGGCCTACATGTTGTTTTGGTTCTGTCTGGACTGCAGCTTGGCATGTTGTTTTGGTCACCTGCTACCCCACCCCTCCCTGCCCTGCCTCACCTTGTCCTCCCCATCCTCCTATAGGGTAATTCCACGCTAACAGAATTGCGCTGAGACACAGATTTTTCACTTAAAATGTTTGCCAAACTAGAACCCATTGATTTGGAAGTAGAACCCTTTAGCCCCCAATAGAATTCTAGAATGCTGCTATAGATGACTGAGAATGTTACTCACACATTCCAAACAAACAGACATAATGCTAATTACAAGGCACAACGCTCTTACCCACTAAGCTACCTGCCGCCCTAATGAGACATAATGCTAATTACAAGGCACAACGCTCTTACCCACTAAGCTACCTGCCGCCCTAATGAGACATAATGCTCATTACAAGGCACAACGCTCTCACCCACTAAGCTACCTGCCGCCCTAATGAGACATAATGCTCATTACAAGGCACAACGCTCTTACCCACTAAGCTACCTGCCGCCCTAATGAGACATAATGCTCATTACAAGGCACAACGCTCTTACCCACTAAGCTACCTGCCGCCCTAATGAGACATAATGCTCATTACAAGGCACAACGCTCTTACCCACTAAGCTACCTGCCGCCCTAATGAGACATAATGCTCATTACAAGGCACAACGCTCTTACCCACTAAGCTACCTGCCGCCCTAATGAGACATAATGCTCATTACAAGGCACAACGCTCTTACCCACTAAGCTACCTGCCGCCCTAATGAGACATAATGCTCATTACAAGGCACAACGCTCTTACCCACTAAGCTACCTGCCGCCCTAATGAGACATAATGCTCATTACAAGGCACAACGCTCTTACCCACTAAGCTACCTGCCACCCTAATGAGACATAATGCTCATTACAAGTTAAGTTAGTTTTAAAGAGCAAAACCTCTTCTTTAATAAGATACTCACTATCAAAAAACTATTAACACTCAACACAACAAAAACCCTATTGTACTAAATTTGACTAAATTACTCACTGAAAATGTACCAAGTATAATATATTAGACTTATAAATATTATTTACATATAAATACAAAATTATCCAAAATGTGATCCAGGTCAGTAAGGTGGACCGTTCAGAGAGAGGAGTATGAATGTGTCTCTGGGGTTCCTGGAAGACCAGCCTGACAGCCGCCAACACAGGCCAAATACTACTACTCTCTACTACTGCTCTCTCTGGGGTTCCTGGAAGACCAGCCTGACAGCCGCCAACACAGGCCAAATACTACTACTCTCTACTACTGCTCTCTCTGGGGTTCCTGGAAGACCAGCCTGACAGCCGCCAACACAGGCCAAATACTACTACTCTCTACTACTGCTCTCTCTGGGGTTCCTGGAAGACCAGCCTGACAGCCGCCAACACAGGCCAAATACTACTACTCTCTACTACTGCTGTCTCTGGGGTTCCTGGAAGACCGGCCTGACAGCTGCCAACAGCTACTACTGCTGTCTCTGGGGTTCCTGGAAGACCAGCCTGACAGCAGCCAACACAGGCCAAATACTACTACTCTCTACTACTGCTGTCTCTGGGGTTCCTGGAAGACCAGCCTGACAGCCGCCAACACAGGCCAAATACTACTACTCTCTACTACTGCTCTCTCTGGGGTTCCTGGAAGACCAGCCTGACAGCCGCCAACACAGGCCAAATACTACTACTCTCTACTACTGCTGTCTCTGGGGTTCCTGGAAGACCGGCCTGACAGCTGCCAACATCTACTACTGCTGTCTCTGGGGTTCCTGGAAGACCAGCCTGACAGCCGCCAACACAGGCCAAATACTACTACTCTCTACTACTGCTATCTCTGGGGTTCCTGGAAGACCAGCCTGACAGCCGCCAACACAGGCCAAATACTACTACTCTCTACTACTGCTCTCTCTGGGGTTCCTGGAAGACCAGCCTGACAGCCGCCAACACAGGCCAAATACTACTACTCTCTACTACTGCTCTCTCTGGGGTTCCTGGAAGACCAGCCTGACAGCCGCCAACACAGGCCAAATACTACTACTCTCTACTACTGCTCTCTCTGGGGTTCCTGGAAGACCGGCCTGACAGCCGCCAACACAGGCTAAATACTACTACTCTCTACTGCTCTCTCTGGGGTTCCTGGAAGACCAGCCTGACAGCCGCCAACACAGGCCAAATACTACTACTCTCTACTACTGCTCTCTCTGGGGTTCCTGGAAGACCAGCCTGACAGCCGCCAACACAGGCCAAATACTACTACTCTCTACTACTGCTCTCTCGGGGTTCCTGGAAGACCAGCCTGACAGCCGCCAACACAGGCCAAATACTACTACT
Organism: Coregonus clupeaformis; assembly: GCF_020615455.1. NCBI lineage: Eukaryota > Metazoa > Chordata > Actinopteri > Salmoniformes > Salmonidae > Coregonus > Coregonus clupeaformis. The sequence goes on along the minus strand of NW_025533530.1, from coordinate 539,323 downwards.
CTCTACTACTGCTCTCTGGGGTTCCTGGAAGACCAGCCTGACAGCCGCCAACACAGGCCAAATACTACTACTCTCTACTACTGCTCTCTCTGGGGTTCCTGGAAGACCAGCCTGACAGCCGCCAACACAGGCCAAATACTACTACTCCTACTACTGCTGTCTCTGGGGTTCCTGGAAGACCAGCCTGACAGCAGCCAACACAGGCCAAATACTACTACTCTCTACTACTGCTCTCTCTGGGGTTCCTGGAAGACCAGCCTGACAGCTGCCAACATCTACTACTGCTGTCTCTGGGGTTCCTGGAAGACCAGCCTGACAGCAGCCAACACAGGCCAAATACTACTACTCTCTACTACTGCTGTCTCTGGGGTTCCTGGAAGACCAGCCTGACAGCCGCCAACACAGGCCAAATACTACTACTCTCTACTACTGCTGTCTCTGGGGTTCCTGGAAGACCAGCCTGACAGCAGCCAACACAGGCCAAATACTACTACTCTCTACTACTGCTGTCTCTGGGGTTCCTGGAAGACCAGCCTGACAGCCGCCAACACAGGCCAAATACTACTACTCTCTACTACTGCTGTCTCTGGGGTTCCTGGAAGACCAGCCTGACAGCTGCCAACATCTACTACTGCTGTCTCTGGGGTTCCTGGAAGACCAGCCTGACAGCCGCCAACACAGGCCAAATACTACTACTCTCTACTACTGCTCTCTCTGGGGTTCCTGGAAGACCAGCCTGACAGCCGCCAACACAGGCCAAATACTACTACTCTCTACTACTGCTGTCTCTGGGGTTCCTGGAAGACCAGCCTGACAGCCGCCAACACAGGCCAAATACTACTACTCTCTACTACTGCTGTCTCTGGGGTTCCTGGAAGACCAGCCTGACAGGCCAAATTACACCGCGGGAATGGCAATAAGACTCTCTCACTACTACGCACAGGCTGTAAATTAAGTTTGTTACATAAAGCTCTTAGGCCTATACTTGAACTAGATTGAGAAGAGCATGCTGATACATGCTAACGCTGAGTATCTGAAGTATCTTTTATAGGCCCTGTGTGAGATCCTTTGTGGACGTGTAGGTTTGCATCAGCCTCTCTGTAGCAGTGAGAGAGCAGAGTATCGGTTTACCACTGGAAGGTCTCTGTTGTTAGAGAGCCACTCTTTTGGACATTTTTACATTTACATTTTAGTCATTTAGCAGACGCTCTTATCCAGAGCGACTTACAGTTAGTGAATACATATTATTTTATACTGGCCCCCCGTGGGAATCGAACCCACAACCCTGGCGTTGCAAACGCCATGCTCTATCAACTGAGCTACATCATGAACAGTGTTCCAGGGGTCTGTGGCTGGACCAGACCAGAGACCAGCTCTGCACATTACAGGCTCACTACCATACTTATGTTATTTCCCTATTTGTGTTTCTCCCCTCTCTCTGTTGGAAGGTGAACCTTCACCCCAGTCTGAGGTCCTGAGCGCTCTGGAGCAGGTTTTCATCAAGGATCTCTCTGTACTTTGCTCCGTTAATCTTTCCCTCGATCCTGACTAGTCTCCCAGTCCCTGCCGCTGAAAAACATCCCCACAGCATGATGCTGCCACCACCATGCTTCACCGTAGGGATGGTGCCAGGTTTCCTCCAGACGTGACACTTGGCATTCAGGCCAAAGAGTTAAATCTTGTTTCTCATGGTCTGAGAGTCCTTTAGGTGCATTTTGGCAAACTCCAAGCGGGCTGTCATGTGCCTTTTACTGAGGAGTGGCTTCCGTCTGACCACTCTACCATAAAGGCCTGATTGGTGGAGTGCTGCAGAGATTGTTGTCCTTCTGGAAGGTTCTCCCATCTCCACAGAGGAACTCTGGAGCTCTGTCAGAGCGACCATCGGGTTCTTGGTCACCTCCCTGATCAAGGCCCTTCTCCCCCGATTACTCAGTTTGGCCGGGCGGCCAGCTCTAGGAAGAGTCTTGGTGGTTCCAAACGTCTTCCATTTAAGTATGATGGCGGCCACTGTGTTCTTGGGGACCTTCAATGCTGCAGATAAAGTTTTTGGTGCCCTTCCCCAGATATGTGCATCTAGCTGTATACATTTACATTTTAGTCATTTAGCAGACGCTCTTATCCAGAGCGACTTACAGTTAGTGAGTGCATACATTTTTCATATATACAGGGTCAGTTCCAGGGTCAGTAGATATATACAGGGTCAGTAGCTATATACAGGGTCAGTAGATATACAGTGGGGAAAGAAAATATTTAGTCAGCCACCAATTGTGCAAGTTCTCCCACTTAAAAAGATGAGAGAGGCCTGTAATTTTCATCATAGGTACACGTCAACTATGACAGACAAAATGAGAAAAAAAAATCCAGAAAATCACATTGTAGAATTTTTAATGAATTTATTTGCAAATTATGGTGGAAAATAAGTATTTGGTCAATAACAAAAGTTTCTCAATACTTTGTTATATACCCTTTGTTGGCAATGACACAGGTCAAACGTTTTCTGTAAGTCTTCACAAGGTTTTCACACACTGTTGCTGGTATTTTGGCCCATTCCTCCATGCAGATCTCCTCTAGAGCAGTGATGTTTTGGTCTGTCGCTGGGCAACACGGACTTTCAACTCCCTCCAAAGATTTTCTATGGGGTTGAGATCTGGAGACTGGCTAGGCCACTCCAGGACCACTCCTTCGTTGCCCGGGCGGTGTGTTTGGGATCATTGTCATGCTGAAAGACCCAGCCACGTTTCATCTTCAATGCCCTTGCTGATGAAAGGAGGTTTTCACTCAAAATCTCACGATACATGGCCCCATTCATTCTTTCCTTTACACGGATCAGTCGTCCTGGTCCCTTTGCAGAAAAACAGCCCCAAAGCATGATGTTTCCACCCCCATGCTTCACAGTAGGTATGGTGTTCTTTGGACGCAACTCAGCATTCTTTGTCCTCCAAACACGACGAGTTGAGTTTTTACCAAAAAGTTGGGAAGACTGAATCTGCAATAGGTTTTATCTGACCATATGACATTCTCACAATCGTCTTCTGGATCATCCAAATGCACTCTAGCAAACTTCAGACGGGCCTGGACATGTACTGGCTTAAGCAGGCGGACACGTCTGGCACTGCAGGATTTGAGTCCCTGGCGGCGTAGTGTGTTACTGATGGTAAGCTTTGTTACTTTGGTCCCAGCTCTCTGCAGGTCATTCACTAGTTCCCCCCGTGTGGTTCTGGGGATTTTTGCTCACCGTTCTTGTGATCATTTTGACCCCACGGGGGTCTTCCATTTCCTAATAATTGCTCCCACAGTTGATTTCTTCAAACCAAGCTGCTTACCTATTGCAGATTCAGTCTTCCCAGCCTGGTGCAGGTCTACAATTTTGTTTCTGGTGTCCTTTGACAGCTCTTTGGTCTTGGCCATAGTGGAGTTTGGAGTGTGACTGTTTGAGGTTGTGGACAGGTGTCTTTTATACTGATAACAAGTTCAAACAGGTGCCATTAATACAGGTAACGAGTGGAGGACAGAGGAGCCTCTTAAAGAAGAAGTTACAGGTCTGTGAGAGCCAGAAATCTTGCTTTTTTGTAGGTGACCAAATACTTATTTTCCACCATAATTTGCAAATAAATTCATTAAAAATCCTACAATGTGATTTTCTGGATTTTTTTCTTCTCAATTTGTCTGTCATAGTTGACGTGTACCTATGATGAAAATGACAGGCCTCTCTCATCTTTTTAAGTGGGAGAACTTGCACAATTGGTGGCTGACTAAATACTTTTTTCCCCCACTGTATACAGGGTCAGTAGCTATATACAGGGTCAGTTCCAATACCATATTTACAATGTGCAGGGATACTGGAGTGATAGAGGTAGATATGTATAGGGGCGGTGCCTAGGCATCAGGATATATGATAATCTTCTTGGCCTTCCTGTGACACCGGTGCTGTAGATGTCCTGGAGGTCAGGCACTGGGCCCCCGGTGATACGTTGGGCTGAGCGCACCACCCTCTGGAGAGCCATGCGGTTGTGGGCAATGCAGTTGCCATACCAGGCGGTGACGCAGCCCGACAGAATGCTCTCCTGAGTTTGAAGAGGCGCTGTTTCAGGTCCTTGGTGATTTGCACGCCAAGGAACTTGAAGCTTTTGACCCTCTCCACTGCGGCACCTTTTGTTATGGATGGGGGTGTGCTCGCTCTGCTGTCTCCTGTAGCCAATCAGCTCCTTCGTTTTGTTGACGGTGAGGGAGAGGTTGTTTCCCCGGCATTAACCTCCTCCATGTAGGCTGTCTCGTCGTTTTAAGTGAACAGGCTTACCACTGTTGTGTCATCAGCAAACGTGATGATAGAGTTGGAGTTGTGCGTAGCCACGCAGTCATTGGTGAGCAGGGAGTACAGGAGGGGGCTGAGCACACACCCCTGGGGGGCCCCCGTGTTGAGGATCAGCGTGGAGGATGTGTTGTTGCCTACCCTTACCACCTGGGGGCGGCCCGTCAGGAAGTCCAGGATCCAATTGCACAGGGAGGGGTCTAGTCCCAGGGCCCTGAGTTTAGTGATGAGCTTGGGGGGCACTATGGTGTTGAAAACCGAGCTGTAGTCCATGAACAGCATTCTCACATAGGTATTCCTCTGGTCTAAGTGGGATAGGGCAGTGTGCAGTGCAGTGGCGATTACATCATCTGTGGATCTGTTGGGGCGGGATGGAGTGGGTCTAGGTTGGCGGGTAAGGTGTAAGGTCCTTGATTAGCCTCATGACAGGTTTTACCGTAGAGAATCAGACAGAAATGTAGGCTACACTCTGTCTATTGGCTTCTTTGCATATTCAAACCTGTCTCAAAATACAACACTGCCCCTTTAAGGCTCTCCTGGAGTATGGTTGGCCACCCTTGGTAGCCTATAAAATATTGCAATATTACAATTACAACCAAATACTTTTTATGCCTTTTATAAAATAATTCCCTAGCACGTCTCCTGTTTCTGCGCCTCGCCCCCCCAAGCAGTAGTTTACAGGAGGGAGGAGAGAAGCGTCCTTGAGCCAGATCAGAAACGGTAGCAGTAGTTTACAGGAGTGAGGAGAGAAGCGTCCTTGAGCCAGATCAGAAACGGTAGCAGTAGTTTACAGGAGTGAGGAGAGAAGCGTCCTTGAGCCAGATCAGAAACGGTAGCAGTAGTTTACAGGAGCGAGGAGAGAAGCGTCCTTGAGCCAGATCAGAAACGGTAGCAGTAGTTTACAGGAGCGAGGAGAGAAGCGTCCTTGAGCCAGATCAGAAACGGTAGCAGTAGTTTACAGGAGCGAGGAGAGAAGCGTCCTTGAGCCAGATCAGAAACGGTAGCAGTAGTTTACAGGAGCGAGGAGAGAAGCGTCCTTGAGCCAGATCAGAAACGGTAGCAGTAGTTTACAGGAGCGAGGAGAGAAGCGTCCTTGAGCCAGATCAGAAACGGTAGCAGTAGTTTACAGGAGCGAGGAGAGAAGCGTCCTTGAGCCAGATCAGAAACGGTAGCAGTAGTTTACAGGAGCGAGGAGAGAAGCATCCTTGAGCCAGATCAGAAACGGTAGCAGTAGTTTACAGGAGCGAGGAGAGAAGCGTCCTTGAGCCAGATCAGAAACGGTAGCAGTAGTTTACAGGAGTAAGGAGAGAAGCGTCCTTGAGCCAGATCAGAAACGGTAGCAATAGTTTACAGGAGGGAGGAGAGAAGCGTCCTTGAGCCAGATCAGAAACGGTAGCAGTAGTTTACAGGAGCGAGGAGAGAAGCGTCCTTGAGCCAGATCAGAAACGGTAGCAGTAGTTTACAGGAGCGAGGAGAGAAGCGTCCTTGAGCCAGATCAGAAACGGTAGCAGTAGTTTACAGGAGCGAGGGAGAGAAGCGTCCTTGAGCCAGATCAGAAAGCGGTAGCAGTAGTTTACAGGAGCGAGGAGAGAAGCGTCCTTGAGCCAGATCAGAAACGGTAGCAGTAGTTTACAGGAGCGAGGGAGAGAAGCGTCCTTGAGCCAGATCAGAAACGGTAGCAGTAGTTTACAGGAGCGAGGAGAGAAGCGTCCTTGAGCCAGATCAGAAACGGTAGCAGTAGTTTACAGGAGCGAGGAGAGAAGCGTCCTTGAGCCAGATCAGAAACGGTAGCAGTAGTTTACAGAACACACATCTCACAGTACCTAAGCAACCAGGATCTCCTTTAAACCAGCATGGGGTGCTGTCATACCTTGTACATAGGTTTCCTGACCCTGTATGCAGTCTATGTCATTTTATAATTTGGGTGAACTATCCCAAATCTATGCCTAACCCTAAACTGAAATTAAAGCCAAAAAGCACATTTTTATTTTCATACATTATTACGATACAGACAATTTAGACTTTGTGGCTGTGTTATCTAGTGGGAACCGTCAGTCAGCCAGTCTCTTCCAGAAAGGGACTGTGATGACAAGTGACACAGTTTCGACTCATCATGATGACCGCAGGAAGAAATCTGGAGCATGACTCATGATAAGACTCAGATCTGAGTCCTGTGTTCTGATCTAGTTTTCTCTGCTCTACCAAGGGCCTGTGTCAACCTGCAGAAACATTCCTCTCCAGCCTGTAGAGTCCTTTTAAAGTTTTGCAGTAAGATTATTCTGAGGGGAGAGAGTCTCCACTTCTGGGTGGTGTCCTGAGTGCTCAGTGCCCTACTCAGCCTCCCTCCATCCCACACTCCTATAACCTAGCCAAACTCCTCTCAGCCTCCCTCCATCCCACACTCCTATAACCTAGCCAAACTCCTCTCAGCCTTCCTCCAATAACAGTATTATTAATATTATAACTCCAGCAGGATAGCAGTATTATTAACATGATAACTCCATCAGGATAGCAGTATTATTAACATGATAACTCCAGCAGGATAGCAGTATTATTAACATGATAACTCCATCAGGATAGCAGTATTATTAACATGATAACTCCATCAGGATAGCAGTATTATTAACATGATAACTCCAGCAGGATAGCAGTATTATTAACATGATAACTCCAGCAGGATAGCAGTATTATTAACATGATAACTCCAGCAGGATAGCAGTATTGTTAACATGATAACTCCAGCAGGATAGCAGTATTATTAACATGATAACTCCAGCAGGATAGCAGTATTATTAACATGATAACTCCAGCAGGATAGCAGTATTGTTAACATGATAACTCCAGCAGGATAAAAGTATTAACATTAACATTCCTTCAGTGGTCATCCCCTGGCGGGGGAGAAACAGACCAGGGGAGGGAGAGGAGTGGAGAGACCAGGGGAGGGAGAGGAGAGGAGAGACTGACCAGGGGAGGGAGAGGAGAGGAGAGACAGACCAGGGGAGGGAGAGGAGAGACAGACCAGGGGAGGGAGAGGAGAAACAGACCAGGGGAGGGAGAGGAGAAACAGACCAGGGGAGGGAGAGGAGAGACAGACCAGGGGAGGGAGAGGAGAGGAGAGACCAGGAGGGAGAGGAGAGGAGAGACCAGGGAGGGAGAGGAGAGGAGAGACTGACCAGGGGAGGAGAGGAGAGGAGAGACAGACCAGGGGAGGAGAGGAGAGACAGACCAGGGAGGGAGAGGAGAAACAGACCAGGGGAGGGAGAGGAGAGACAGACCAGGGGAGGGAGAGGAGAGACAGACCAGGGAAGGGAGAGGAGAGACAGACCAGGGGAGGGAGAGGAGAGGAGAGACCAGGGGAGGGAGAGGAGAGGAGAGACCAGGGGAGGGAGAGGAGAGACTGACCAGGGGAGGGAGAAGAGAGGAGAGACAGACCAGGGGAGGGAGAGGAGAGGAGAGACTGACCAGGGGAGGGAGAGGAGAGGAGAGACAGACCAGGGGAGGGAGAGGAGAGGAGAGACAGACCAGGGGAGGGAGAGGAGAAACAGACCAGGGGAGGGAGAGGAGAGACAGACCAGGGGAGGGAGAGGAGAGACTGACCAGGGGAGGGAGAGGAGAGACTGACCAGGGGAGGGAGAGGAGAGACAGACCAGGGGAGGGAGAGGAGAGACTGACCAGGGAAGGGAGAGGAGAGACAGACCAGGGGAGGGAGAGGAGAGGAGAGACAGACCAGGGGAGGGAGAGGAGAGACTGACCAGGGGAGGGAGAGGAGAGACATACCAGGGGAGGGAGAGGAGAGACATACCAGGGGAGGGAGAGGAGAGACAGACCAGGGGAGGGAGAGGAGAGGAGAGACAGACCAGGGGAGGGAGAGGAGAGGAGAGACTGACCAGGGGAGGGAGAGGAGAGGAGAGACAGACCAGGGGAGGGAGAGGAGAGGAGAGACTGACCAGGGAGGGAGAGGAGAGGAGAGACTGACCAGGGGAGGAGAGGAGAGGAGAGACAGACCAGGGGAGGGAGAGGAGAGACAGACCAGGGGAGGGAGAGGAGAGGAGAGACAGACCAGGGGGAGGGAGAGGAGAGGAGAGACAGACCAGGGGAGGGAGAGGAGAGGAGAGACAGACCAGGGGAGGGAGAGGAGAGGAGAGACAGACCAGGGGAGGGAGAGGAGAGGAGAGACAGACCAGGGGAGGGAGAGGAGAGGAGAGACAGACCAGGGGAGGGAGAGGAGAGGAGAGACTGACCAGGGGAGGGAGAGGAGAGGAGAGACTGACCAGGGGAGGGAGAGGAGAGGAGAGACTGACCAGGGGAGGGAGAGGAGAGGAGAGACTGACCAGGGGAGGGAGAGGAGAGACAGACCAGGGGAGGGAGAGGAGAGGAGAGACTGACCAGGGGAGTGAGAGGAGAGGAGAGACAGACCAGGGGAGGGAGAGGAAGGGAGAGACAGACCAGGGGAGGGAGAGGAGATTCAGCCTGCAAGTGTTTTAAGAGCAGCCAGTGTTACTGTTCATTCAGCCCCAGCAGGAGTCCTATGGTGTCCAGCTGTTCTCACAAAGCAGGATATGCACCAGCCTGTATGTTCTCTGCATCCTGTACGCTGAAGGGAGCCCTGGAGTGAAGGCTGTGCTCTGTGTGTGCGTATCGTTCGCGTGCATTCCACCCATGACAGATCATGGTAGTAGTGACAGATCATGGTAGTAGTGATAGATCATGGTAGTAGTGATAGATCATGGTAGTAGTGACAGATCATGGTAGTAGTGATAGATAGATCATGGTAGTAGTGATAGAAAGATCATGGTAGTAGTGATAGAAAGATCATGGTAGTAGTGATAGATAGATCATGGTAGTAGTGATAGATCATGGTAGTAGTGATATATCATGGTAGTAGTGATAGATCATGGTAGTAGTGATAGATCATGGTAGTAGTGACAGATCATGGTAGTAGTGATAGATCATGGTAGTAGTGATAGATCATGGTAGTAGTTATAGATAGATCATGGTAGTAGTGATAGATCATGGTAGTAGTGATAGATAGATCATGGTAGTAGTGATAGATCATGGTAGTAGTGATAGATAGATCATGGTAGTAGTGACAGATCATGGTAGTAGTGATAGATAGATCATGGTAGTAGTGACAGATCATGGTAGTAGTGATAGATCATGGTAGTAGTGATAGATCATGGTAGTAGTAATAGATCATGGTAGTAGTAACAGATCATGGTAGTAGTGATAGATAGATCATGGTAGTAGTGATAGATCATGGTAGTAGTGATAGATAGATCATGGTAGTAGTGACAGATCATGGTAGTAGTGATATATAGATCATGGTAGTAGTGACAGATCATGGTAGTAGTGATAGATCATGGTAGTAGTGACAGATCATGGTAGTAGTTATAGATAGATCATGGTAGTAGTGATAGATAGATCATGGTAGTAGTGATAGATCATGGTAGTAGTGATAGATCATGGTAGTAGTAATAGATAGATCATGGTAGTAGTGATAGATAGATCATGGTAGTAGTGATAGATCATGGTAGTAGTGATAGATCATGGTAGTAGTGACAGATCATGGTAGTAGTGATAGATAGATCATGGTAGTAGTGATAGATCATGGTAGTAGTGATAGATAGATCATGGTAGTAGTGACAGATCATGGTAGTAGTGATAGATAGATCATGGTAGTAGTGACAGATCATGGTAGTAGTGATAGATAGATCATGGTAGTAGTGACAGATCATGGTAGTAGTGATAGATCATGGTAGTAGTGATAGATCATGGTAGTAGTGATAGATCATGGTAGTAGTGATAGATAGATCATGGTAGTAGTGATAGATCATGGTAGTAGTGACAGATCATGGTAGTAGTGACATATCATGGTAGTAGTGATAGATCATGGTAGTAGTGATAGATCATGGTAGTAGTGATAGATAGATCATGGTAGTAGTGATAGATCATGGTAGTAGTGATAGATAGATCATGGTAGTAGTGATAGATCATGGTAGTAGTGACAGATCATGGTAGTAGTGATAGATAGATCATGGTAGTAGTGATAGATCATGGTAGTAGTGACAGATCATGGTAGTAGTGATAGATAGATCATGGTAGTAGTGATAGATAGATCATGGTAGTAGTGATAGATAGATCATGGTAGTAGTGATAGATAGATCATGGTAGTAGTGATATATAGATCATGGTAGTAGTGATATATAGATCATGGTAGTAGTGATATATAGATCATGGTAGTAGTGATATATCATGGTAGTAGTGACAGATCATGGTAGTAGTGATAGATATATCATGGTAGTAGTGATAGATCATAGTAGTAGTGATAGATCATAGTAGTAGTGATAGATAGATAATGGTAGTAGTGATAGATCATGGTAGTAGTGATAGATCATGGTAGTAGGATAGATCATGGTAGTAGTGATAGATAGATCATGGTAGTAGTGATAGATCATGGTAGTAGTGACAGATCATAGTAGTAGTGATAGATAGATCATGGTAGTAGTGATAGATAGATCATGGTAGTAGTGACAGATCATGGTAGTAGTGATAGATAGATCATGGTAGTAGTGATAGATCATGGTAGTAGTGATACATCATGGTAGTAGTGATAGATCATGGTAGTAGTGACAGATCATGGTAGTAGTGACAGATCATGGTAGTAGTGATAGATAGATCATGGTAGTAGTGACAGATCATGGTAGTAGTGACAGATCATGGTAGTAGTGACAGATCATGGTAGTAGTGATAGATAGATCATGGTAGTAGTGACAGATCATGGTAGTAGTGATAGATAGATCATGGTAGTAGTGATAGATCATGGTAGTAGTGATAGATCATGGTAGTAGTGATAGATCATGGTAGTAGTTATAGATAGATCATGGTAGTAGTGATAGATCATGGTAGTAGTGATAGATAGATCATGGTAGTAGTGATAGATCATGGTAGTAGTGATAGATAGATCATGGTAGTAGTGACAGATCATGGTAGTAGTGATAGATAGATCATGGTAGTAGTGACAGATCATGGTAGTAGTGATAGATCATGGTAGTAGTGATAGATCATGGTAGTAGTAATAGATCATGGTAGTAGTAACAGATCATGGTAGTAGTGATAGATAGATCATGGTAGTAGTGATAGATCATGGTAGTAGTGATAGATAGATCATGGTAGTAGTGACAGATCATGGTAGTAGTGATATATAGATCATGGTAGTAGTGACAGATCATGGTAGTAGTGATAGATCATGGTAGTAGTGACAGATCATGGTAGTAGTTATAGATAGATCATGGTAGTAGTGATAGATAGATCATGGTAGTAGTGATAGATCATGGTAGTAGTGATAGATCATGGTAGTAGTAATAGATAGATCATGGTAGTAGTGATAGATAGATCATGGTAGTAGTGATAGATCATGGTAGTAGTGATAGATCATGGTAGTAGTGACAGATCATGGTAGTAGTGATAGATAGATCATGGTAGTAGTGATAGATCATGGTAGTAGTGATAGATAGATCATGGTAGTAGTGACAGATCATGGTAGTAGTGATAGATAGATCATGGTAGTAGTGACAGATCATGGTAGTAGTGATAGATAGATCATGGTAGTAGTGACAGATCATGGTAGTAGTGATAGATCATGGTAGTAGTGATAGATCATGGTAGTAGTGATAGATCATGGTAGTAGTGATAGATAGATCATGGTAGTAGTGATAGATCATGGTAGTAGTGACAGATCATGGTAGTAGTGACATATCATGGTAGTAGTGATAGATCATGGTAGTAGTGATAGATCATGGTAGTAGTGATAGATAGATCATGGTAGTAGTGATAGATCATGGTAGTAGTGATAGATAGATCATGGTAGTAGTGATAGATCATGGTAGTAGTGACAGATCATGGTAGTAGTGATAGATAGATCATGGTAGTAGTGATAGATCATGGTAGTAGTGACAGATCATGGTAGTAGTGATAGATAGATCATGGTAGTAGTGATAGATAGATCATGGTAGTAGTGATAGATAGATCATGGTAGTAGTGATAGATAGATCATGGTAGTAGTGATAGATAGATCATGGTAGTAGTGATATATAGATCATGGTAGTAGTGATATATAGATCATGGTAGTAGTGATATATAGATCATGGTAGTAGTGATATATCATGGTAGTAGTGACAGATCATGGTAGTAGTGATAGATATATCATGGTAGTAGTGATAGATCATAGTAGTAGTGATAGATCATAGTAGTAGTGATAGATAGATAATGGTAGTAGTGATAGATCATGGTAGTAGTGATAGATCATGGTAGTAGTGATAGATCATGGTAGTAGTGATAGATAGATCATGGTAGTAGTGATAGATCATGGTAGTAGTGACAGATCATAGTAGTAGTGATAGATAGATCATGGTAGTAGTGATAGATAGATCATGGTAGTAGTGACAGATCATGGTAGTAGTGATAGATAGATCATGGTAGTAGTGATAGATCATGGTAGTAGTGATACATCATGGTAGTAGTGATAGATCATGGTAGTAGTGACAGATCATGGTAGTAGTGACAGATCATGGTAGTAGTGATAGATAGATCATGGTAGTAGTGACAGATCATGGTAGTAGTGACAGATCATGGTAGTAGTGACAGATCATGGTAGTAGTGATAGATAGATCATGGTAGTAGTGACAGATCATGGTAGTAGTGATAGATAGATCATGGTAGTAGTGATAGATCATGGTAGTAGTGATAGATCATGGTAGTAGTGATAGATGGATCATGGTAGTAGTGATAGATCATGGTAGTAGTGATAGATCATGGTAGTAGTGACAGATCATGGTAGTAGTGATAGATCATGGTAGTAGTGATAGATCATGGTAGTAGTGACAGATCATGGTAGTAGTGATAGATCATGGTAGTAGTGATAGATAATGGTAGTAGTGATAGATCATGGTAGTGACAGATCATGGTAGTAGTGATAGATCATGGTAGTAGTGATAGATAGATCATGGTAGTAGTGACAGATCATGGTAGTAGTGATAGATAGATCATGGTAGTAGTGATAGATCATGGTAGTAGTGACAGATCATGGTAGTAGTGATAGATATATCATGGTAGTAGTGATAGATCATGGTAGTAGTGATAGATAGATCATGGTAGTAGTGACAGATCATGGTAGTAGTGATAGATCATGGTAGTAGTGATAGATCATGGTAGTAGTGACAGATCATTGTAGTAGTGATAGATCATGGTAGTAGTGATAGATAATGGTAGTAGTGATAGATCATGGTAGTAGTGATAGATCATGGTAGTAGTGATAGATCTATCATGGTAGTAGTGACAGATCATGGTAGTAGTGATAGATCATGGTAGTAGTGATAGATCATGGTAGTAGTGACAGATCATGGTAGTAGTGACAGATCATGGTAGTAGTGATAGATCATGGTAGTAGTGATAGATCATGGTAGTAGTGACAGATCATGGTAGTAGTGACAGATCATGGCAGTAGTGATAGATCATGGTAGTAGTGATAGATCATGGTAGTAGTGATATATCATGGTAGTAGTGACAGATCATGGCAGTAGTGATAGATGATGGTAGTAGTGATAGATCATGGTAGTAGTGACAGATCATGGTAGTAGTGATAGATCATGGTAGTAGTGATAGATCATGGTAGTAGTGATAGATCATGGTAGTAGTGATAGATAGATCATGGTAGTAGTGATAGATCATGGTAGTAGTGATAGATAGATCATGGTAGTAGTGATAGATCATGGTAGTAGTGATAGATCATGAGAGCCTCTCTCTCCTATACAGCTGCAGACAAAGACCTCCCTCATAGAAACATAGAGACCACTCCCCCTACAGCTTCCATTCTCCTCCTGCAGAGCCCCCTCTCTGCCTCCTGCTGCAGTCCCCTCTCTGCCTCCTGCTGCAGTCCCCTCTCTGCCTCCTGCTGCAGTCCCCTCTCTGCCTCCTGCTGCAGAGCCCCCTCTCTGCTTCCTGCTGCAGTCCCCTCTCTGCCTCCTGCTGCAGTCCCCTCTTTGCCTCCTGCTGCAGTCCCCTCTCTGCTTCCTGCTGCAGTCCCCTCTCTGCCTCCTGCTGCAGTCCCCTCTCTGCCTCCTGCTGCAGTCCCCTCTCTGCCTCCTGCTGCAGAGCCCCCTCTCTGCCTCCTGCTGCAGTCCCCTCTTTGCCTCCTGCTGCAGTCCCCTCTCTGCTTCCTGCTGCAGTCCCCTCTCTGCCTCCTGCTGCAGTCCCCTCTCTGCCTCCTGCTGCAGTCCCCTCTCTGCCTCCTGCTGCAGAGCCCCCTCTCTGCCTCCTGCTGCAGTCCCCTCTCTGCCTCCTGCTGCAGACACAGACAACAAACAGTGACACTTAATGAGGCCAGACAGGCCAAGCAGGGGAAAAGATTTGCCCTGCCCCAACACTTCACAGGCCAGGGAGGTGCAGGGGGCTCAGGGCCAGGGAGGTGTAGGGGGCCCAGGGAGGTGCAGGGGGCTCAGGGCCAGGGAGGTGTAGGGGGCCCAGGGAGGTGTAGGGGGCCCAGGGAGGTGTAGGGGGCCCAGGGAGGTGTAGGGGGCCCAGGGAGGTGTAGGGGGCCCAGGGAGGTGTAGGGGGCCCAGGGAGGTTTAGGGGGCCCAGGGAGGTTTAGGGGGCTCAGGGCCAGGGGGGTGCAGGGGGGTGCAGGGGGCTCAGGGCCAGGGAGGTGTAGGGGCCCAGGGAAGTGTAGGGGGCCCAGGGAGGTTTAGGGGGCCCAGGGAGGTTTAGGGGGCTCAGGGCCAGGGGGGTGCAGGGGGGTGCAGGGGGCCCAGGGAGGTTTAGGGGGCCCAGGGGAGGTTTAGGGGGCTCAGGGAGGTTTAGGGGGCTCAGGGCCAGGGGGGTGCAGGGGGCTCAGGGCCAGGGAGGTGTAGGGGGCCCAGGGAGGTGTAGGGGGCCCAGGGAAGTGTAGGGGGCCCAGGGAGGTGTAGGGGGCCCAGGAGGTTTAGGGGCCCAGGGAGGTTTAGGGGGCTCAGGGCCAGGGGGTGCAGTGGGGTGCAGGGGGCTCAGGGCCAGGGAGGTGTAGGGGGCTCAGGGAGGGGGAGGAGGGGTGAGGGAGGGGAAAGAGGAAGGGAGTTGATTCAAGTGTGGAGTACAGGGAGGGGGAGGAGGGGTGAGGGAGGGGAAGGGAGTTGATTAAAGTGTGGAGTACAGGGAGGGGGAGGAGGGGTGAGGGAGGTGAAGAAGGAAGGGAGTTGATTAAAGTGTGGAGTACAGGGAGGGGGAGGAGGGGTGTGGGAGGTGAAGAAGGAAGGAAGTTGATTAAAGTGTGGAGTACAGGGAGGGGGAGGAGGGGTGAGGGAGGTGAAGAAGGAAGGGAGTTGATTAAAGTGTGGAGTACAGGGAGGGGGAGGAGGGGTGAGGGAGGTGGTCCTCTGTAGCTGTATGGGTGGTCCTCTGTAGCTCAGCTGGTAGAGCACGGCGCTTGTAACGCCAAGGTAGTGGGTTCGATCCCCGGGACCACCCATACACAAAAATGTATGCACGCATGACTGTAAGTCGCTTTGGATAAAAGCGTCTGCTAAATGGCATATTATTATTATTATTATTATAGGTGAAGAAGGAAGGGAGTTGATTAAAGTGTGGAGTACAGGGAGGGGGAGGAGGGGTGAGGGAGGTGAAGAAGGAAGGGAGTTGATTAAAGTGTGGAGTACGAGGAGGCGTTTGGGAAACCCTCTATTAGAGGAGAGATATCCATTGTCTGTCTTTAAACACAATCTCCTCGGATGCATCCCAAATGGTACCCTATTCCTGAAATGTTTGGTCAAAAGTAGTGCACTATGTCGGTTATAAGGTGCCATTTGGGATACACTCTGGTCTCTGTTTATGGAAATAAGGGCACTTTATATTATCTTTCATCAGTCTGTCTTCTCTCAGTACATTCTCAAATACCCTGCTTTGTTTACCTCTGGGCCATGGAACACTGAACACATGACTCAAATCAGAGGATACCCTTTCTCCATGCTGGTGCACTTCAGAGGATACCCTTTCTCCATGCTGGTGCACTTCAGAGGATACCCTTGTTTATATTACCTTAGTGTCCTTGTCTGTCTGCCTGTCTGTCTGCCTGTCTGCCTGTCTGCCTGTCTGTC
Organism: Coregonus clupeaformis; assembly: GCF_020615455.1. NCBI lineage: Eukaryota > Metazoa > Chordata > Actinopteri > Salmoniformes > Salmonidae > Coregonus > Coregonus clupeaformis. The sequence goes on along the minus strand of NW_025533530.1, from coordinate 522,892 downwards.
TGTCTGCCTGCCTGTCTGTCTGTCTGTCTGTCTGTCTGTCTGCCTGCCTGTCTGTCTGTCTGTCTGTCTGTCTGTCTGTCTGTCTGTCAAACAGACCACTATCTGAACCCCTGGCCACAGCATCTGATTAACTACAGTTCATCCCTCCATGTGAATACATGATTAGCTACAGCTCATATCCCCATGTGAATACCTGATTAGCTACAGCTCATATCCCCATGTGAATACATGATTAGCTACAGCTCATATCCCCATGTGAATACCTGATTAGCTACAGCTCATATCCCCATGTGAATACCTGATTAGCTACAGCTCATATCCCCATGTGAATACCTGATTAGCTACAGCTCATATCCCCATGTGAATACCCGATTAACTACAGTTCATCCCCCATGTGAATACCTGATTAACTACAGTTCACCCCTCCATGTGAATACCTGATTGACTACAGTTCATCCCCCCATGTGAATACCTGATTAGCTACAGCTCATATCCCCATGTGAATACCTGATTAGCTACAGCTCATATCCCCATGTGAATACCTGATTAGCTACAGTTCATATCCCCATGTGAATACCTGATTAGCTACAGTTCATATCCCCATGTGAATACCTGATTAGCTACAGTTCATATCCCCATGTGAATACCTGATTAGCTACAGTTCATATCCCCATGTGAATACCTGATTAGCTACAGTTCATATCCCCATGTGAATACCTGATTAGCTACAGTTCATATCCCCCATGTGAATACCTGATTAGCTACAGTTCATATCCCCATGTGAATACCTGATTAGCTACAGTTCATATCCCCATGTGAATACCTGATTAACTACAGTTCATATCCCCATGTGAATACCTGATTAGCTACAGTTCATATCCCCATGTGAATACCTGATTAGCTACAGTTCATATCCCCATGTGAATAATACCCCCTGTATATAGCCTCCCTACTGTTATTTTATTTTACTGCTGCTCTTTAATTATTATTTTATTTTTTATTTTTTTCTTAAAACTGCATTGTTGGTTAAGGGCTTGTAAGTAAGCATTTCACTGTAAGGTCTACACCTGTTGTATTCGGCGCATGTGGCAAATAAAATGTGATTTGATTAACTACAGTTCATCCCCCCATGTGAACACCCCCCATCCAGACCCATGCTTTTCTGTCTCAGAAGTGCAATTATTTTCACTAACCTCTCTCTCCCTCTCCCCCCATCTCCCTCCTCCATCTCTCTCCCCCTCCTCCCTCTCTCTCCCCCTCTCCATCTCTCCCCCCTCTCCCTCTCTCCCCCTCTCCCTCCTCCCTCTCTCCTCTCCTCCCTCTCTCTCCCCCCTCTCCATCTCTCCCCCCTCTCCCTCTCTCCCCCCTCTCCCTCCTCCCTCTCTCTCCTCCTCCTCCCTCTCTCTCCCCCTCTCCATCTCTCCCCCCTCTCCCTCCTCCCTCTCTCTCCTCCTCCTCCCTCTCTCCCCCCTCTCCATCTCTCCCCTCTCTCTCCTCCCCCTCTCTCCCTCTCCCTAGCTGCCCAGAGCGAGGAGCGTGAGTGTGCCTTCATCGACCAGCAGCAGCAGTATGAGGAGCAGCATGGAGGAGGAGGAGGAAGAGCAGGAGGAGGAGGAGGAGCAGGGGGAGGAGGAGGAGCAGGTGACTGGCCTATGACCAGGGAGAATACTACTATACGCTGCAGTAAGGGCTCTCGATGCTATGGCCTGTGGGAGAAGACTAAAGACGGAGACATACACCTGGTCAAACAGGGTACGTCTACTCTCTCAATACACACACTCACTAGAGACGGTAAAACAGGGTCAATGTCATCACTCCATCACCATCACCATCACTTTCCTTTCTCTCTCTCTCTCTCTCTCTCTCTCTCTCTCTGTCTCTCTGTCTCTCTGTCTCTCTGTCTCTCTGTCTCTCTGTCTCTCTGTCTCTCTCTCTCTCTCTCTCTGTCTCTCTCTTTCAATTCAATTTCAATGTAAGGGCTTTATTGGCATGGGAAACGTATGTTAACGTTGCCAAAGCAAGTGAAGTAGATAGTAAACAAAAGTGAAATAAACAATAAATATTAACAGGAAACATTACACTCAGAAGTTCCAAAAGAATAAAGACATTTCAAATGTCATATTATGTATATATACAGTGTTGTAACAATGTGCAAATAGTTAAAGTACAAATGGGAAAATAAATAAATATGGGTTGTATTTACAATGGTGTTTGTTCTTCACTGGTTGCCCTTTTCTTGTGGCAACAGGTCACATCTTGCTGCTGTGATGGCACACTGTGGTATTTCACGCAATAGATAAGGGAGTTTATCAAAATTGGGTTTGTTTTCGAATTCTTTGTGGATCGCTGTAATCTGAGGGAAATATGTGTCTCTAATATGGTCATACATTTGGCAGGAGGTTAGGAAGTGCAGCTCAGTTTCCACCTCATTTTGTGGACTCTCTCTCTCTCACTCTCTCTCTCTCACTCTCTGTCTCTCTCTGTGACCCACACAGTGTTTATAATCAAAGGCAAAACACACACTCACATCCTGTCCGCAGCAGTCTCTTATCCTCCTTGCTATCCTCCTCCAGGTTGCTGGACTCACATCGGGGACCAGCAGGAGTGCCATGACAACCGTTGCGTGGTTACGACTACTCCGTCTCAGATTCAGAATGGGACGTATAGGTTCTGCTGCTGCAGTACCAACATGTGTAACGTCAACTTCACCGAGGACTTCCCCCCACCCAGCCCCACCGCCGCACAGCTATGTAAGTACCATAACCCCTGACCCTTAACCTCTAACCCTGACCCTCCGCCCGACTTCAGCCCAGCCTCTCTGTAAAGCCACACTGCAGTTTAATCACACTTAACTACATCATCAGAATCGATAATACATTTCAGTGCAGTACTAGGGTAGGATACCCTAAAGTACTGCATCAATATTTCTCTGACTTTCTCAGCGGTGTAGCTATCAGACGGTGTCAGCACATCACTGTGACTAACAACTGAAACATTTGGCACAGCCACAATAATCTTAACAGCCATTATAAAACCATTAATGAGTATTAGGTCAAATAACAGCAGAAGGTGAGGGAATGTTTAGAGGAAAAGTAGAGAGCAGGGTGCTCACCATGTTACGGTAGAGGAAAAGTAGAGAGCAGGGGTGCTCACCATGTTACGGTAGAGGAAAAGTAGAGAGCAGGGGTGCTCACCATGTTACGGTAGAGGAAAAGTAGAGAGCAGGGTGCTCACCATGTTATGGTAGAGGAAAAGTAGAGAGCAGGGGTGCTCACCATGTTACGGTAGAGGAAAAGTAGAGACAGGGTGCTCACCATGTTACGGTAGAGGAAAAGTAGAGAGCAGGGGTGCTCACCATGTTACGGTAGAGGAAAAGTAGAGAGCAGGGGTGTTCACCATGTTACGGTAGAGGAAAAGTAGAGAGCAGGGGTGCTCACCATGTTACGGTAGAGGAAAAGTAGAGAGCAGGGTGCTCACCATGTTACGGTAGAGGAAAAGTAGAGAGCAGGGGTGCTCACCATGTTACGGTAGAGGAAAAGTAGAGAGCAGGGGTGCTCACCATGTTACGGTAGAGGAAAAGTAGAGAGCAGGGAGTGCTCACCATGTTACGGTAGAGGAAAAGTAGAGAGCAGGGGTGCTCACCATGTTACGGTAGAGGAAAGTAGAGAGCAGGGTGCTCACCATGTTCACGGTAGAGGAAAAGTAGAGAGCAGGGTGCTCACCATGTTACGGTAGAGGAAAAGTAGAGAGCGGGGTGCTCACCATGTTACGGTAGAGGAAAAGTAGAGAGCGGGGTGCTCACCATGTTACGGTAGAGGAAAAGTAGAGAGCAGGGGTGCTCACCATGTTACGGTAGAGGAAAAGTAGAGAGCAGGGTGCTCACCATGTTACGGTAGAGGAAAAGTAGAGAGCAGGGTGCTCACCATGTTACGGTAGAGGAAAAGTAGAGAGCGGGGTGTTCACCATGTTACGGTAGAGGAAAAGTAGAGAGCGGGGTGTTTCACCATGTTACGGTAGAGGAAAAGTAGAGAGCAGGGTGCTCACCATGTTACGGTAGAGGAAAAGTAGAGAGCAGGGTGCTCACCATGTTACGGTAGAGGAAAAGTAGAGAGCAGGGTGCTCACCATGTTACGGTAGAGGAAAAGTAGAGAGCAGGGGTGCTCACCATGTTACGGTAGAGGAAAAGTAGAGAGCAGGGGGTGCTCACCATGTTACGGTAGAGGAAAGTAGAGAGCAGGGGTGCTCACCATGTTACGGTAGAGGAAAAGTAGAGAGCAGGGGTGCTCACCATGTTACGGTAGAGGAAAGGAGAGAGCAGGGGTGCTCACCATGTTACGGTAGAGGAAAAGTAGAGAGCAGGGGTGCTCACCATGTTACGGTAGAGGAAAAGTAGAGAGCAGGGTGCTCACCATGTTACGGTAGAGGAAAAGTAGAGAGCAGGGGTGCTCACCATGTTACGGTAGAGGAAAAGTAGAGAGCAGGGGTGCTCACCATGTTACGGTAGAGGAAAAGTAGAGAGCAGGGTGCTCACCATGTTCGGTAGAGGAAAAGTAGAGAGCAGGGGTGCTCACCATGTTACGGTAGAGGAAAAGTAGAGAGCAGGGTGCTCACCATGTTACGGTAGAGGAAAAGTAGAGAGCAGGGTTCTCACCATGTTACGGTAGAGGAAAAGTAGAGAGCAGGGGTGCTCACCATGTTACGGTAGAGGAAAAGTAGAGAGCAGGGTGCTCACCATGTTACGGTAGAGAAAAAGTAGAGAGCAGGGTGCTCACCATGTTACGGTAGAGGAAAAGTAGAGAGCAGGGGTGCTCACCATGTTACGGTAGAGGAAAAGTAGAGAGCAGGGGTGCTCACCATGTTACGGTAGAGGAAAAGTAGAGAGCAGGAATGCTCACCATGTTAGAGGAAAGATAGAGACAGGGTGCTCACCATGTTACGGTAGAGGAAAAGTAGAGAGCAGGGGTGCTCACCATGTTACGGTAGAGGAAAAGTAGAGAGCAGGGGTGCTCACCATGTTACGGTAGAGGAAAAGTAGAGAGCAGGGGTGCTCACCATGTTACGGTAGAGGAAAAGTAGAGAGCAGGGGTGCTCACCATGTTACGGTAGAGGAAAAGTAGAGAGCAGGGGTGCTCACCATGTTACGGTAGAGGAAAAGTAGAGAGCAGGGTGCTCACCATGTTACGGTAGAGGAAAAGTAGAGAGCAGGGGTGCTCACCATGTTACGGTAGAGGAAAAGTAGAGAGCAGGGGTGCTCACCATGTTACGGTAGAGGAAAAGTAGAGAGCAGGGTGCTCACCATGTTACGGTAGAGGAAAAGTAGAGAGCAGGGTGCTCACCATGTTACGGTAGAGGAAAAGTAGAGAGCAGGGTTCTCACCATGTTACGGTAGAGGAAAAGTAGAGAGCAGGGTGCTCACCATGTTCCGAGTAGAGGAAAAGTAGAGAGCAGGTGCTCACCATGTTACGGTAGAGAAAAGTAGAGAGCAGGGTGCTCACCATGTTACGGTAGAGGAAAAAGTAGAGAGCAGGGTGCTCACCATGTTACGGTAGAGGAAAAGTAGAGAGCAGGGGTGCTCACCATGTTACGGTAGAGGAAAAGTAGAGAGCAGGGGTGCTCACCATGTTACGGTAGAGGAAAGTAGAGAGCAGGGGTGCTCACCATGTTACGGTAGAGGAAAGTAGAGAGCAGGGGTGCTCACCATGTTACGGTAGAGGAAAAGTAGAGAGCAGGGGTGCTCACCATGTTACGGTAGAGGAAAAGTAGAGAGCAGGGGTGCTACCACCATGTTACGGTAGAGGAAAAGTAGAGAGCAGGGGTGCTCACCATGTTACGGTAGAGGAAAAGTAGAGAGCAGGGTGCTCACCATGTTACGGTAGAGGAAAAGTAGAGAGCAGGGGTGCTCACCATGTTACGGTAGAGGAAAAGTAGAGAGCAGGGTGCTCACCATGTTACGGTAGAGGAAAAGTAGAGAGCAGGTGCTCACCATGTTACGGTAGAGGAAAAGTAGAGAGCAGGGGTGCTCACCATGTTACGATAGAGGAAAAGTAGAGAGCAGGGTGCTCACCATGTTACGGTAGAGGAAAAGTAGAGAGCAGGGGTGCTCACCATGTTACGGTAGAGGAAAAGTAGAGAGCAGGGTGCTCACCATGTTACTGTAGAGGAAAAGTAGAGAGCAGGGGTGCTCACCATGTTACGGTAGAGGAAAAGTAGAGAGCAGGGTGCTCACCATGTTACGGTAGAGGAAAAGTAGAGAGCAGGGGTGCTCACCATGTTACGGTAGAGGAAAAGTAGAGAGCAGGGGTGCTCACCATGTTACGGTAGAGGAAAAGTAGAGAGCAGGGGTGCTCACCATGTTACGGTAGAGGAAAAGTAGAGAGCAGGGTGCTCACCATGTTACGGTAGAGGAAAAGTAGAGAGCAGGGTGCTCACCATGTTACGGTAGAGGAAAAGTAGAGAGCAGGGGTGCTCACCATGTTACGGTAGAGGAAAGTAGAGAGCAGGGGTGCTCACCATGTTACGGTAGAGGAAAAGTAGAGAGCAGGGGTGCTCACCATGTTGCGGTAGAGGAAAAGTAGAGAGCAGGGGTGCTCACCATGTTACGGTAGAGGAAAAGTAGAGAGCAGGGGTGCTCACCCATGTTACGGTAGAGGAAAAGTAGAGAGCAGGGGGTGCTCACCATGTTACGGTAGAGGAAAAGTAGAGAGCAGGGGTGCTCACCATGTTACGGTAGAGGAAAAGTAGAGAGCAGGGTGCTCACCATGTTACGGTAGAGGAAAAGTAGAGAGCAGGGTGCTCACCATGTTACGGTAGAGGAAAAGTAGAGAGCAGGGGTGCTCACCATGTTACGGTAGAGGAAAAGTAGAGAGCAGGGGTGCTCACCATGTTACGGTAGAGGAAAAGTAGAGAGCAGGGATGCTCACCATGTTACGGTAGAGGAAAAGTAGAGAGCAGGGGTGCTCACCATGTTACGGTAGAGGAAAAGTAGAGAGCAGGGGTGCTCACCATGTTACGGTAGAGGAAAAGTAGAGAGCAGGGTGCTCACCATGTTACGGTAGAGGAAAAGTAGAGAGCAGGGTGCTCACCATGTTACGGTAGAGGAAAAGTAGAGAGCAGGGTGCTCACCATGTTGCGGTAGAGGAAAAGTAGAGAGCAGGGGTGCTCACCATGTTACGGTAGAGGAAAAGTAGAGAGCAGGGGTGCTCACCATGTTACGGTAGAGGAAAAGTAGAGAGCAGGGGTGCTCACCATGTTACGGTAGAGGAAAGTAGAGAGCAGGGGTGCTCACCATGTTACGGTAGAGGAAAAGTAGAGAGCAGGGGTGCTCACCATGTTACGGTAGAGGAACAATAGAGAGCAGGGGTGCTCACCATGTTACGGTAGAGGAAAAGTAGAGAGCAGGGGTGCTCACCATGTTACGGTAGAGGAAAAGTAGAGAGCAGGGGTGCTCACCATGTTACGGTAGAGGAAAAGTAGAGAGCAGGGGTGCTCACCATGTTACGGTAGAGGAAAAGTAGAGAGCAGGGTGCTCACCATGTTACGGTAGAGGAAAAGTAGAGAGCAGGGGTGCTCACCATGTTACGGTAGAGGAAAAGTAGAGAGCAGGGGTGCTCACCATGTTACGTTAGAGGAAAAGTAGAGAGCAGGGGTGCTCACCATGTTACGGTAGAGGAAAAGTAGAGAGCAGGGGTGCTCACCATGTTACGGTAGAGGAAAAGCAGAGAGCAGGGGTGCTCACCATGTTACGGTGTCCTCTGTTTCATTGTTCTGATTAGATCCTGTCTGTCTCTGACATCATGCTGTGGGATGTCTTTCTAAGCTTGTTCATTTGTTTAATGAGTCTGCATGTTTAGTGGGACTTCTTGGTTCAGGTGAATGTCCTAGCCAGGTGGAACTCATTGTGGATGGCTGTGTGCGGGTCAGTGTGGTAGCTTTATGCTGGGTTTCTATAGACTTACCCAGGGAGACTGCTTGGCAGCACAATGCCCGTCTCTTAGAGCTGCTGCAGAGAGAGAGAGGGAGAGAGAAGAGACAGACGGGAGAGAGGGAGAGAGAGGGAGAGAGGGAGAGAGAGGGAGAGAGAGACGGGAGAGAGGGAGAGAGAGGGAGAGAGAAGAGACAGATGGGAGAGAGGGAGAGAGAGGGAGAGAGAAGAGACAGACGGGAGAGAGGGACTGGCAGCCTCCACACAGAACCTGGCTCCGCTTCTCCTTCCAGACTCTCTCACTCCCCAACACAGAACACTACTGAGACACACCACCTGATGGAGTCTCACAGAGCACTACTGAGACACACCACCTGATGGAGTCTCACAGAGCACTACTGAGACACACCACCTGATGGAGTCTCACAGAGCACTACTGAGACACACCACCTGATGGAGTCTCACAGAGCACTACTGAGACACACCACCTGATGGAGTCTCACAGAGCACTACTGAGACCCACTACCTGATGGAGTCTCACAGAACACTACTGAGACCCACTACCTGATGGAGTCTCACAGAGCACTACTGAGACCCACTACCTGATGGAGTCTCACAGAGCACTACTGAGACCCACTACCTGATGGAGTCTCACAGAGCACTACTGAGACCCACTACCTGATGGAGTCTCACAGAACACTGCTGAGACCCACTACCTGATGGAGTCTCACAGAACACTACTGAACAATACTACCTGATGGAGTCTCACAGAGCACTACTGAGACCCACTACCTGATGGAGTCTCACAGAGCACTACTGAGACCCACTACCTGATGGAGTCTCACAGAGCACTACTGAGACCCACTACCTGATGGAGTCTCACAGAGCACTACTGAGACCCACTACCTGATGGAGTCTCACAGAACACTACTGAACAATACTACCTGATGGAGTCTCACAGAACACTACTGAGACCCACTACCTGATGGAGTCTCACAGAGCACTACTGAGACCCACTACCTGATGGAGTCTCACAGAACACTACTGAGACCCACTACCTGATGGAGTCTCACAGAGCACTACTGAGACACACTACCTGATGGAGTCTCACAGAGCACTACTGAGACACACCACCTGATGGAGTCTCACAGAGCACTACTGAGACCCACTACCTGATGGAGTCTCACAGAGCACTACTGAGACCCACTACCTGATGGAGTCTCACAGAACACTACTGAGACCCACTACCTGATGGAGTCTCACAGAGCACTACTGAGACCCACTACCTGATGGAGTCTCACAGAGCACTACTGAGACACACCACCTGATGGAGTCTCACAGAGTCACTACTGAGACCCACTACCTGATGGAGTCTCACAGAGCACTACTGAGACCCACTACCTGATGGAGTCTCACAGAACACTACTGAGACCCACTACCTGATGGAGTCTCACAGAGCACTACTGAGACCCACTACCTGATGGAGTCTCACAGAGCACTACTGAGACACACCACCTGATGGAGTCTCACAGAGCACTACTGAGACCCACTACCTGATGGAGTCTCACAGAGCACTACTGAGACCCACTACCTGATGGAGTCTCACAGAACACTACTGAGACCCACTACCTGATGGAGTCTCACAGAGCACTACTGAGACCCACTACCTGATGGAGTCTCACAGAACACTACTGAACAATACAGAGAAATACAGTCCTGAGGAATCAATGGTTCTGTCAGACTCAGTAGGAAAGAGTTATTCTCCTGTCCGTCTGTCTGCTCTGCTCCATGTAACAACAGGTTCACCATCTGCATCCTACATTTAGGGAATAGGGTGCCATTTGGGACTAACACCGTCTTCTAGTCAGAATGCTGGTTTGTGGAATAGTCCTCCTACCCAATGCAGTGGCAGCCGTATTGATCTGGGTTCAACACAGACAGACAGACGCTGAGATGAAAGAGGTGGTCTAGCTGTGTTTGGAGTTCAGGGATATTAAAAAGGGACCCAAGGCCATTCAGATTAACCTGTTTTTGTCCAAAAAGACAAGGAGTGCCCTCGTCACCCTATTCAAATAAAAAAATTTATTCGCCTCATGCGCCGAATAGACCTTACAGTGAAATGCTTACTTACAAGCCCTTAACCAACAATGCAGTTTTAAGAAAAAAAGTGTTATGTAAGAAATAGACAAGTACAAAATTAAAAATAATAATAATTAAAGTGCTGCAGTAAATAAAATAACAATAGGGAGGCTATATACAGGGGGTACCGGTACAGAGTCAATATACAGGCTATACACAGGGGGGACCGGTACAGAGTCAATATACAGGCTATATACAGCTATATACAGGGGGTACCGGTACAGAGTCAATGGGAAATAACAGTAGGGAGGCTATATACAGGGGGGCACCGGTACAGAGTCAATGGGAAATAACAGTAGGGAGGCTATATACAGGGGGTACTGACAGAGTCAATGGGAAATAACAGTAGGGAGGCTATATACAGGGGGTACCGGTACAGAGTCAATGGGAAATAACAGTAGGGAGGCTATATACAGGGGGTACCCGGTACAGAGTCAATGGGAAATAACAGTAGGGAGGCTATATACAGGGGGTACCGGTACAGAGTCAATGGGAAATAACAGTAGGGAGGCTATATACAGGGGGTACCGGTACAGAGGCAATGGGAAATAACAGTAGGGAGGCTATATACAGGGGTACCGGTACAGAGTCAATGGGAAATAACAGTAGGAGGCTATATACAGGGGGTACCGGTACAGAGTCAATGGGAAATAACAGTAGGAGGCTATATACAGGGGGTACCGGTACAGAGTCAATGGGAAATAACAGTAGGGAGGCTATATACAGGGGGTACCGGTACAGAGTCAATGGGAAATAACAGTAGGAGGCTATATACAGGGGGTACCGTACAGAGTCAATGGGAAATAACAGTAGGAGGCTATATACAGGGGGTACCGGTACAGAGTCAATGGGAAATAACAGTAGGGAGGCTATATACAGGGGGTACCGGTGCAGAGTCAATGGGAAATAACAATAGCGAGGCTATATACAGGGGGGCACCGGTACAGAGTCAATGGGAAATAACAGTAGGGAGGCTATATACAGGGGGGCACCGGTACAGAGTCAAGGTGCGAGGGCATCGGTTAGTCGAGGTAATTGAGGTAATATGTACATGTGGGTAGCGTTAAAGTGACTATGCATAGATAATAAACAGAGTAGCAGCAGCGTAAAAAGAGGGGGTGGGGTGGGGGAGGGGGTGGGGGAACAATGCAAATAGTCCGGATAGCCATGATTAGCTGTTCAGGAGTCTTATGGCTTGGGGGTACATTTACATTACATTTTAGTCATTTAGCAGACGCTCTTATCCAGAGCAATTAGGGTTAAGTGCCTTGCTCAAGGGCACATCGACAGATTTTTCACCTAGTCGGCTCGGGGATTAGAACCAGCGACCTTTCGGTTACTGGCACAACGCTCTTAATCACTAAGCTACCTGCCGCCCCAGAAGCTGTTAAGGAGCCTTTTGGACCTAGACTTGGCGCTCTGCCATGCGGTAGCAGAGAGAACAGTCTATGACTAGGGTGGCTGGAGTATTTGACAATTTTGAGGGCCTTCCTCTGACACTGCCTGGTATAGAGGTCCTGGATGGTAGGAAGCTTTGCCCCAGTGATGTACTGGGCCGTACACACTACCCTCTGTAGTGCCTTGCGGTCGGAGGACGAGCAGTTGCCATACCAGACGGTGATGCAACCAGTCAGGATGCTCTCGATGGTGCAGCTGTAGAACTTTTTGAGGATCTGAGGACCCATGCCAAATCTTTTCAGTCTCCTGAGGGGGAATAGGCGTTGTCGTGCCCTCTTCACGACTGTCTTGGTGTGTTTGGACCATGATAGTTTGTTGGTGATGTGGACACCAAGGAACTTGAAGCTCTCAACCTGCTCCACTACAGCCCCGTCGATGTGAATGGGGGCGTGCTCAGTCCTCTTTTTTTTCCTGTAGTCCACAATAAATGAAAACGTACATTCAAAAGTTGTTCTGCTACAATACAACTAATAAAACGAAGTACCTACAGTGAGGGAAAAAAGTATTTGATCCCCTGCTGATTTTGTACGTTTGCCCACTGACAAAGACATGATCAGTCTATAATTTTAATGGTAGGTTTATTTGAACAGTGAGAGACAGAATAACAACAAAAAAATCCAGAAAAATGCATGTAATTTTTTTTATATATTGATTTGCATTTTAATGAGGGAAATAAGTATTTGACCCCCTCTCGATCAGAAAGGTTTCTGGCTCCCAGGTGTCCTTTATACAGGTAACGAGCTGAGATTAGGAACACACTCTTAAAGGGAGTACTCCTAATCTCAGTTTGTTACCTATATAAAAGACACCTGTCCACAGAAGCAATCAATCAATCAGATTCCAAACTCTCCATCATGGCCAAGACCAAAGAGCTCTCCAAGGATGTCAGAGACAATATTGTAGACTTACACAAGGCTGGAATGGGCTACAAGACCATCGCCAAGCAGCTTGGTGAGAAGGTGACAACAGTTGGCCCGTCTGAAGTTTGCCAATGAACATCTGAATGATTCAGAGGAGAACTGGGTGAAAGTGTTGTGTTCAGATGAGACCAAAATTGAGCTCTTTGGCATCAACTCAACTCGCCGTGTTTGGAGGAGGAGGAATGCTGCCTATGACCCCAAGAACACCATCCCCACCGTCAAACATGGAGGTGGAAACATTATGCTTTGGGGGTGTTTTTCTGCTAAGGGGACAGGACAACTTCACCGCATCAAAGGAACGATGGACGGGGCTATGTACCGTCAAATCTTGGGTGAGAACCTCCTTCCCTCAGCCAGGGCATTGAAAATGGGTCGTGGAGGGGTATTCCAGCATGACAATGACCCAAAACACACGGCCAAGGCAACAAAGGAGTGGCTCAAGAAGAAGCACATTAAGGTCCTGGAGTGGCCTAGCCAGTCTCCAGACCTTAATCCCATAGAAAATCTGTGGAGGGAGCTGAAGGTTCGAGTTGCCAAACGTCAGGCTTGAAACCTTAATGACTTGGAGAAGATCTGCAAAGAGGAGTGGGACAAAATCCCTCCTGAGATGTGTGCAAACCTGGTGGCCAACTACAAGAAACGTCTGACCTCTGTGATTGCCAACAAGGGTTTTGCCACCAAGTCATGTTTTGTTCAAATACTTATTTCCCTCATTTAAAAAGCAAATCAATTTATAACATTTTTGACATGCGTTTTTCTGGATTTTTTTGTTGTTATTCTGTCTCTCACTGTTCAAATAAACCTACCATTAAAATTATAGACTGATCATGTCTTTGTCAGTGTGCAAACGTACAAAATCAGCAGGGGATCAAATACTTTTTTCCATCACTGTATAATATATGCATTCGGAAAGTATTCAGACCCCTTTACTTTTTCCACATTTTGTTACGTTACAGCCTTATTCTAAAATGGATTAAATAAAAAAATGTCCTCATCAATCTACACACAATAACCCATAATGAAAAAGCGAAAACAGGTTTTTAGACATTTTTGCAAATGTATTAAAAATAAAAAACAGAAACCTTATTTACATAAGTATTCAGACCCTTTGCTATGAGACTCGAAATTGAGCTCAGGTGCATCCTGTTTCCATTGATCATCCTTGTGATTTTTCCACAACTTGATTGGAGTCCACCTGTGGTAAATTCAATTGTTTGGACATGATTTGGAAAGGCACACACCTGTCTATATAAGATCCCACTGTTGACAGTGCATGTCAGAGCAAAAACCAAGCCATGAGGTTGAAGGAATTGTCCGTAGAGCTCCGAGACAGGATCGTGTCGAGGCACAGATCTGGGGGAAGGGTACCAAAAAATGTCTACAGCATTGAAGGTCCCCAAGAACACAGTGGCCTCCATCATTCTTAAATGGAAGAAGTTTGGAACCACCAAGACTCTTCCTAGAGCTGGCCGCCCGGCCAAACTGAGCAATCGGGAGAGAAGGGCCTTGGTCAAGGAGGTGACCAAGAACCCGATGGTCACTCTGAAAGAGTTCCAGAGTTCCTCTGTGGAGATGGGAGAACCTTCCAGAAGGACAACCATCTCTGCAGCACTCCACCAATCAGGCCTTTATGGTAGAGTGGCCAGACGGAATCCACTCCTCAGTAAAAGACCACTCTGACAGAACTACAGAGTTCCTTGGCTGAGATGGGAGAAGGTGCCAGAAGGACAACAGTCTCTACAGCACTTCACCAATCTGGGCATTATGGGAGAGTTGCCAGACGGAACCCACTCCTGAGAAAAAGCACATGACAGCACACCTGGAGTTTGCAGAAAGGCACGTGAAAGACTTTGAGAGCATAAGGCAAAATATTCTGTGGTCTGATGAGACAAAAATGTACTCTTTGGCCTGAATGCAAAGTGCTCTCTGGAGAAACCAGGCACAGCTCATCACCCGTCTAAAACCATCCCTACCATGAAGCATGTTGGTGGCAGCATCATGCTATGGGGATGCTTTTTAGCGGCAGGGACTAGGAGGTAAGGATAGAGGGAACAATGAATGGACCCAAATACGGACAAATCCTTAATAAGAACCTGCTTCAGAGACTAGGGCAAAGATTTACGTTCCAACAGGATAATGACCCCCAGCATACAGCCAAAGCAATGCTGGAATGACTTAAGAACAACAATGTGAAAGTCATTGAATGGCCCAGCCAATGCCCAGACTTGAATCCCATTGAAAATCTGTGGAAAGACTTGAAGATTGCTGTTCACCGCCACTCCCCATCTAACTTAACAAAGCTTGAGAAAATCTGCAAGGAAGAACGGGAGAAAATCCCAAAATCCAGATGTGCAAAGCTGATACAGACATACCCAAGACGACTCAAAGCCCCAAAGGTGCTTCTACAAAGTATTGACTCGGGTGTGAATGCTTATGTAAATGGGATATTTCTGTATTTAATTTTCAATAAATGTGACAAAAATTCTGAAAACATGTTTTCACTTTGTTATTATGGGGTATTGTGTGTAGATGGGTGAGAACAACATCTATTTAATCAATTTTGAATTCAGGCTGAAACACAAAAAAATGTGGAATAAGTTAAGGGGGAATTAATACTTTCTGAAGGCATTGTATGTATTTTGAAATACTTTTCAAAATTAAATTGTTTAAAGGCATATAGTATTGTTATTTGACCTGTTCTAAGGCCAAATATTACAAATATATTATTTTAAATCATTGTTGTTTGTGGCCTACAGCCATTTCTGTATTGTACTATATTCAGGGCTCTATTCAATTAGATCTGCTTTAGTCAACATCTGCATAGCGGTTGTTTTGGCGGTGAACTGAGTTAGAGCAGTCAAATCCACAAGCGGCTCCTAGCATTATATTTAATGCGCACATTGCCATTGGCTGCACGGAGCATTAAGAGAAATCCCATGCAGCCTTGTTTACAAGTTGGAACACAGGACTGTGAGATGTAATCTACGCCTCGATTAGGCTGATAGAAATCGTCATTATTTTGTTGAATGATTTTGCATCATTATTTCTATATAGCCTTCACTTTATCGTTCTGAACATCTAATGAGAGAGTGGGACGGGTGTGGCTTCGTGACAGAGGGTGTGGCTTCGCAGTTACACCTCTGACATCACCAAAACATCAGCTATGAGAGGTGTCGGCTGTCGCCAGTTAACGCTTGATCTGATTGAATGGAGTATGTTGTAGGATCTATAGAATAAAGAGGATGTATAAAAGCTACGTTGTAGGATCTATAGAAGGGCCCTATAAAGTCTGCGCTACGGACGGAATCACGGAATTCAACAATATTCAAAAAGGTATTGAATGTAGTAGGAAATGAACTAAATGTAAATGCATTGAACATATTAGAAAATGCATACATTTTCCCAAGTTAATCATAAGACATAAACAAAATTCATCAGTGATTTGTATTTCCTTGTAACTTTCTGAAACGACACAGGAATGCCTGTGTGTGTGTGTGTGTGTGTGCGTGTGTCTACACTTTGTGTAGCTGTTAGCGATGATGCTAACGATAACCTTCTGTTAGAGATTAAAAGGCTTTCCCAAAAATCTTCTCAATTAAATGTTATCTACAAAGTACCCTGTGCCTACCTGGCAGAATGATATCATGATTATTTGCATCAATCTAGTGGCGCACTTGCATTAAAGGGTAACTACACCCAAAAATCTAAATGTATTTTATTTTTCCCAGACGGAGACCACAAAAGTGGTTTAAGCATTGTTGTGGACCAATTTTGTTCTAAAAATAAAATGTTGAGCGCAAAAACCTGTTAAATTTGGGAAAAAACAAAACGGAATCAGGCAAAAATACAACAGATTTTATACAATACCTGACTCTTACCCTGTCTCCGGCCCCTAACCTCTGACCCTGCTTGTGATGATGTCACCCCTTAACTCTGTGATGTCATCATTCCCAGACCCACGGCCGCTGTACCGTGAGGAGACCATCGTGATCGCCCTGGCGTCTGTCTCCATAGTAGCGGTGCTGATCGTGGCGCTGTTCTTCGGGTACCGCATGCTGAGTGGAGACAGGAAACAGGGACTACACAACATGGACATGATGGAGGCAGCAGCCTCAGAACCCAGTCTCGACCTGGACAGCCTTAAACTACTAGAGGTGAGCTGTTATAGTTGGAATAAGGTTACAATGGCCTCTAACACCACATTATTGTCTCTTCTTAGAACTGTAGTAACCTTTTTCTCACTGGCTCTGTCTCATTAAACAGCTGCTGTGTTGCTTATAGAAGACTGACACTGTCTCTGTCTCCAACCATCTTTCTTTCACCTTCTCCCTGTCCCTCTCCATCTATCCCCTCCCAGATGATTGGTCGAGGGCGGTATGGCTCTGTGTATAAGGGTTCTCTAGACGAGCGTCCCGTGGCGGTCAAGGTGTTCACCTACCAGAACCGCCAGAACTTTGTCAATGAGCGAGCCATCTACCGCGTCCCCCTGCTGGAGCACGATAACATCGCACGATTCATCGTTGGAGACGAGAGACTTACAGCCGACGGACGCATGGAGTACCTACTGGTCATGGAGTATTACCCTCTTGTAAGTATACTGGCCTCTAGTGGGCTCTACTGGGTTCTACTGGGCTCTACTGGCCTCTAGTGGGCTCTACTGGGTTCTACTGGGCTCTACTGGGCTCTACTGGGCTCTACTGGGTTCTAGTGGGCTCTACTGGGTTCTACTGGGCTCTACTGGGTTCTACTGGGCTCTACTGGGTTCTACTGGGCTCTACTGGCCTCTAGTAGGCTCTACTGGGTTCTACTGGATTCTACTGGGCTCTACTGGGCTCTACTGGGCTCTACTGGGCTCTACTGGGCTCTACTGGGCTCTACTGGGTTCTACTGGGTTCTACTGGGATCTACTAGGCTCTACTGGGATCTACTGGCCTCTAGTGGGCTCTACTGGCCTCTAGTGGGCTCTAGTGGGCTCTACTGGGCTCTACTGGGCTCTACTGGGTTCTACTGGCCTCTAGTGGGCTCTACTGGGTTCTACTGGGATCTACTAGGCTCTACTGGGATCTACTGGCCTCTACTGGGTTCAACTGGGCTCTACAGGGCTCTATTGGGTTATACTGGCCTCTACTGGGCTCTACTGGGTTCTACTGGGTTTTACTGGGCTCTACTGGGTTCTACTGGGTTCTACTGGGCTCTACTGGGTTCTACTGGGCTCCACTGGCATCTACTGGGCTCCACTGGCATCTACTGGGCTCTGTTGGACTCTACAGGCTTCTACTGGGCTCTACTGGGTTCTACTGGGCTCTACTGGGTCTACAGGGTTAAATGGGCTCTACTGGGCTCTGCTGGCCTTACTGGGTTCTACTAGGCTCTACTGCGTTCTACTGGCCTCTACTGGGTTCTAATAGGCTTTACAGGGCTCTACAGGGTTCTACTGGGATCTACTGGGTTCTACTGGGCTCTACTGGCCTATACTGGGCTTCGCTGTCCTCTACAGGGTTCTACTGGCCTCTACTGGGTTCTACTGGGTTCTACACGGTTCTACTAGGCTCTACTGGGCTCTGCTGGCCTTACTGGGTTCTACAGCGTTCAACTAGCCTCTACTGGGCTCTACTGTCTTTATAGGGTTTTACTGGCCTCTATTAGGCTCTAATGGGTTCTACTGGCCTCTACAGGGTTCTGGTAGCTCTACTGAGTTCTACTGGGTTCTACTGGCCTCTACTTGGTTCTACAGGGTTCTACTGGGCTCTACTGTCCTCTACTGGGCTCTGCTGGCCTCTGGCCTCTATTGGGTTCTACTGGGATCTACTGGGCTCTACTGTCCTCTACTGGGTTCTACTGGGCTCTACTGGGCTCTGCTGGCCTTATAGGGTTCTACTGGGCTCTACTGTCCTCTACTGGGTTATACTGGGCTCTACTGGGCTCTGCTGGCCTTATAGGGTTCTACAGGGTTCTACTGTCCTCTACTGGGCTCTGCTGGCCTTATAGATTTCTACAGGGTTCTACTGTCCTCTACTGGGCTCTGCTGGCCTCTGGCCTCTACTGGGCTCTAATGTCCTCTACTGGGCTCTGCTGGCCTCTGATCTCTATTGGGTTCTACTGGGCTCTAATGGGTTCTACAGGGTTCTGATGGCTCTACTGGGTTCTACTGAGTTCTACTGGGCTCTAATGGGTTCTGATGGCTCTACTGGGTTCTACTGAGTTCTACTGGGTTCTACACTTACAAAGGGCAGGGTGGACAACTACTGGTCATGGAATATTACCTTCATGTGAGTCCTGGGGTCTAGCAGAATTTTACTGCAGCAATTAATCATCTGAACCTCTATTCCGCTCCCATCACTCTCTCTGTCAGAAGGTTTCCTGTCTCTGTCTGTCATAGAACTAGAATAGAATAGATTCTGTATCGTCTCAGCAGATATTTCTGTTGATGATTGGGGATAAATTTCTATTTACACCAAGTCATCTTGGGTTTCTCCTAATAATTATTGGTGCATAATGCCCGTCTCTCTCTCTCTCTCTCTCTCTCTCTCTCTCTCTCTCTCTCTCTCTCTCTCTCTCTCTCTCTCTCTCTCTCTCTCTCTCTCTCTCTCTCTCTCTCTCTCTCTCTCGCTCTCGCTCTCGCTCTCGCTCTCGCTCTCGCTCTCGCTCTCGCTCTCGCTCTCGCTCTCTCTCTCTCTCTCTCTCTCTTGCTCTCTCTTTCTCTTTCTCTTTCTCTTTCTCTTTCTCTCTCTCTCTCTCTCTCTCTCTCTCTCTCTCTCTCTCTCTCTCTCTCTCTCTCTCTCTCTCTCTCTCTCTCTCTCTCTCTCTCTCTCTCTCTCTCTCTCTCTCTCTCTCTCTTGCTCTCTCTGTCTCACTCTCTGTCTCTCTCTGTCTCTCGCTCCTTCTTCTAGATTAGTAATGTTATTGTAACCCTGCTGTGTTTGAGGGTAACGCCTGTTTCCTTTCTATATCCACTACCTCTGAAGCACACACAAAGTCCGATACGCACACTGACGCACGCACGCACACACAGAACACACACAGTCAGACACACAGAGAACATACACACACATACACATTGTCTGAAATGACTGTTTGTTTTGTTTTCTGTCAACCCACAGCATAGCATTCCTGTCTCTCCATTAGTTAAACATGGAATTACTGCTCTGTCTGTCTCTGTCTGTTTTCCCAGACTAACCGAACCAGCTCAGTGCCAGACACAGCACATTAACTCACACCTCTGCTGCTTCCATCAAATACAGAACTACTGCTTTGTTCTCACCTCCCAAATAGCACCCTATTCCCTATATAGTGCACTACTTTATAGGGCTCTGTTCAGAAGTAGTGCGCTATGTTGGGACTAGGGTACCATTTGGGACGCAGTCTGTAGATCAGTAGACTGTAGATCAGTAGACTGTAGATCAGTAGACTGTAGATCAGTAGACTGTAGATCAGTAGACTGTAGATCAGTAGACTGTAGATCAGTAGACTGTAGATCAGTAGACTGTAGATCAGTAGACTGTAGATCAGTAGACTGTAGATCAGTAGATCAGTAGACTGTAGATCAGTAGACTGTAGATCTGTAAACTGTAGATCAGTAGACTGTAGATCAGTAAACTGTAGATCAGTAGACTGTAGATCAGTAAACTGTAGATCAGTAGACTGTAGATCAGTAAACTGTAGATCAGTAGACTGTAGATCAGTAGATCAGTAGACTGTAGACTGTAGATCAGTAAACTGTAGATCAGTAGACTGTAGATCAGTAAACTGTAGATCAGTAGACTGTAGATCAGTAGACTGTAGATCAGTAGATCAGTAGACTGTAGATCAGTAGACTGTAGATCTGTAGACTGTAGATCAGTAAACTGTAGATCAGTAGACTGTAGATCAGTAAACTGTAGATCAGTAGACTGTAGATCAGTAGACTGTAGATCAGTAGATCAGTAGACTGTAGATCAGTAGACTGTAGATCTGTAGACTGTAGATCAGTAGACTGTAGATCAGTAGATCAGTAGACTGTAGACTGTAGATCAGTAGACTGTAGATCAGTAGACTGTAGATCAGTAGACTGTAGATCTGTAGACTGTAGATCAGTAGACTGTAGATCAGTAGATCAGTAGACTGTAGACTGTAGATCAGTAAACTGTAGATCAGTAGACTGTAGATCAGTAAACTGTAGATCAGTAGATCTGTAGATCAGTAGATCAGTAGACTGTAGATCAGTAGACTGTAGATCAGTAGACTGTAGATCAGTAGACTGTAGATCAGTAGACTGTAGATCAGTAGATCAGTAGACTGTAGATCAGTAGACTGTAGATCAGTAGATCAGTAGACTGTAGACTGTAGATCTGTAGACTGTAGATCAGTAGATCAGTAGACTGTAGACTGTAGATCAGTAGACTGTAGATCAGTAGACTGTAGATCTGTAGACTGTAGATCAGTAGACTGTAGATCAGTAGATCAGTAGATCAGTAGACTGTAGATCAGTAGACTGTAGATCAGTAGACTGTAGATCTGTAGACTGTAGATCAGTAGACTGTAGATCAGTAGACTGTAGATCAGTAGACTGTAGATCAGTAGACTGTAGATCAGTAGACTGTAGATCAGTAGACTGTAGATCAGTAGACTGTAGACTGTAGATCAGTAAACTGTAGATCAGTAGACTGTAGATCAGTAGACTGTAGATCAGTAGACTGTAGATCAGTAGACTGTAGATCAGTAAACTGTAGATCTGTAGACTGTAGATCAGTAAACTGTAGATCTGTAGACTGTAGATCAGTAAACTGTAGATCAGTAGACTGTAGATCAGTAGACTGTAGATCAGTAGACTGTAGACTGTAGATCAGTAAACTGTAGATCAGTAGACTGTAGACTGTAGATCAGTAAACTGTAGATCAGTAGACTGTAGACTGTAGATCAGTAGACTGTAGATCAGTAGACTGTAGATCTGTAGATCAGTAGACTGTAGATCAGTAGACTGTAGATCAGTAGACTGTAGACTGTAGATCAGTAAACTGTAGATCAGTAGACTGTAGATCAGTAGACTGTAGATCAGTAGACTGTAGATCAGTAGATCAGTAGATCAGTAGACTGTAGATCAGTAAACTGTAGATCAGTAGACTGTAGATCAGTAAACTGTAGATCAGTAGACTGTAGATCTGTAGATCAGTAGACTGTAGATCAGTAGACTGTAGATCAGTAGATCAGTAGACTGTAGACTGTAGATCAGTAGACTGTAGATCAGTAGACTGTAGATCAGTAGACTGTAGATCAGTAGACTGTAGATCAGTAGACTGTAGATCTGTAGATCAGTAGACTGTAGATCAGTAGACTGTAGATCAGTAGACTGTAGATCAGTAAACTGTAGATCAGTAGATCTGTAGATCAGTAGACTGTAGATCAGTAGACTGTAGATCAGTAGACTGTAGATCAGTAGACTGTAGATCAGTAGACTGTAGATCTGTAGACTGTAGATCAGTAGACTGTAGATCAGTAAACTGTAGATCAGTAGACTGTAGATCAGTAGACTGTAGATCAGTAGACTGTAGATCAGTAAACTGTAGATCAGTAGACTGTAGATCAGTAGACTGTAGATCTGTAGATCAGTAGACTGTAGATCAGTAGACTGTAGACTGTAGATCAGTAGACTGTAGATCAGTAGACTGTAGATCAGTAGACTGTAGATCAGTAGACTGTAGATCAGTAGACTGTAGATCTGTAGACTGTAGATCTGTAAACTGTAGATCAGTAGACTGTAGATCAGTAGACTGTAGATCAGTAGACTGTAGATCAGTAAACTGTAGATCAGTAGACTGTAGACTGTAGATCAGTAGACTGTAGATCAGTAGACTGTAGATCTGTAGATCAGTAGACTGTAGATCAGTAGACTGTAGATCAGTAGACTGTAGATCAGTAGACTGTAGATCAGTAGACTGTAGATCTGTAGACTGTAGATCAGTAGACTGTAGTGTAAATGCTCTGGTACTGCTACGTTGGAAAATAACCACTACTACAGTAAATGTTTATGTTCTCTTCTAAAAGCTGTTTTGCTTGCCTGAGTGAAACACTCCGTATTGGCCAGCGCTCAGAGTTAAGTCTCTCTTTCTCAATTCAATTCGATTTCAATGTAAGGGCTTTATTGGCATGGGAAACGTATGTTAACGTTGCCAAAGCAAGTGAAGTAGATAGTAAACAAAAGTGAAATAAACAATAAATATTAACAGTAAACATTACACTCAGAAGTTCCAAAAGAATAAAGACATTTCAAATGTCATATTATGTATATATACAGTGTTGTAATGATGTGCAAATAGTTAAAGTACAAATGGGAAAATAAATACACATAAATATGGGTTGTATTTACAATGGTGTTTGTTCTTCACTGGTTGCCCTTTTCTTGTGGCAACAGGTCACATCTTGCAGCTGTGATGGCACACTGTGGTATTTCACCCAGTAGATAAGGGAGTTTATCAAAATTGGGTTTGTTTTCAAATTCTTTGTGGATCGCTGTAATCTGAGGGAAATATGTGTCTCTAATATGGTCATACATTTGGCAGGAGGTTAGGAAGTGCAGCTCAGTTTCCACCTCATTTTGTGGGCAGTGTGCACATAGCCTGTCTTCTCTTGAGAGCCAGATCTGCCTACGGCGGCCTTTCTCAATAGCAAGGCTATGCTCACTGAGTCTGTACATAGTCAAAGCTTTCCTTAAGTTTGGGTCAGTCACAGTGGTCAGGTATTCTGTCACTGTGTACTCTCTGTTTAGGGCCAAATAGCATTCTAGTTTGCTCTGTTTTTTTGTTTGTTCTTTCCAATGTGTCAAGTAATTCTCTTTTTGTTTTCTCATGATTTGGTTGGGTCTAATTGTATTGTTGTCCTGGGGCTGTGTGGGGTCTGTTTGTGTTTGTGAACAGAGCCCCAGGACCAGCTTACTTAGGGGACTCTTCTCCAAGTTCATCTCTCTGTAGGTGATGGCTTTGTTATGGAAGGTTTGGGAATCGCTTCCTTTTAAGTGGTTATAGAATTTAACGGCTCTTTTCTGGATTTTTATAATTAGCGGGTATCGGCCTAATTCTGCTCTGCATGCATTATTTGGTGTTTTACGTTGTACACGGAGGATGTTTTTGCAGAATTCTGCATGCAGAGTCTCAATTTGGTGTTTGTCCCATTTTGTGAATTCTTGGTTGGTGAGCGGACCCCAGACCTCACAACCATAAAGGGCAATGGGTTATATAACTGATTCAAGTATTTTTTGCCAGATCCTAATTGGTATGTCGAATTTTATGTTCCTTTTGATGGCATAGAAGGCCCTTCTTGCCTTGTCTCTCAGATCGTTCACAGCTTTGTGGAAGTTACCTGTGGCACTGATGTTTAGGCCGAGGTATGTATAGTTTTTTGTGTGCTCTAGGGCAACGGTGTCTAGATGGAATTTGTATTTGTGGTCCTGGCAACTGGACCTTTTTTGGAACACCATTATTTTTGTCTTACTGAGATTAACTGTCAGGGCCCAGGTCTGACAGAATCTGTGCTGAAGATCTAGGTGCTGCTGTAGGCCCTCCTTGGTTGGTGACAAAAGCACCAGATCATCAGCAAACAGAAGACATTTGACTTCAGATTCTAGTAGGGTGAGGCCGGGTGCTGCAGACTGTTCTAGTGCCCTCGCCAATTTTTTGCCAATTTTAACCGCGCACTTGTTGTTTGTGTACATGGATTTTATAATGTCGTATGTTTTTCCCCCAACCCCACTTTCCATCAATTTGTATAGCAGACCCTCATGCCAAATTCAGTCAAAAGCTTTTTTGAAATCAACAAAGCATGAGAAGACTTTGCCTTTGTTTTGGTTTGTTTGTTTGTCAGTTAGGGTGTGCAGGGTGAATACGTGGTCTGTCATACGGTAATTTGGTAAAAAGCCAATTTGACATTTGCTCAGTACATTGTTTTCACTGAGGAAATGAACTAGTCTGCTGTTAATGATAATGCAGAGGATTTTCCCAAGGTTGCTGTTGACGCATATCCCACGGTAGTTATTGGGTTAAATTTGTCTCCACTTTTGTGGATTGGGGTGATCAGTCCTTGGTTCCAAATATTGGGGAAGATGCCAGAGCTAAGGATGATGTTAAAGAGTTTAAGTACAGCCAATTGGAATTTGTGGTCTGTATATTTTATCATTTCATTGAGGATACCATCAACACCACATTACTTTTTGGGTTGGAGGGTTTGTATTTTGTCCTGTAGTTCATTCAATGTAATTGGAGAATCCAGTGGGTTCTGGTAGTCTTTAATAGTTGATTCTAAGATTTGTATTTGATCATGTATATGTTTTTGCTGGTTGTTATTTGTTATAGGGCCAAAAAGATTGGAGAAGTGGTTTACAAATACATCTCCGTTTTGGATAGATAACTCTTCGTGTTGTTGTTTGTTTAGTGTTTTCCAATTTTCCCAGATGTGGTTAGAGTCTATGGATTCTTCAATTACATTGAGCTGATTTCTGACGTGCTGTTCCTTCTTTTTCCGTAGTGTATTTCTGTGTTGTTTTAGTGATTCACCATAGTGAAGGCGTAGGCTCAGGTTTTCTGGGTCTCTATGTTTTTGGTTGGATAGGTTTCTCAATTGCTTTCTTAGGTTTTTGCATTCTTCATCAAACCATTTATCACTGTTGTTACTTTTCTTTGGTTTTCTGTTAGAGATTTTTAGATTTGATAGGGAAGCTGAGAGGTCAAATATACTGTTTAGGTTTTCTACTGCCAAGTTTACAGCTTCACTATTACAGTGGAACGTTTAGTCCAGGAAGTTGTCTAAAAGGGATTTAATTTGTTGTCGCCTAATAGTTTTTTGGTAGGTTTCTACACTACTTTCCTTCCATCTGTAGCATTTCTTAATATTATTCAGTTCCTTTGGCTTTGATGCCTCATGATTGAGTATTGCTCTGTTCAAGTAGACTGTGATTTTGCTGTGGTCTGATAGGGGTGTCAGTGGGCTGACTGTGAACGCTCTGAGAGACTCTGGGTTGAGGTCAGTGATAAAGTAATCTACAGTACTACTGCCAAGAGATGAGCTATAGGTGTACCTACCATAGGAGTCTCCTCGAAGCCTACCATTGACTATGTACATACCCAGCGTCCGACAGAGCTGCAGGAGTTGTGACCCGTTTTTGTTGGTTATGTTGTCGTAGTTGTGTCTAGGGGGGCATATGGGGGAGGGAATGCTGTCACCTCCAGGTAGGTGTTTGTCCCCCTGTTTGCTGAGGGTGTCAGGTTCTTGTCCAGTTCTGGCATTTAGGTCGCCACAGACTAGTGTCCCTGGGCCTGGTAATGATTGATTTCCCCCTCTAGGATGGAGAAGCTGTCTTCATTAAAGTATGGGGATTCTAGTTGGGGGATATAGGTAGCACACAGGAGGAAATGTTTCTCTGTTGAGATAATTTCCTTTTGAATTTCTAGCCAAATGTAAAATGTTCCTGTTTTGATTAATTTAAGAGAGTGAGTTAGGTCTGCTCTATACCTGATCTGGGGGGCCTAAATGGGGTGTTAATTGGTGGGGGTGGGGGTGTGGATGTGGCTGGTGGTGCTGTGGTCTGGATGTAGGTCCTCTCGGCGGGGGTCCTCTATGTGTAGGTCCGGGGGGGGGGGCCGCAGGTCTGGGAGAGTGTCTCGCTGGTCTGGGCGGGGTGTCTGTTGATCTGTTGCTCCAGTGTGAGGTGTTGGGTCTGCGGTTGAGGGCGATATCCTTTAGGGTCCGGGCGAAGGTGGGCACTGCTGCCTTGTATAGGTGGACCTGGTCGTAAAGGCTGTTCAAGTACAGGGTGGAGTGGTGGGCCAGGTAGACATTTGGTTTTGAGGCACAGTCACAGGAAATACTTTTGTTTACCTAATGTATGGTAGCAGGGTGGGAGTCTTTCCGTGGTAACAGGGTTGAGATAACCACTTGTGCGTTGGGGAAAGTGGAAGAAGCTCTTTCTATCACTCCCTTGAGTGCTGTGGCCACCCTTTCCTGCTGTGTTCTCAGGTCGTTTGTGCCTGTGTGTATTATTATGTGGCTGGGTGATCCTAGTTGGTCCTCAGACAGAAGGTCTAGGGCGCGCTGGGTGTTTGGACACCAGAGTTTAGACACTGTGTGTTTGGGAAAAAGTGTATTTTCTTGTATATATTTCCAGTTTGAGTCCATAAGGAGTACAATCTGTGGCTTGTGTATGTCCTCAGTGGGTGTGGGGGGGTCGTCAGGAGGGCTATCAGGGTGTCTGACAGGGGGGTGCTCAGAGGGGTTGGGATCCCCTGGGCTTGGGGTTCTTCATTTGTTTGTCTGGGTGTGATGTCGAGGCTATGGTCAGGGTCTAGGGTGTACTGTTCTGCTGCGGTGTCGAGACTTTGGCCAGGATCTGAGGTGGGCTGTTCTGCTGGCTTCTCTGCGGGGGTGGCCAGCTCTCTAACGGGTTGTTCTCTGTCACCCGTCATCATTCTCACCTTCTCCTCCAGCACTCTGATCCTCTCCTCTAGTGCTCTGTTCTTCTCCTGCTCCTGCTCTTTCTCCTGTTGATGTTGTCTCACCACAGTCCAGAGTGCAGACATGTCTCTCTCTACCTGCAGCTCTCCAGGTCTAGTTAAGGGGGTGTTGTTGTGCTGGACTGTTGTCTGGGTCTGTGCTGACTGGAGTGTGTTCACCTGCTGTTCCAGCTCCACCTGCCTTACCTCCAGCTGGGTGAATTTATCCTTCATTTCAATGAGGGAGTAGTACTCTGTGCTGGGAGGTTGACTTTCCGCTTAGGGTTGCTCGTCTGTGGGGTTATTTAATGAAGAGGTCTGGTCTGACCCGCTTGGGGTAGGGGTATCTTTCTCAAGGGAGAGCTTCTCCTGCTTAGCTATTTCTTTGATTAGGTGAAGGTCCAGCTGGAACTGTTTGGGGATGCCCTGTACCAATACTGTTCCAGATTTATAGAGATTTATATTAGCTGACTCAGAGTCCTCGTTGTCTAGTATCCTGAGTTTCCACCCATCTTAACAGAGGGGTAGTGTGCTAATATAGCACTGTGCCATGCCAGGGGATGGTCTGTGTGGAAGATAAGGTTGCTTATGTTCCCATTTTTATAAAAGTCAGCAAAAAGTGTCTCCTGATTTCCCATAAGGAGCTTCATTTTGTACTCTTTTCGTGTCTTATCATTCTTTACATTCAGAGGGTACTGTATTTTAATGACCTCTGAACAGCGGGAGGGTGCTTCTAAGGCCTCTCCATTTGGTTGGGGTAGACTGTACGACTCTCCTGCCATTGTTGGGCTCAAGGGCTTTGACACCTCTCACTTCACACGTCAGTGCTAATTGAAGTTGTATCTCTTTGTACTAGCAAGCTTGGTAGCCTTAGCATTCAGTCCTTATAAAGTAAAATATATCATTGTAATGTATTTTTCTTCTTGGTTTTGAAAGTAAAAAATAGCTTCAGACTAAACATTACTCACTAAGTTCCAGGTTGGATGGTGTTTTCAGGTTTCTGTTTGTTTGCCAGAGCATTTGCTGTATAGTTTGGGAATAGTCATCCTTGGTAGTAGAAAGCTTTCCAGGTAATTCCGTCCAAAATAAGGTTGTAGGTTTGGAGCTTTGGTTTGGAGTGAAGGTTATGTTGTGGAGGGTAGCATCCTGTATATGTCCCTGTGGAGGGTAGCATCCTGTATATGTCCCTGTGGAGGGTAGCATCCTGTATATGTCCCTGTGGAGGGTAGCATCCTGTATATGTCCCTGCGGAGGGTAGCATCCTGTATATGTCCCTGCGGAGGGTAGCATCCTGTATATGTCCCTGTGGAGGGTAGCATCCTGTATGTGTCCCTGTGGAGGGTAGCATCCTGTATATGTCCCTGTGGAGGGTAGCATCCTGTATATGTCCCTGTGGAGGGTAGCATCCTGTATATGTCCCTGTGGAGGGTAGCATCCTGTATATGTCCCTGTGGAGGGTAGCATCCTGTATATGTCCCTGTGGAGGGTAGCATCCTGTATATGTCCCTGTGGAGGGTATCATCCTGTATATGTCCCTGTGGAGGGTAGCATCCTGTATATGTCCCTGTGGAGGGTAGCATCCTGTATATGTCCCTGTGGAGGGTAGCATCCTGTATATGTCCCTGTGGAGGGTAGCATCCTGTATATGTCCCTGTGGAGGGTAGCATCCTGTATATGTCCCTGTGGAGGGTAGCATCCTGTATATGTCCCTGTGGAGGGTAGCATCCTGTATATGTCCCTGTGGAGGGTAGCATCCTGTATATGTCCCTGTGGAGGGTAGCATCCTGTATATGTCCCTGTGGAGGGTAGCATCCTGTATATGTCCCTGTGGAGGGTAGCATCCTGTATATGTCCCTGTGGAGGGTAGCATCCTGTATATGTCCGTGCCAAAAAAAACAAGTTTATCTAACTCTAAATCTATATTTTTTGTAAAAACATGCTGAAAAATGCAGGAGCAACGTCTTTGAGCTCTCTCTCTCTCTCCATCTCCCTCTCTCTCTCTCTCTCTCTCTCTCTCTCTCTCTCTCTCTCTCTCTCTCTCTCTCTCTCTCTCTCTCTCTCTCTCTCTCTCTCTCTCTCCTCCCTGCCTCCTCCACTCCTCTCTCTCTCTCTCTCTCTCCCTGCCTCCTCCACTCCTCTCTCTCTCTCTCTCTCTCTCTCTCTCTCTCTCTCTGCTGATTAGAGTGGTGTTACTGTAACCATTCTGTCACCATGACAACCAGGACTCAGCCAGGGCTGATGATGTGTCTGCTCTATAATAATATAAAATAGTTGTAATTGACTCTCTTCCTCAGGTCCTTGGACTCTCACTGTTCTCTTTTCTGTGGCTGTGAGACATAGCCAGTGTCTCAAATGTCACCCTATAGTGGACTACTTTTGACTAATGCCCATAGGGAATAGGGTCCCATCTCTTCCACCTCCACCTCCTCCTCTTCCACCTCTTCCTCCTCCTCCTCCTCCTCCTCCACCTCCTCTTCCTCTTCTTCCTCCACCTCTTCCTCCACCTCTTCTTCCACCTCTTCCTCCTCCTCCTCTTCCTCCTCCTCCTCCTCCTCTTCCCCATCCTCCTCCTCCTCTTCCCCCTCCTCCTCCTCCTCCTCCTCCACCTCCTCTTCCTCCTCTTCCTCCTCCACCTCCTCTTCCCCATCCTCCTCCTCCTCTTCCCCCTCCTCCTCCTCTTCCACCTCCTCTTCCTCCTCCTCCTCTTCCTCCTCCTCCTCCTCCTCCTCCCCATCCTCCTCCTCCTCTTCCCCCTCCTCTTCCTCCTCCACCTCTTCCTCCACATCTTCTTCCACCTCTTCCTCCTCCTCCTCCTCCTCCACTTCCTCTTCCTCCTCCACCTCTTCCTCCACATCTTCTTCCACCTCTTCCTCCTCCTCCTCCTCCTCTTCCTCCTCCTCCTCCTCCTCTTCCCCCTCCCCATCCTCCTCCTCCTCCTCCTCTTCCCCCTCCTCCTCCTCTTCCCCCTCCTCCTCCTCTTCCTCCTCCTCTTCTTCTCCCTCCTCTTCCTCTTCCTCCTCCTCCTCTGCTTTAACTCTGGTGGGAAGTGAGCTGACAACCTGTATCTGTATGTGTCTACAATGAACCAGTAAAGTCATGTTGTTCTTCCCCTCTGCAGGGTTCTCTGTGTCAGTACCTGAGTCTGCAGACAGGAGACTGGGTCAGCTGCTGTCGCCTCACACACTCTGTCACACGGGGTCTGGCCTACCTGCATACCGAGCTGCTGAGAGGAGGTAGGAGTCACCGTCACCACACTCACTGTGCTCCCTCACCGTCACACCCCTTCATTCCATTCACATGCTCAGACAGCTCCAGTGAAACACTGTCTCCCATCGTCAAACCTTCAGAATGTGATAGATCACTGAGGAGGATTTTTACTGCCTTCTCGTGTGTGTGTGTGTGTGTGTGTGTGTGTGTGTGTGTGTGTGTGGGTGTGTAAAGATGAATGTGTTTTCAGGATACAGGCAGTTCCAAAAACCAATTGTTGAGAGTTGTATGGTTTGTTTAACTTTGCAGTCATTGTTTTTTGTTTGACATACATTTGAAAGTGAAATATCGGAGTCTCCACATCACCCTGTTAACATGCAATTGCCCATACATGTTTAACTGTCTGCTTACAGACATGCATCACATGTTAGGGAAATGGTTAGGTAGTTTCGACAGCTCACTATCACTTCCACACTCCGTTCCCCCAGGGGGCAGCAGCAACCTTGTCCGTGTGCTGAGCCTGGTTGATAAGCACATCAGGTGTTACCAATTAGGGATTGTCAGTCAGGGTCCCAGTTTGAGAGCTGTGAGGCTGCTGGTTGGTTTGGTGACCATCAGGGCTTTCCTTTGGATTTAGAATCTTTAGTTTAGTCTAGTGGTCCTTTAGGCATGCCTGTTTCTAGTGGTCCTTTAGGGGCATGCCTGTTTCTAGTGGTCCTTTAGGGGCATGCCTGTTTCTAGTGGTCCTTTAGGGGCATGCCTGTTTCTAGTGGTCCTTTAGGGGCAGGCCTGTTTCTAGTGGTCCTTTAGGCATGCCTGTTTCTAGTGGTCCTTTAGGGGCATGCCTGTTTCTAGTGGTCCTTTAGGGGCATGCCTGTTTCTAGTGGTCCTTTAGGGGCATGCCTGTTTCTAGTGGTCCTTTAGGCATGCCTGTTTCTAGTGGTCCTTTAGGGGCATGCCTGTTTCTAGTGGTCCTTTAGGGGCATGCCTGTTTCTAGTGGTCCTTTAGGCATGCCTGTTTCTAGTGGTCCTTTAGGGGCATGCCTGTTTCTAGTGGTCCTTTAGGGGCATGCCTGTTTCTAGTGGTCCTTTAGGCATGCCTGTTTCTAGTGGTCCTTTAGGGGCATGCCTGTTTCTAGTGGTCCTTTAGGGGCATGCCTGTTTCTAGTGGTCCTTTAGGCATGCCTGTTTCTAGTGGTCCTTTAGGCATGCCTGTTTCTAGTGGTCCTTTAGGCAGGCCTGTTTCTAGTGGTCCTTTAGGGGCATGCCTGTTTCTAGTGGTCCTTTAGGCATGCCTGTTTCTAGTGGTCCTTTAGGCATGCCTGTTTCTAGTGGTCCTTTAGGCATGCCTGTTTCTAGTGGTCCTTTAGGGGCATGCCTGTTTCTAGTGGTCCTTTAGGGGCATGCCTGTTTCTAGTGGTCCTTTAGGGGCATGCCTGTTTCTAGTGGTCCTTTAGGCAGGCCTGTTTCTAGTGGTCCTTTAGGCATGCCTGTTTCTAGTGGTCCTTTAGGCATGCCTGTTTCTAGTGGTCCTTTAGGCATGCCTGTTTCTAGTGGTCCTTTAGGGGCATGCCTGTTTCTAGTGGTCCTTTAGGGGCATGCCTGTTTCTAGTGGTCCTTTAGGGGCATGCCTGTTTCTAGTGGTCCTTTAGGCATGCCTGTTTCTAGTGGTCCTTTAGGGGCATGCCTGTTTCTAGTGGTCCTTTAGGCATGCCTGTTTCTAGTGGTCCTTTAGGCATGCCTGTTTCTAGTGGTCCTTTAGGGGCATGCCTGTTTCTAGTGGTCCTTTAGGGGCATGCCTGTTTCTAGTGGTCCTTTAGGCATGCCTGTTTCTAGTGGTCCTTTAGGGGCATGCCTGTTTCTAGTGGTCCTTTAGGCATGCCTGTTTCTAGTGGTCCTTTAGGGGCATGCCTGTTTCTAGTGGTCCTTTAGGGGCATGCCTGTTTCTAGTGGTCCTTTAGGCATGCCTGTTTCTAGTGGTCCTTTAGGCATGCCTGTTTCTAGTGGTCCTTTTTTAATCTATTTGTTTCGGTAACCATCTGAACATTATAATCCGCTTGGGCTCACCGACCGACAGAGCTGGCCATGGACCTAAGGTAAGGTTGCCGTCTCCCTGGACCTAAGGTAAGGTTGCCGTCTCCCTGGACCCAAGGTAAGGTTGCCGTCTCCCTGGACCCAAGGTAAGGTTGCCGTCTCCCTGGACCAAGGTAAGGTTGCTGTCTCCCTGGACCAAGGTAAGGTTGCCGTCTCCCTGGACCAAGGTAAGGTTGCCGTCTCCCTGGACCAAGGTAAGGTTGCCGTCTCCCTGGACCAAGGTAAGGTTGCTGTCTCCCTGGACCCAAGGTAAGGTTGCCGTCTCCCTGGACCAAGGTAAGGTTGCCGTCTCCCTGGGAACATGTGCATCCAACACAGTCCTCAAACGCTGATTTCTCACATAAATGCACACATTCATTCAGGTTACAGACCATGTAACTAGGCCTAGGACCCTAGACAAAGCCAGTGCAACTGTATCCGTAGGCTAGCTGTTGGTTTCGTAACACATGCTATTCATTAATGTATCACATGTTTACTTGTGTTATTAGTTAATGTAGCACATATTTGCTTGTGCTTCTTAAATGTTTAAATTAAGATATAAATATAATTTTAATGACCAATAAAGGTTTCTGTCTGTCTGCATCCCAAATGGCACCCTATTCCCTACATAGTGCACTACTTTAGACCAGAGAATGGCACCCTATTCCCTATTTAGTGCACTACTTTAGACCAGAGAATGGCACCCTATTCCCTACATAGTGCACTACTTTAGACCAGTTCCCTATGGGCTCTATGTAGGGATTAGGGTGCCATCTGGGACACTGACAATGGCTTCCTCTGGCCCCTTACCTCTGGCCCCTTACCTCTGGCCCCTTACCTCTGGCCCCTTACCTCTGGCCCCTTACCTCTGGCCCCTTACCTCTGGCCCCTTACCTCTGGCCCCTTACCTCTGGCCCCTTACCTCTGGCCCCTTACCTCTGGCCCCTTACCTCTGGCCCCTTACCTCTGGCCCCTTACCTCTGGCCCCTTACCTCTGGCCCCTTACCTCTGGCTGTACCTAGCCTGGTTGGTTGTGGTCTGGGTTGGCTGTGTGTTGTGAGCCCAGCCACGTGGAGGCAGGAGACAGGACGCCAACGCAGCTGCCAGACGGGTGGAAGCATGTCACACACACATTCCACGATCTCGTCACATACACACACACACACACACACACACACACACTCCACCATCTCCTCACACACACACACACACACACACATACACACATTCCACAATCTCCTCACATACACACACACACACACACACACACACACACACATTCCACCATCTCCTCACACACACACACACACACACACACACACACACATTCCACGATCTCCTCACACACACACACACATTCCACGATCTCCTCACACACACACACACATTCCACGATCTCCTCACACACACACACACACACACACACACTCCACGATCTCCTCACACACACACACACACACACACACACACACACACACACACACACACATTCCACGATCTCCTCACACACACACACACACACACACACACACATTCCACAATCTCCTCACACACACACACACACACACACACTCCTCATCACATGCACGTATCCACACACACACACACACTCCTCGTCACATGCACGTATCCACACACACACACTCCTCGTCACATGCACGTATCCACACACACACACTCCTCCTTTCGGGGTGAAGCAGCTAATGTGCACATCTGGGTCAGACTGTCACACAGACGGCTGGTTCACTCACATACAGTATGAATGGTGCTCTCTGGGGCAGTCTGTCTGTCTATACAATATGAATGGTGCTCTATGGGGTAGTCTGTCTATACAGTATGAATGGTGCTCTCTGGGGCAGTCTGTCTATACAGTATGAATGGTGCTCTATGGGGTAGTCTGTCTATACAGTATGAATGGTGCTCTATGGGGCAGTCTGTCTATACAGTATGAATGGTGCTCTATGGGGTAGTCTGTCTATACAGTATGAATGGTGCTCTATGGGGCAGTCTGTCTGTATACAGTATGAATGGTGCTCTATGGGGTAGTCTCTATGTCTATACAGTATGAATGGTGCTCTATGGGGCAGTCTGTCTATACAGTATGAATGGTGCTCTCTGGGGCAGTCTCTATGTCTATACAGTATGAATGGTGCTCTATGGGGCAGTCTGTCTATACAATATGAATGGTGCTCTATGGGGTAGTCTGTCTATACAGTATGAATGGTGCTCTATGGGGCGGTCTGTCTGTATACAGTATGAATGGTGCTCTCTGGGGCAGTCTGTCTATACAATATGAATGGTGCTCTATGGGGCAGTCTGTCTATACAATATGAATGGTGCTCTATGGGGCAGTCTGTCTATACAGTATGAATGGTGCTCTCTGGGGCAGTCTGTCTGTATACAGTATGAATGGTGCTCTATGGGGTAGTCTGTCTATACAATATGAATGGTGCTCTATGGGGCGGTCTGTCTATACAGTATGAATGGTGCTCTATGGGGCGGTCTGTCTGTATACAGTATGAATGGTGCTCTATGGGGCAGTCTGTCTGTATACAGTATGAATGGTGCTCTCTGGGGCAGTCTGTCTGTATACAGTATGAATGGTGCTCTATGGGGTAGTCTGTCTATACAATATGAATGGTGCTCTATGGGGCGGTCTGTCTATACAGTATGAATGGTGCTCTATGGGGCGGTCTGTCTGTATACAGTATGAATGGTGCTCTATGGGGCAGTCTGTCTGTATACAGTATGAATGGTGCTCTCTGGGGCAGTCTGTATGTCTATACAATATGAATGGTGCTCTCTGGGGTAGTCTGTCTATACAGTATGAATGGTGCTCTATGGGGCAGTCTGTCTATACAGTATGAATGGTGCTCTATGGGGCAGTCTGTCTATACAGTATGAATGGTGCTCTCTGGGGTAGTCTGTCTATACAGTATGAATGGTGCTCTATGGGGCAGTCTGTCTATACAGTATGAATGGTGCTCTATGGGGCAGTCTGTCTATACAGTATGAATGGTGCTCTCTGGGGTAGTCTGTCTATACAGTATGAATGGTGCTCTATGGGGCAGTCTGTCTATACACTATGAATGGTGCTCTATGGGGTAGTCTGTCTATACGGTATGAATGGTGCTCTCTGGGGCAGTGTCTGTCAATACAGTATGAATGGTGCTCTATGGGGCAGTCTCTATGTCTATACAGTATGAATGGTGCTCAATGGGGCAGTCTGTCTAGTGTGAATGGTGCTCTATGGGGCAGTCTGTGTAGTGTGTAAATGGTGCTCTATGGGGCAGCATGAGCTGAGATTAGGAGCACACTCTTAAAGGGGCTCCATGCAAGATCTCACCTCGTGGAGTTGCAATGATCATGAGAACGGTGAGGAATCAGCCCAGAACTACACGGGAGGATCTTATCAATGATCTCAAGGCAGCTGGGACCATAGTCATCAAGAAAACAATTGGTATCACACTACGCCTTGAAGGACTGAAATCCTGCAGCACCCGCAAGGTCCCCCTGCTCAAGAAAGCACAAATACAGGCCTGTCTGAAGTTTGCCAATGAACATCTGAATGATTCAGAGGAGAACTGGTTGAAAGTGTTGTGGTCAGATGAGACCAAAATCGAGCTCTTTGGCATCAACTCAACTCGCCGTGTTTGGAGGAGGAGGAATGCTGCCTATGACCCCAAGAACACCATCCCCACCGTCAAACATGGAGGTGGAAACATTATGCTTTGGGGGTGTTTTTCTGCTAAGGAGACAGGACAATTTCACCGCGTCAAAGGGACGATGGACGGGGCCATGTACCGTCAAATCTTGGGTGAGAACCTCCTTCCCTCAGCCAGGGCATTGAAAATGGTTCGTGGATGGGTATTCCAGCATGACAATGACCCAAAACACACGGCCAAGGCAACAAAGGAGTGGCTCAAGAAGAAGCACATTAAGGTCCTGGAGTGGCCTAGCCAGTCTCCAGACCTTAATCCCATAGAAAATCTGTGGAGGGAGCTGAAGGTTCGAGTTGCCAAACGTCAGCCTCGAAACCTTAATGACTTGGAGAAGATCTGCAAAGAGGAGTGGGACAAAATCCCTCCTGAGATGTGTGCAAACCTGGTGGCCAACTACAAGAAACGTCTGACCTCTGTGATTGCCAACATTGTCTATACAATATGAATGGTGCTCTATGGGGTAGTCTGTCTATACAGTATGAATGGTGCTCTATGGGGTAGTCTGTCTATACAGTATGAATGGTGCTCTATGGGGCAGTCTCTATGTCTATACAGTATGAATGGTGCTCTATGGGGCAGTCTCTATGTCTATACAGTATGAATGGTGCTCTATGGGGCAGTCTGTCTATACAGTATGAATGGTGCTCTATGGGGCAGTCTGTCTACAGTATGAATGGTGCTCTCTGGGGCAGTCTGTCTATACAATATGAATGGTGCTCTATGGGGTAGTCTGTCTATACAGTATGAATGGTGCTCTCTGGGGCAGTCTGTCTATACAATATGAATGGTGCTCTATGGGGTAGTCTGTCTATACAGTATGAATGGTGCTCTATGGGGTAGTCTGTCTATACAGTATGAATGGTGCTCTATGGGGTAGTCTGTCTATACAGTATGAATGGTGCTCTATGGGGTAGTCTGTCTATACAGTATGAATGGTGCTCTATGGGGTAGTCTGTCTATACAGTATGAATGGTGCTCTATGGGGTAGTCTGTCTATACAGTATGAATGGTGCTCTATGGGGCGGTCTGTCTGTATACAGTATGAATGGTGCTCTATGGGGCAGTCTGTCTGTCTATACACTATGAATGGTGCTCTATGGGGTAGTCTGTCTATACGGTATGAATGGTGCTCTCTGGGGCAGTGTCTGTCAATACAGTATGAATGGTGCTCTATGGGGCAGTCTCTGTCTATACAGTATGAATGGTGCTCAATGGGGCAGTCTGTCTAGTGTGAATGGTGCTCTATGGGGCAATCTGTCTATATAGTGTGAATGGTGCTCTATGGGGCAGTCTGTGTAGTGTGAATGGTGCTCTATGGGGCAGTCTGTGTAGTGTGTAAATGGTGCTCTATGGGGCAGTATGTGTAGTGTAAATGGTGCTCTATGGGGCAGTATGTGTAGTGTAAATGGTGCTCTATGGGGCAGCATGAGCTGAGATTAGGAGCACACTCTTAAAGGGGCTCCATGCAAGATCTCACCTCGTGGAGTTGCAATGATCATGAGAACGGTGAGGAATCAGCCCAGAACTACACGGGAGGATCTTATCAATGATCTCAAGGCAGCTGGGACCATAGTCATCAAGAAAACAATTGGTATCACACTACGCCTTGAAGGACTGAAATCCTGCAGCACCCGCAAGGTCCCCCTGCTCAAGAAAGCACAAATACAGGCCTGTCTGAAGTTTGCCAATGAACATCTGAATGATTCAGAGGAGAACTGTGTGAAAGTGTTGTGGTCAGATGAGACCAAAATGGAGCTCTTTGGCATCAACTCAACTCGCCGTGTTTGGAGGAGGAGGAATGCTGCCTATGACCCCAAGAACACCATCCCCACCGTCAAACATGGAGGTGGAAACATTATGCTTTGGGGGTGTTTTTCTGCTAAGGAGACAGGACAATTTCACCGCGTCAAAGGGACGATGGACGGGGCCATGTACCGTCAAATCTTGGGTGAGAACCTCCTTCCCTCAGCCAGGGCATTGAAAATGGTTCGTGGATGGGTATTCCAGCATGACAATGACCCAAAACACACGGCCAAGGCAACAAAGGAGTGGCTCAAGAAGAAGCACATTAAGGTCCTGGAGTGGCCTAGCCAGTCTCCAGACCTTAATCCCATAGAAAATCTGTGGAGGGAGCTGAAGGTTCGAGTTGCCAAACGTCAGCCTCGAAACCTTAATGACTTGGAGAAGATCTGCAAAGAGGAGTGGGACAAAATCCCTCCTGAGATGTGTGCAAACCTGGTGGCCAACTACAAGAAACGTCTGACCTCTGTGATTGCCAACAAGGGTTTTGCCACCAAGTACTAAATCATGTTTTGCAGAGTGGTCAAATACTTATTTCCCTCATTAAAATGCAAATCAATTTATAACATTTTTGACATGCGTTTTTCTGGAGGTTTTTGTTGTTATTCTGTCTCTCACTGTTCAAATAAACCTACCATTAAAATTATAGACTGATCATGTCTTTGTCAGTGGGCAAACGTACAAAACCAGCAGGGGATCAAATACTTTTTTCCCTCACTGTACACATGCGCCAATTTAAGTCCACTAAATTATGCAAATATATTTCCATCAACTGGTATTTCCATCAATGAATAGGCTAAAAAGCATTATTTCCCAATTTGATATTTTTTATTCTCCTGGATAATTGGCCGGTGCCAATTTTATTTATCGGCTTTTCTATTATTAATGGCCAAAAGCCAGCTGTTACCGGCAAACGGAAACCCTAGTTCAACCATAATACTAACTGTTATTCAGCAATGAGCTTTAAGCGATCATGGTGACATGCAGAGACTAATGGGCCTTTCTTTTCTCTCTGTCTCTCTCTGTCTCCTCTTTCTCTCTCACTCTCTCTCTCTGTCTCCATTTGTCTCTCTCTCTCTCTGTCTCTCTCTCTCTCTCTCTCTCTCTCTCTCTCTCTCTCTCTCTCTCTCTCTCTCTGTCTCTCTCTCTCTGTCTCTCTCTCTCTCTGTCTCCTCTTTGTCTCTCTTTCTCTCTCTCTCTCTCTCTCTCTGTCTCTCTTTGTCTCTGTCTCTCTCTCTGTCTCTCTCTCTCTGTCTCTCTCTGTCTCTCTCTCTCTCTCTCACTTGGTCTCTCTCTCTGTCTCCTCTTTGTCTCTCTCTCTCTCTCTCTCTCTCTCTCTCTCTCTCTCTTTGCCTATTTGTCTCTCTCTCACTGTCTCCTCTGTCTCTCTCTCTCTCTGTGTCTCTCTCTCTCTCTGTCTCTCTCTCTCGTGTCTGTCTCTCTCTCTCTGTCTGTCTCGCTCTCTCTCTCTCTCTCTCTCTCTCTCTCTCTCTCTCTCTCTCTCTCTCTCTCTCTCTCTCTCTCTCTCTCTCTCTCTCTCTGTGTCTCTCTCTCGGTCTCTCTCTCTCTCTCTGTCTCTCTCGTGTCTGTCTCTCTCTCTCGCTCTCTCTCTCTCGCTCTCTCTCTCTCGCTCTCTCTCTCTCGCTCTCTCTCTCTCGCTCTCTCTCTCTCGCTCTCTCTCTCTCGCTCTCTCGCTCTCTCTCTCTCTCTCTCTCTCGGTCTCTCTCTCGCTCTCTTCTCTTTGTCTCTCACTCTCTCCTCTTTGTCTCTCTCTCTCTCTCTCTCTCTCTCTCCTATCTGTCTCGCTCACTCTATCTCTCTCTCTCTCTCCCTCCCTCCCATCCTCTCTCCCTCTCTTCCAGACATCTACAAGCCAGCCATATCTCACAGAGACCTGAACAGCAGGAACGTTCTAGTGAAGAACGATGGGACGTGTGTGATCAGTGACTTTGGTCTCTCCATGAAGCTGACGGGGAACCGCCTGGTCAGGCCTGGAGAGGAGGAGAACGCTGCCATCAGCGAGGTGAGTTGGTCCAATCCACCGCCCCTCAGTCTGCTTAGCCAACACTTGGTAGCTAATAATGTGAGTACTGCCTCAGCTCTAAGATGGACAGACTTTAAACCCTATTAGGGGGTTGCTGCTTCTATAACCCTGGTTCTGTCTCTCTCCAGGTGGGTACAGTCCGCTACATGGCCCCAGAGGTTCTGGAGGGTTAGTGTGGTGTTATAACCCTGGTTCTGTCTCTCTCCAGGTGGGAACAATCCGCTACATGGCCCCAGAGGTTCTGGAGGGTTAGTGTGGTGTTATAACCCTGGTTCTGTCTCTCTCCAGGTGGGAACAATCCGCTACATGGCCCCAGAGGTTCTGGAGGGGGCGGTGAACCTGAGGGACTGTGAGTCGGCTCTGAAGCAGGTGGACATGTACGCCCTGGGCCTCGTCTACTGGGAGACCTTCATGAGGTGTACTGACCTCTTCCCAGGTAATAACCCCTAATCCCTGACCCCTAACCCTGGGCCTCGTCTACTGGGAGACCTTCATGAGGTGTACTGACCTCTTCCCAGGTAATAACCCCTAATCCCTGACCCCTAACCCTGGGCCTTGTCTACTGGGAGACCTTCATGAGGTGTACTGACCTCTTCCCAGGTAATAACCCCTAATCCCTGACCCCTAACCCTGGGCCTCGTCTACTGGGAGACCTTCATGAGGTGTACTGACCTCTTCCCAGGTAATAACCCCTAATCCCTGACCCCTAACCCTGGGCCTCGTCTACTGGGAGACTTTCATGAGGTGTACTGACCTCTTCCCAGGTAATAACCCCTAATCCCTGACCCCTAACGCTGGGCCTCGTCTACTGGGAGACCTTCATGAGGTGTACTGACCTCTTCCCAGGTAATAACCCCTAATCCCTGACCCCTAACCCTGGGCCTCGTCTACTGGGAGACCTTCATGAGGTGTACTGACCTCTTCCCAGGTAATAACCCCTAATCCCTGACCCCTAACGCTGGGCCTCGTCTACTGGGAGACCTTCATGAGGTGTACTGACCTCTTCCCAGGTAATAACCCTAATCCCTGACCCCTAACCCTGGGCCTCGTCTACTGGGAGACCTTCATGAGGTGTACTGACCTCTTCCCAGGTAATAACCCCTAATCCCTGACCCCTATCCCTGGGCCTCGTCTACTGGGAGACCTTCATGAGGTGTACTGACCTCTTCCCAGGTAATAACCCCTAATCCCTGACCCCTAACCCTGGGCCTCGTCTACTGGGAGACCTTCATGAGGTGTACTGACCTCTTCCCAGGTAATAACCCTAATCCCTGACCCCTAACCCTGGGCCTCGGTCTACTGGGAGACCTTCATGAGGTGTACTGACCTCTTCCCAGGTAATAACCCTAATCCCTGACCCCTAACCCTGGGCCTCGTCTACTGGGAGACCTTCATGAGGGTGTACTGACCTCTTCCCAGGTAATAACCCCCTAATCCCTGACCCCTAACCCTGGGCCTCGTCTACTGGGAGACTTTCATGAGGTGTACTGACCTCTTCCCAGGTAATAACCC
This sequence comes from Coregonus clupeaformis, assembly GCF_020615455.1. Classification (NCBI taxonomy): domain Eukaryota; kingdom Metazoa; phylum Chordata; class Actinopteri; order Salmoniformes; family Salmonidae; genus Coregonus; species Coregonus clupeaformis. The sequence goes on along the minus strand of NW_025533530.1, from coordinate 481,643 downwards.
CTAATCCCTGACCCCTAACGCTGGGCCTCGTCTACTGGGAGACCTTCATGAGGTGTACTGACCTCTTCCCAGGTAATAATCCCTGACCCCTATCCCTGGGCCTCGTCTACTGGGAGACCTTCATGAGGTGTACTGACCTCTTCCCAGGTAATAACCCCTAATCCCTGACCCCTAACGGAACGTTGAACTCCAGATACTGCGGGAGCATTCAACAGTGTAACACAGTGTCTTATGATGTATCTTCCAGGAGAGGAGGTGGTGATGATATAGTGTCCTCCAGGAGAGGAGGTGGTGATGATATAGTGTCCTCCAGGAGAGGAGGTGGTGATGATATAGTGTCCTCCAGGAGAGGAGGTGGTGATGATATTGTGTCCTCCAGGAGAGGAGGTGGTGATGATATAGTGTCCTCCAGGAGAGGAGGTGGTGATGATATAGTGTCCTCCAGGAGAGGAGGTGGTGATGATATAGTGTCCTCCAGGAGAGGAGGTGGTGATGATATAGTGTCCTCCAGGAGAGGAGGTGGTGATGATATAGTGTCCTCCAGGAGAGGAGGTGGTGATGATATAGTGTCCTCCAGGAGAGGAGGTGGTGATGATATAGTGTCCTCCAGGAGAGGAGGTGGTGATGATATAGTGTCCTCCAGGAGAGGAGGTGGTGATGATATAGTGTCCTCCAGGAGAGGGGAGGTGGTGATGATATAGTGTCCTCCAGGAGAGGAGGTGGTGATGATATTGTGTCCTCCAGGAGAGGAGGTGGTGATGATATAGTGTCCTCCAGGAGAGGAGGTGGTGATGATATAGTGTCCTCCAGGAGAGGAGGTGGTGATGATATAGTGTCCTCCAGGAGAGGGAGGTGGTGATGATATAGTGTCCTCCAGGAGAGGAGGTGGTGATGATATAGTGTCCTCCAGGAGAGGAGGTGGTGATGATATAGTGTCCTCCAGGAGAGGAGGTGGTGATGATATAGTGTCCTCCAGGAGAGGAGGTGGTGATGATATAGTGTCCTCCAGGAGAGGAGGTGGTGATGATATAGTGTCCTCCAGGAGAGGAGGTGGTGATGATATAGTGTCCTCCAGGAGAGATGGTGGTGATGATATAGTGTCCTCCAGGAGAGGAGGTGGTGATGATATTGTGTCCTCCAGGAGAGGAGGTGGTGATGATATAGTGTCCTCCAGGAGAGGAGGTGGTGATGATATAGTGTCCTCCAGGTGAGGAGGTGGTGATGATATAGTGTCCTCCAGGAGAGATGGTGGTGATGATATAGTGTCCTCCAGGAGAGGAGGTGGTGATGATATAGTGTCCTCCAGGAGAGGAGGTGGTGATGATATAGTGTCCTCCAGGAGAGGAGGTGGTGATGATATAGTGTCCTCCAGGAGAGGAGGTGGTGATGATATAGTGTCCTCCAGGAGAGGAGGTGGTGATGATATAGTGTCCTCCAGGAGAGGAGGTGGTGATGATAGTGTCCTCCAGGAGAGGAGGTGGTGATGATATAGTGTCCTCCAGGAGAGGAGGTGGTGATGATATAGTGTCCCTCCAGGAGAGGAGGTGGTGATGATATAGTGTCCTCCAGGAGAGGAGGTGGTGATGATATAGTGTCCTCCAGGTGAGGAGGTGGTGATGATATAGTGTCCTCCAGGAGAGGAGGTGGTGATGATATAGTGTCCTCCAGGAGAGGAGGTGGTGATGATATAGTGTCCTCCAGGAGAGGAGGTGGTGATGATATAGTGTCCTCCAGGAGAGGAGGTGGTGATGGTGACGATATAGTGTCCTCCAGGAGAGGAGGTGGTGATGATATAGTGTCCTCCAGGAGAGGAGGTGGTGATGATATAGTGTCCTCCAGGAGAGGGGAGGTGGTGATGATATAGTGTCCTCCAGGAGAGGAGGTGGTGATGATATAGTGTCCTCCAGGAGAGGAGGTGGTGATGATATAGTGTCCTCCAGGAGAGGAGGTGGTGATGATAGTGTCCTCCAGGAGAGGAGGTGGTGATGATTATATAGTGTCCTCCAGGAGAGGAGGTGGTGATGATATAGTGTCCTCCAGGTGAGGAGGTGGTGATGATATAGTGTCCTCCAGGAGAGGAGGTGGTGATGATATAGTGTCCTCCAGGAGAGGAGGTGGTGATGATGATGATATTGTGTCCTCCAGGAGAGATGGTACCTGACTACCAGATGGCGTTCCAGGCGGAGGCAGGGAACCACCCCTCCTTTGAGGACATGCAGGTCCTGGTCTCCAGAGAGAAAGAGAGACCCAAGTTCCCCGAGGCCTGGAAAGAGAACAGTCTGGTGAGGAGAGAATACTACTACAACTATTAGTCCACACTGAAAGTTGTTTTTTACAAATGACATTGGCACATGGTTCCGGTTCCCTTCCTGAAAATAACCCTTTCAGGTTGACATTTGCAAGATGCATATTCTACACGCTACATGACATTAGCATACATTCAGCTTAAAAAAAAAAAAAGTTCCATATGTGACCGACCGCCTTGATTCGGTCTTATGTAGCAACATTGGAAATTGTGTTTTTTACATTGGATAAAAGCAGAGGCACCGAGCTACAAAATGCTACATCATACACTGCATTTAAGGGAACAATGGGAAAGTAATTCTGCTGTAATCTCACTTTTGAGAAAATGGCCTTTGAATGTTTTGGTACCTACTGAAGAGCTCTTCTTTGTCTACATCCATTCAGCATCATTCACGCCCTCTTAAGCTTTAGCCCCACCCATCTCATTTCGCTCTCGGAGTGTTCAGAGCGCACACTGGACGCTCTGGCCGATGAGTAGGGTTGATCCGAGCGTTCTGACCTCACAACGGGCAGTCAAGCACCCAAGCTAACTGGCTAACATTGGCTCGCTCGCTAGCTACTTCCAGACACAAAATTGGGATTATGGTTCATTGTTTACCTCTGGATAGCATGTTCTCTCATTAAATTAGCATTCAATGAGAGAACACATTTACATTTACATTTTAGTCATTTAGCAGACGCTCTTATCCAGAGCGACTTACAGGAGCAATTAGGGTTAAGTGCCTTGCTCAGGGGCACATCGACAGATTTTTCACCTAGTCGGCTCGGGGATTAGAACCAGCGACCTTTCGGTTACTGGCACAACGCTCTTACCCACTAAGCTACCTGCCGCCCCACTAACCATTTTACTCACCCTAGCAGAGCTGGTTAGGCTGTTTTCATGTTATCCAGAGCGTTGGTGACTATGCTGCTGGCTCTAACTAGCCAAGCAAATGGCTCTGAGATACGAATGATAACATCATACACGTAACGTTAGCTAGCGAGCCATCCAGCTAACGTTATCTAGCTAGCTAAACAATGAACAATAATCCCAACTCATGACGTTACTACCCTGCAGGAATCTGCAGGTAGCTAACCAACCAGGTTCAATGTTAGCAAGCAAATGGCTCTGAGATATGAATAATAAGATCATACACGTAACGTTAGCTAGCGAGCCAGCCAGCTAACATTAGCTAGCTAGCTAACAGTACACTTTAACTTGAAATGAAACCACGTTCTGTCAAAATTAGAAACGTGTAATATCTGAAAATGTAGCTAGCTAGACTATCTTACCCAAATACATCATGCATGGATGGACGCGTCTCCCTGTCACGGATGCCATGGTTGCCCTTAGTTTGATGATGTAATCCGGAGACAGGTGTTTTCTCCATCTCTTTAGCTATCATACTCTAATTCCACTGATTTCAAAACTCGATCCTCCAGAAAGTGGAGAACAACACTTATGCAGCTCCACTACATAATAAAAAATGTTTAAAGCCGCATTAGACAGGATTACCTACACATACTGACCAGCTCAAATAGATAGAAATGTGCTATATGGCAGACCAATCTGAACTCCTCTCTCGGCATGTCCAGCCCACTCATTATTTCAGCCAATCATGGCTAGCGGGAAGGTTGCTGTCTTTTTCTGTGGCTTAACCAACTAGGCTCGTAATTTAACAATTGTATTCGTATTTACAGATGGCATACAAGTTTGTTATTAAGGCACATGAAAGTTCACATGTTCCAGAAGGCATTTCTGCAAAATAACGCATTTTGATTTAAAAAAATACGTTTACTTTCAGATTGCTCTCCTGTGAAGTAGTGACGTGGGACATACGCATAGTTATCTGAAACTAGTCACATATGGCTCGCACTGCCGTCTGTTGTCTGAATAGAATGTAGAATAGAATGCATTTCTTTTAGCTAGTGCTAAACAACTAATTGACTGACATCTGTTCAATTACTTATGAACCCAACGCGTTGTTTCTCTAGAGAGAAATCAAATCATTCACGAAAGAAATTAAGTCAAGAACTACAGTATATGGGACACTGGGCTGAAGAGAGTTGTAGTTTTCATTAAGCCAATATTCAGCCTAGTTCAGCGCAGAAACGTAGTATTAACTACAATGACCATAATCCATTATGCTTGTTCTTTTCTGGCTCGGACAGAGACGGATACACTTTTACGCCTGCTACGTTAGATTAGATACACACGGACCGCATGAGAGAGGAATGTACACAATGACGAGAGGGACAGAGACAGTTCGTGAAAGTATGGCTGATCTACTTTGAAGAACAAGTAAAATGATTGTCAGACAGCTCTGCAGCATGCTTAGGCAGGCTAGCTAAATAGGATGACTAAAGACCAAACAGTATTGGAAGCACATAACGTCAGATGGTCTCCCTGGCTGACTGCTACTGCCTGAGCAGAGCAGAGATGATGACTTTAAGGAATGAAAAGTCATTTAAAAAAACTAAGTAATATACACAACATAGTCATTTCCTATTTTTTCTACCCAATGTGGACCTGATCAGAGACAATGGAATATTTTCAATGTTTTGGCAATTCAATGTTCAAAGTTCTTGGCTTTAGAAATTCCATTAAAAAGCACTAATCATTTTAATGTCACTATTTCATAATGTATTTAATATTTAAAAAAAGAATCCTTCATACTGCACGTAGAGACATTAGAATGGTATCCATGAGGTCTTGTGACCCTGGGTAACTAGAAAAACACGCTATACAACACAACTTTATTAATCCCTGAAGGTCAATTCGTTGACGTCTGACAGGGTGCTTCAGACAGGACACACAGACAGACCGTTTAGAAAAAGACATCAGTTCAAAGTGCATGGTGCAATTTAAGAAACTAAGAGTCCATTGTAGCCACAGTTGTTATTAATGTCAGGGTTAAACTATCTCTAGAATAGTCCCTAGGTCTTCCTTAATGGCCCTGTTATCCAGGGGGATGGCCTCGGGCACAAACGAGGCCCTGCTCCTGTTGGTAGGGCAGTTGACAGCGAAGGCGGCGTCCAACGGGGAGGAGTTGGAACCGTGGGTTGAGGACATATGTGTGCTGTCCCCCAGGATGTCATGGGCCTTCCTCCTGGCCTGCTGCTCAGAGGCCTCCCCCGATGGGCTTAGAGCAGGTCTCACAGCAGTTGTTCACAATGGCTTGGAGGCGCTTCCTGTTCTTGACAGAGAGGGATGTGAACCAGCATACGAAAGGAGAAACACAGAACGCTTTGTGGACACTGAATGAGTTCAGTTTCCTGAGAAAGTAGTGGCTTTTTTGATGATGGCGTCTGTGTTTTGCTCAAACTACAGGTTGTTATCAAAGATGGTACCAAGATATTTATGCTGGTCCACTGTGTCCACCTCCTCACCATGGATGATCACAACCATTTCCTTCGTCTTGAAGACATTTAACTCTATCCCTTTAATTCTAATGATACTGCCCCCCCCAGGCGGCCTCTGTAACCTCCTCCCCCCCAGGCGGCCTCTCTAACTCCTCCCCCCCCAGGCGGTCTCTGTAACCTCCTCCCCCCCAGGCGGCCTCTGTAACTCCTCCCCCCCCAGGCGGCCTCTGTAACTCCTCCCCCCCCAGGCGGCCTCTGTAACTCCTCCCCCCAGGCGGCCTCTGTAACCTCCCCCCAGGCGGTCTCTGTAACCTCCTCCCCCCAGGCGGCCTCTGTAACCCCCCCAGGCGGCCTCTGTAACCTCCTCCCCCCAGGCGGTCTCTGTAACCTCCTCCCCCCAGGCGGTCTCTGTAACCTCCTCCCCCCCCAGGCGGCCTCTGTAACCTCCTCCATCCCCCCCCCTCCCCCCTCCCCAGGCGGTGCGTTCCCTGAAGGAGACGGTGGAGGACTGTTGGGACCAGGATGCTGAGGCCAGGCTGACCGCTCAGTGTGCAGAGGAGCGCATGGCTGAACTACTGCTGATCTGGGACCAGACCAAGTCTGTCAGCCCTACTGTTAACCCCATGACCACCACACTGCAGAACCAGAGGTGGGTAGCTATGCAGAACACTCTACTATTAACCAATAAGGCATGAGAACCCTTCTGTCTATATTCTGTCTGTCTGTTCTGGTTAAGCAATAAAGCATGAGAACCCGGGCTGTTCTTAGGCCTGAGGCGATGCCAAGGTCCGGGGGTGTTATTCACGATAATTCCCGGGTTCGTGTGCCTTAATGCTTTTAGAAAACGGTTGCCAACATATAAAAAAAAGATTAACGACATGTTTTCATAAAAAACTTCCACCATACAAAATATTCTGGGCAAAAGCCAGTCGTTAGTTCTGAGATTCTGAAGCTGCTAGCCAAATGGGCTAGTCCTTCATTCTATCCATTCTAATTGCAACGGTTGCTATGCGAAACAAATCATTGGCATGTTGCTATGCAGGCTAGCTCCTCCTCCTCTGCTAGCTAGCCAACTAAAGCTAACACACAATCACATCAAGCAGCTGAAAGGACAGCAAACTATGTGCACTTTAGTTTGTTTTACTTTTCATTCTGTTGCCATTTCTTTGGCTATATCCATTATAATGATCCTGATAAATGAATTGGCCTGGATCAGAGAAGCTGTCGGTCTTGTCACATTCATATGCACGGGACAGTGGAGATCGCCAAAAAAACTGCAACATTATTCCACAGGTTGGAGAGGCAGAGAGCAGTGGTGTAGATAAACCCCAACTGTTCCAAACCAAATTCTAGCCTAGTAGCATGAGGAAATATTGTCTAGACAAATACTCCCAAGTGGCGCAGTGGTCTAAGGCACTGCATCGCAGTGCTAGCTGTGCCACTAGAGATCCTGGTTCGAGTCCAGGCTCTGTCGCAGCCGGCCGAGACCGGGAGACCCATGGGCGGCGCACAATGTAGGGGAGGGTTTGGCCGGCAGGGATGTGGGTTCGTTTCCCACGGGGGGGCAGTATGGTAGCTTAGTGGTTAAGAGCGTTGTGCCAGTAACCGAAAGGTTGCTGGTTCTAATCCCCAAACCGACTAGGTGAAAAATCTGTCGATGTACCCTTGAGCAAGGCACTTAACCCTAATTGCTCCTGTAAGTCGCTCTGGATAAGAGCGTCTGCTAAATGACTAAAATGTAAAAATTTTGACACTTTTTCCAGGGGAGATTACGTTTATAAATTGCCTTGCTGGGCTGTGGGACAGTGAATGATCATTCAAATGGAACTGTTAACAGGCAACAGGCATTACCTGGGGATTGTGGTGATTAACTCCCTGCTATCAAAAATCTAACAAAATTGTATTCGTCACATGCTTCGTAAACAACAGGTGTAGACTAACAGTGAAATTATAATTTACAGGCCCTTCAATGCAGAGAGAAAAATTATATAAAAAATAACAAAAATAAATAAATACACAATGAGTAACGATAACTTGGCGTTATACACAGGGTACCAGTACTGAGTGAATGTGCAGGGGTACCAGGTAATAACTTGGCGTTATACACAGGGTACCAGTACTGAGTGGATGTGCAGGGGTACCAGGTAATAACTTGGCGTTATACACAGGGTACCAGTACCGAGTGGATGTGCAGGGGTACCAGGTAATAACTTGGCGTTATACACAGGGTACCAGTACTGAGTGGATGTGCAGGGGTACCAGGTAATAACTTGGCGTTATACACAGGGTACCAGTACCGAGTGGATGTGCAGGGGTACCAGGTAATAACTTGGCGTTATACACAGGGTACCAGTACTGAGTGGATGTGCAGGGGTACCAGGTAATAACTTGGCGTTATACACAGGGTACCAGTACTGAGTGGATGTGCAGGGGTACCAGGTAATAACTTGGCGTTATACACAGGGTACCAGTACTGAGTGGATGTGCAGGGGTACCAGGTAATAACTTGGCGTTATACACAGGGTACCAGTACCGAGTGGATGTGCAGGGGTACCAGGTAATAACTTGGCGTTATACACAGGGTACCAGTACTGAGTGGATGTGCAGGGGTACGAGGTAATTGAGGTAGATATGTACATATAGGTAGGGAGAAGGCAACAGAATAGATGATAAACACTAGCTGCAGTGTTGAGTAAAAAGAGTTAGTGCAAAAAGGGTCAATGCTATTTGGTTACCTGTACAGTGAGGGAAAAAAGTATTTGATCCCCTGCTGATTTTGTACGTTTGCCCACTGACAAAGACATGATCAGTCTATAATTTTAATGGTAGGTTTATTTGAACAGTGAGAGACAGAATAACAACAAAAAAATCCAGAAATACGCATGTCAGAAATGTTATAAATTGATTTGCATTTTAATGAGGGAAATAAGTATTTGACCCCTCTGCAAAACATGACTTAGTACTTGGTGGCAAAACCCTTGTTGGCAATCACAGAGGTCAGACGTTTCTTGTAGTTGGCCACCAGGTTTGCACACATCTCAAGAGGGATTTTGTTCCACTCTTCTTTGCAGATCTTCTCCAAGTCATTAAGGTTTCGAGGCTGACGTTTGGCAACTTCTATGGGATTAAGGTCTGGAGACTGGCTAGGCCACTCCAGGACCTTAATGTGCTTCTTCTTGAGACACTCCTTTGTTGCCTTGGCCGTGTGTTTTGGGTCACTGTCATGCTGGAATACCCATCCACGACCCATTTTCAATGCCCTGGCTGAGGGAAGGAGGTTCTCACCCAAGATTTGACGGTACATAGCCCCGTCCATCGTTCCTTTGATGTGGTGAAGTTGTCCTGTCCCCTTAGCAGAAAAACACCCCCAAAGCATAATGTTTCCACCTCCATGTTTGACGGTGGGGATGGTGTTCTTGGGGTCATAGGCAGCATTCCTCCTCCTCCAAACACGGCGAGTTGAGTTGATGCCAAAGAGCTCGATTTTGGTCTCATCTGACCACAACACTTTCACACAGTTCTCCTCTAAATCATTCAGATGTTCATTGGCAAACTTCAGACAGGCCTGTATATGTGCTTTCTTGAGCAGGGGGACCTTGCGGGCGCTGCAGGATTTCAGTCCTTCAAGGCGTAGTGTGTTACCAATTGTTTTCTTGGTGACTATGGTCCCAGCTGCCTTGAGATCATTGACAAGATCCTCCCGTGTAGTTCTGGGATGATTCCTCACCGTTCTCATGATCATTGCAACTCCACGAGGTGAGATCTTGCATGGAGCCCCAGGCCGAGGGACATTGACAGTTCTTTTGTGTTTCTTCCATTTGCGAATAATCGCACCAACTGTTGTCACCTTCTCACCAAGCTGCTTGGCGATGGTCTTGTAGCCCATTCCAGCCTTGTGTAGGTCTACAATCTTGTCCCTGACATCCTTGGAGAGCTCTTTGGTCTTGGCCATGGTGGAGAGTTTGGAATCGGATTGATTGATTGCTTCTGTGGACAGGTGTCTTTTATACAGGTAACAAGCTGAGATTAGGAGCACTCCCTTTAAGAGTGTGCTCCTAATCTCAGCTCGTTACCTGTATAAAAGACACCTAGGAGTCAGACATCTTTCTGATTGAGAGGGGGTCAAATACACACTGCAACTACAGTTGAAGTCGGAAGTTTACATACACCTTAGCCAAATACATTTAATCTCAGTTTTTCACAATTCCTGACATTTAATACTAGTAAAAATTCCTTGTCATAGGTCAGTTAGGATCACCACTTTATTTTAAGAATGGGAAATGTCAGAATAATAGTAGAGTGATTTTATTTCAGCTTTTATTTCTGTCATCACATTCCCAGTGGGTCAGAAGTTTACATACACTCAATTAGTGTCAGTGTAGCTGTAGGTGGGTGTGGTGGTAGAATCAGGCGCAGGACGCAGAACGTTAGTCCAAAAGACTTTAGTAGATGCACAAAACACAAGCACGAATAAATGCCCAGAGGCGAGAACTCCGCACGCAGGCGAAAACAAACGGGCGCACAAAACAGGTGCGACAAAACACTCCAAACACTATGGAGAACAGCTCAACCGAGCAAACAGTAGAAGTACTAGCCAACCGCACGACAGTAAAACAATCACACACAACACTTGACAAACACAACGAGAACTTATAGGACACTAATGACACTAAACGATAACAGGTGTAACAACAATCAGACAAAAGCAAACGAACATAGAAACATGCAACGGTGGCAGCTAGTATTCCGGAGAAGACGAACGCCGAAGCCTGCCCGAGCAAGGAAGAGAGGCAGCCTCGGCCGAAACCGTGACAATTAGTATGGTAGCATTGCCTTTAAATTGTTTAACTTGGGTCAAACGTTTCGGGTAGCCTTCCACAAGCTTCCCACAATAAGTTGGGTGAATTTTGGCCCATTCCTCCTGACAGAGCTGGTGTAACTGAGTCAGGTTTGTAGGCCTCCTTGCTCACACACGCTTTTTCAGTTCTGCCCACACATTTTCTATAGGATTGAGGTCAGGGCTTTGTGATGGCCACTCCAATACCTTGACTTTGTTGTCCTTAAGACATTTTGCCACAACTTCGGAAGTATGCTTGGGGTCATTGTCCATTTGGAAGACCCATTTGCGACCAAGCTTTAACTTCCTGACTGATGTCTTGAGATGTTGCTTCAATATATCCACATAATTTTCCTTCCTCACGATGCCATCTATTTTGTGGAGGTCTACAATTATTTTTCTGAGGTCTTGGCTGATTTCTTTTGATTTTCCCATGATGTCAAACAAAGAGGCACTGAGTTTGAAGGTAGGCCTTGAAATGCATCCACAGGTACACCTCCAATTTTTACATTTTTTACATTTTTAGTCATTTAGCAGACGCTCTTATCCAGAGCGACTTACAGGAGCAATTAGGGTTCAGTGCCTTGCTCAAGGGCACCAATTGACTCAAATGATGTCAATTAGCCTATCAGAAGCTTCTAAAGCCATGACATAATTTTCTGGAATTTTCCAAGCTGTTTAAAGGCACAGTCAACTTAGTGTATGTAAACTTCTGACCCACTGGAATTGTGATACAGTGAATTATAAGTGAAATAATCTGTCTGTAAACAATTGTTGGAAAAATTACTTGTGTCATGCACAAAGTAGATGTCCTAACCGACTTGCCAAAACTATAGTTTGTTAACAAGAAATGTGTGGAGTGGTTGAAAAACAAGTTTTAATGACTCCAACCTAAGTGTATGTAAACTTTTGACTTCAACTGTATCTTACTACTATGGCTGACCCTGTAAAACAACACATTACACTGGACCTATCATACTACTATGGCTGACCCTGTAAAACAACACATTTCTCTGCACCTATCATACTACTATGGCTGACCCTGTAGAACAACACATTACACTGGACCTATCATACTACTATGGCTGACCCTGTAAAACAACACATTACACTGCACCTATCATACTACTATGGCTGACCCTGTAAAACAACACATTTCTCTGCACCTATCATACTACTATGGCTGACCCTGTAGAACAACACATTGCACTGCACCTATCATACTACTATGGCTGACCCTGTAAAACAACACATTACACTGGACCTATCATACTACTATGGCTGACCCTGTAAAACAACACATTACACTGGACCTATCATACTACTATGGCTGACCCTGTAAAACAACACATTACACTGCACCTATCATACTACTATGGCTGACCCTGTAAAACAACACATTACACTGCACCTATCGTACTACTATGGCTGACCCTGTAGAACAACACATTACACTGGACCTATCATACTACTATGGCTGACCCTGTAAAACAACACATTGCACTGCACCTATCATACTACTATGGCTGACCCTGTAAAACAACACATTACACTGGACCTATCATACTACTATGGCTGACCCTGTAAAACAACACATTACACTGGACCTATCATACTACTATGGCTGACCCTGTAAAACAACACATTACACTGCACCTATCATACTACTATGGCTGACCCTGTAAAACAACACATTTCTCTGCACCTATCATACTACTATGGCTGACCCTGTAGAACAACACATTACACTGCACCTATCATACTACTATGGCTGACCCTGTAAAACAACACATTACACTGGACCTATCATACTACTATGGCTGACCCTGTAGAACAACACATTACACTGGACCTATCATACTACTATGGCTGACCCTGTAAAACAACACATTACACTGCACCTATCATACTACAATGGCTGACCCTGTAAAACAACACATTACACTGGACCTATCATACTACTATGGCTGACCCTGTGAAACAACACATTACACTGGACCTATCATACTACTATGGCTGACCCTGTAAAACAGCACATTTCTCTGCACCTATCATACTACTATGGCTGACCCTGTGAAACAACACATTACACTGGACCTATCATACTACTATGGCTGACCCTGTAAAACAACACATTACACTGGACCTATCATACTACTATGGCTGACCCTGTAGAACAACACATTACACTGCACCTATCATACTACTATGGCTGACCCTGTAAAACAACACATTTCTCTGCACCTATCATACTACTATGGCTGACCCTGTAGAACAACACATTATACTGGACCTATCATACTACTATGGCTGACCCTGTAAAACAACACATTACACTGCACCTATCATACTACTATGGCTGACCCTGTAAAACAACACATTTCTCTGCACCTATCATACTACTATGGCTGACCCTGTAGAACAACACATTGCACTGCACCTATCATACTACTATGGCTGACCCTGTAAAACAACACATTACACTGGACCTATCATACTACTATGGCTGACCCTGTAGAACAACACATTACACTGGACCTATCATACTACTATGGCTGACCCTGTAAAACAACACATTACACTGCACCTATCATACTACTATGGCTGACCCTGTAAAACAACACATTACACTGGACCTATCATACTACTATGGCTGACCCTGTGAAACAACACATTACACTGGACCTATCATACTACTATTGCTGACCCTGTGAAACAACACATTACACTGGACCTATCATACTACTATGGCTGACCCTGTAAAACAACACATTACACTGCACCTATCATACTACTATGGCTGACCCTGTAGAACAACACATTACACTGCACCTATCATACTACTATGGCTGACCCTGTAAAACAACACATTACACTGGACCTATCATACTACTATGGCTGACCCTGTAGAACAACACATTACACTGGACCTATCATACTACTATGGCTGACCCTGTAAAACAACACATTACACTGCACCTATCATACTACTATGGCTGACCCTGTAAAACAACACATTACACTGGACCTATCATACTACTATGGCTGACCCTGTGAAACAACACATTACACTGGACCTATCATACTACTATGGCTGACCCTGTGAAACAACACATTACACTGCACCTATCATACTACTATGGCTGACCCTGTAAAACAACACATTACACTGCACCTATCATACTACTATGGCTGACCCTGTAAAACAGCACATTTCTCTGCACCTATCATACTACTATGGCTGACCCTGTGAAACAACACATTACACTGGACCTATCATACTACTATGGCTGACCCTGTAAAACAACACATTACACTGGACCTATCATACTACTATGGCTGACCCTGTAAAACAACACATTACACTGGACCTATCATACTACTATGGCTGACCCTGTAAAACAACACATTACACTGGACCTATCATACTACTATGGCTGACCCTGTAAAACAACACATTACACTGGACCTATCATACTACTATGGCTGACCCTGTAAAACAACACATTACACTGGACCTATCATACTACTATGGCTGACCCTGTAGAACAACACATTTCTCTGCACCTATCATACTACTATGGCTGACCCTGTGAAACAACACATTTCTCTGCACCTATCATACTACTATGGCTGACCCTGTAAAACAACACATTACACTGCACCTATCATACTACTATGGCTGACCCTGTAAAACAACACATTACACTGCACCTATCATACTACTATGGCTGACCCTGTAAAACAACACATTTCTCTGCACCTATCATACTACTATGGCTGACCCTGTAGAACAACACATTTCTCTGCACCTATCATACTACTATGGCTGACCCTGTGAAACAACACATTTCTCTGCACCTATCATACTACTATGGCTGACCCTGTAAAACAACACATTACACTGCACCTATCATACTACTATGGCTGACCCTGTAGAACAAGACATTACACTGTACCTATCATACTACTATGGCTGACCCTGTAGAACAACACATTTCTCTGCACCTATCATACTACTATGGCTGACCCTGTAAAACAACACATTACACTGGACCTATCATACTACTATGGCTGACCCTGTAAAACAACACATTACACTGCACCTATCATACTACTATGGCTGACCCTGTAGAACAACACATTTCTCTGCACCTATCATACTACTATGGCTGACCCTGTGAAACAACACATTTCTCTGCACCTATCATACTACTATGGCTGACCCTGTAAAACAACACATTACACTGCACCTATCATACTACTATGGCTGACCCTGTAGAACAACACATTACACTGTACCTATCATACTACTATGGCTGACCCTGTAGAACAACACATTTCTCTGCACCTATCATACTACTATGGCTGACCCTGTAAAACAACACATTACACTGGACCTATCATACTACTATGGCTGACCCTGTAAAACAACACATTACACTGCACCTATCATACTACTATGGCTGACCCTGTAAAACAACACATTTCTCTGCACCTATCATACTACTATGGCTGACCCTGTAGAACAACACATTGCACTGCACCTATCATACTACTATGGCTGACCCTGTAAAACAACACATTACACTGGACCTATCATACTACTATGGCTGACCCTGTAGAACAACACATTACACTGGACCTATCATACTACTATGGCTGACCCTGTAAAACAACACATTACACTGGACCTATCATACTACTATGGCTGACCCTGTAAAACAACACATTACACTGCACCTATCATACTACTATGGCTGACCCTGTAAAACAACACATTACACTGGACCTATCATACTACTATGGCTGACCCTGTAAAACAACACATTACACTGGACCTATCATACTACTATGGCTGACCCTGTAAAACAACACATTACACTGCACCTATCATACTACTATGGCTGACCCTGTAAAACAACACATTACACTGGACCTATCATACTACTATGGCTGACCCTGTAAAACAACACATTACACTGGACCTATCATACTACTATGGCTGACCCTGTAAAACAACACATTACACTGGACCTATCATACTACTATGGCTGACCCTGTAAAACAACACATTACACTGGACCTATCATACTACTATGGCTGACCCTGTAAAACAACACATTACACTGGACCTATCATACTACTATGGCTGACCCTGTAAAACAACACATTACACTGCACCTATCATACTACTATGGCTGACCCTGTAAAACAACACATTACACTGGACCTATCATACTACTATGGCTGACCCTGTAAAACAACACATTACACTGCACCTATCATACTACTATGGCTGACCCTGTGAAACAACACATTACACTGCACCTATCATACTACTATGGCTGACCCTGTAAAACAACACATTACACTGGACCTATCATACTACTATGGCTGACCCTGTAAAACAACACATTACACTGGACCTATCATACTACTATGGCTGACCCTGTAAAACAACACATTACACTGGACCTATCATACTACTATGGCTGGCCCTGTAGAACAACACATTACACTGCACCTATCATACTACTATGGCTGACCCTGTAAAACAACACATTACACTGCACCTATCATACTACTATGGCTGACCCTGTAAAACAACACATTACACTGGACCTATCATACTACTATGGCTGACCCTTTAAAACAACACATTACACTGGACCTATCATACTACTATGGCTGACCCTGTAGAACAACACATTACACTGCACCTATCATACTACTATGGCTGACCCTGTAAAACAACACATTACACTGCACCTATCATACTACTATGGCTGACCCTGTAAAACAACACATTTCTCTGCACCTATCATACTACTATGGCTGACCCTGTAGAACAACACATTGCACTGCACCTATCATACTACTATGGCTGACCCTGTAAAACAACACATTACACTGGACCTATCATACTACTATGGCTGACCCTGTAAAACAACACATTACACTGGACCTATCATACTACTATGGCTGACCCTGTAAAACAACACATTACACTGCACCTATCATACTACTATGGCTGACCCTGTAAAACAACACATTACACTGCACCTATCGTACTACTATGGCTGACCCTGTAGAACAACACATTACACTGGACCTATCATACTACTATGGCTGACCCTGTAAAACAACACATTGCACTGCACCTATCATACTACTATGGCTGACCCTGTAAAACAACACATTACACTGGACCTATCATACTACTATGGCTGACCCTGTAAAACAACACATTACACTGGACCTATCATACTACTATGGCTGACCCTGTAAAACAACACATTACACTGGACCTATCATACTACTATGGCTGACCCTGTAAAACAACACATTACACTGCACCTATCATACTACTATGGCTGACCCTGTAAAACAACACATTTCTCTGCACCTATCATACTACTATGGCTGACCCTGTAGAACAACACATTACACTGCACCTATCATACTACTATGGCTGACCCTGTAAAACAACACATTACACTGGACCTATCATACTACTATGGCTGACCCTGTAGAACAACACATTACACTGGACCTATCATACTACTATGGCTGACCCTGTAAAACAACACATTACACTGCACCTATCATACTACAATGGCTGACCCTGTAAAACAACACATTACACTGGACCTATCATACTACTATGGCTGACCCTGTGAAACAACACATTACACTGGACCTATCATACTACTATGGCTGACCCTGTAAAACAGCACATTTCTCTGCACCTATCATACTACTATGGCTGACCCTGTGAAACAACACATTACACTGGACCTATCATACTACTATGGCTGACCCTGTAAAACAACACATTACACTGGACCTATCATACTACTATGGCTGACCCTGTAGAACAACACATTACACTGCACCTATCATACTACTATGGCTGACCCTGTAAAACAACACATTTCTCTGCACCTATCATACTACTATGGCTGACCCTGTAGAACAACACATTATACTGGACCTATCATACTACTATGGCTGACCCTGTAAAACAACACATTACACTGCACCTATCATACTACTATGGCTGACCCTGTAAAACAACACATTTCTCTGCACCTATCATACTACTATGGCTGACCCTGTAGAACAACACATTGCACTGCACCTATCATACTACTATGGCTGACCCTGTAAAACAACACATTACACTGGACCTATCATACTACTATGGCTGACCCTGTAGAACAACACATTACACTGGACCTATCATACTACTATGGCTGACCCTGTAAAACAACACATTACACTGCACCTATCATACTACTATGGCTGACCCTGTAAAACAACACATTACACTGGACCTATCATACTACTATGGCTGACCCTGTGAAACAACACATTACACTGGACCTATCATACTACTATTGCTGACCCTGTGAAACAACACATTACACTGGACCTATCATACTACTATGGCTGACCCTGTAAAACAACACATTACACTGCACCTATCATACTACTATGGCTGACCCTGTAGAACAACACATTACACTGCACCTATCATACTACTATGGCTGACCCTGTAAAACAACACATTACACTGGACCTATCATACTACTATGGCTGACCCTGTAGAACAACACATTACACTGGACCTATCATACTACTATGGCTGACCCTGTAAAACAACACATTACACTGCACCTATCATACTACTATGGCTGACCCTGTAAAACAACACATTACACTGGACCTATCATACTACTATGGCTGACCCTGTGAAACAACACATTACACTGGACCTATCATACTACTATGGCTGACCCTGTGAAACAACACATTACACTGCACCTATCATACTACTATGGCTGACCCTGTAAAACAACACATTACACTGCACCTATCATACTACTATGGCTGACCCTGTAAAACAGCACATTTCTCTGCACCTATCATACTACTATGGCTGACCCTGTGAAACAACACATTACACTGGACCTATCATACTACTATGGCTGACCCTGTAAAACAACACATTACACTGGACCTATCATACTACTATGGCTGACCCTGTAAAACAACACATTACACTGGACCTATCATACTACTATGGCTGACCCTGTAAAACAACACATTACACTGGACCTATCATACTACTATGGCTGACCCTGTAAAACAACACATTACACTGGACCTATCATACTACTATGGCTGACCCTGTAGAACAACACATTTCTCTGCACCTATCATACTACTATGGCTGACCCTGTGAAACAACACATTTCTCTGCACCTATCATACTACTATGGCTGACCCTGTAAAACAACACATTACACTGCACCTATCATACTACTATGGCTGACCCTGTAAAACAACACATTACACTGCACCTATCATACTACTATGGCTGACCCTGTAAAACAACACATTTCTCTGCACCTATCATACTACTATGGCTGACCCTGTAGAACAACACATTTCTCTGCACCTATCATACTACTATGGCTGACCCTGTGAAACAACACATTTCTCTGCACCTATCATACTACTATGGCTGACCCTGTAAAACAACACATTACACTGCACCTATCATACTACTATGGCTGACCCTGTAGAACAACACATTACACTGTACCTATCATACTACTATGGCTGACCCTGTAGAACAACACATTTCTCTGCACCTATCATACTACTATGGCTGACCCTGTAAAACAACACATTACACTGGACCTATCATACTACTATGGCTGACCCTGTAAAACAACACATTACACTGCACCTATCATACTACTATGGCTGACCCTGTAAAACAACACATTTCTCTGCACCTATCATACTACTATGGCTGACCCTGTAGAACAACACATTGCACTGCACCTATCATACTACTATGGCTGACCCTGTAAAACAACACATTACACTGGACCTATCATACTACTATGGCTGACCCTGTAGAACAACACATTACACTGGACCTATCATACTACTATGGCTGACCCTGTAAAACAACACATTACACTGGACCTATCATACTACTATGGCTGACCCTGTAAAACAACACATTACACTGCACCTATCATACTACTATGGCTGACCCTGTAAAACAACACATTACACTGGACCTATCATACTACTATGGCTGACCCTGTAAAACAACACATTACACTGCACCTATCATACTACTATGGCTGACCCTGTAAAACAACACATTTCTCTGCACCTATCATACTACTATGGCTGACCCTGTAGAACAACACATTACACTGCACCTATCATACTACTATGGCTGACCCTGTAAAACAACACATGACACTGGACCTATCATACTACTATGGCTGACCCTGTAAAACAACACATGACACTGGACCTATCATACTACTATGGCTGACCCTGTAGAACAACACATTACACTGGACCTATCATACTACTATGGCTGACCCTGTAAAACAACACATTACACTGGACCTATCATACTACTATGGCTGACCCTGTAAAACAACACATTACACTGGACCTATCATACTACTATGGCTGACCCTGTAAAACAACACATTACACTGCACCTATCATACTACTATGGCTGACCCTGTAAAACAACACATTACACTGGACCTATCATACTACTATGGCTGACCCTGTAAAACAACACATTACACTGCACCTATCATACTACTATGGCTGACCCTGTGAAACAACACATTACACTGCACCTATCATACTACTATGGCTGACCCTGTAAAACAACACATTACACTGGACATATCATACTACTATGGCTGACCCTGTAAAACAACACATTACACTGGACCTATCATACTACTATGGCTGACCCTGTAAAACAACACATTACACTGGACCTATCATACTACTATGGCTGACCCTGTAAAACAACACATTACACTGGACCTATCATACTACTATGGCTGACCCTGTAAAACAACACATTACACTGCACCTATCATACTACTATGGCTGACCCTGTAAAACAACACATTACACTGGACCTATCATACTACTATGGCTGACCCTGTAAAACAACACATTACACTGCACCTATCATACTACTATGGCTGACCCTGTGAAACAACACATTACACTGCACCTATCATACTACTATGGCTGACCCTGTAAAACAACACATTACACTGGACCTATCATACTACTATGGCTGACCCTGTAAAACAACACATTACACTGGACCTATCATACTACTATGGCTGACCCTGTAAAACAACACATTACACTGGACCTATCATACTACTATGGCTGGCCCTGTAGAACAACACATTACACTGCACCTATCATACTACTATGGCTGACCCTGTAAAACAACACATTACACTGCACCTATCATACTACTATGGCTGACCCTGTAAAACAACACATTACACTGGACCTATCATACTACTATGGCTGACCCTTTAAAACAACACATTACACTGGACCTATCATACTACTATGGCTGACCCTGTAGAACAACACATTACACTGCACCTATCATACTACTATGGCTGACCCTGTAGAACAACACTGCACCTATCCGTTGTATGTGACGACAATTAAAAACCGTCTTAGTATCGGCGCACACCACCTTGAGTCAATCAAGCAAGTAGGTTGAGTCACTATGTTCTTTCCTATTAAATATGGGTGAAAGGTTTGGCCCTGTCATGTAATGTTTGGTCTGTTATGGTGCAGATTGACATGACATCAGTTTTAATACTATCTAATCTGGCCTATATACAGTGGGGGGGGGGAAGTATTTAGTCAGCCACCAATTGTGCAAGTTCTCCCACTTAAAAAGATGAGAGAGGCCTGTAATTTTTATCATAGGTACACGTCAACTATGACAGACAAAATGAGAAAAAAAATCCAGAAAATCACATTGTAGGATTTTTTATGAATTTATTTGCAAATTATGGTGGAAAATAAGTATTTGGTCAATAACAAAAGTTTCTCAATACTTTGTTATATACCCTTTGTTGGCAATGACACAGGTCAAACGTTTTCTGTAAGTCTTCACAAGGTTTTCACACACTGTTGCTGGTATTTTGGCCCATTCCTCCATGCAGATCTCCTCTAGAGCAGTGATGTTTTGGGGCTGTCGCTGGGCAACACGGACTTTCAACTCCCTCCAAAGATTTTCTATGGGGTTGAGATCTGGAGATTGACATGACATCAGTTTTAATACTATCTAATCTGGCCTATGTAACTATACTATCTGCTCCCTACAGGAACCTGTCCCACAGCCGCAGGGCCCCTAAAGTCAGCCCCTACCCCGACTACTCCTCCTCCTCCTACATCGAGGACCACGAGGGCCACATGGTGAAGAACCTCCCCGGGGGGGGGACCTCCGTGTCGGGGACCTCCTCCGTCGGCGTCCTGGGGGGAACCAGCAGTGCCCCCGCAGGCCCAGAGAAGAACCGAAACTCCATCAACGCCGAGCGTCAGCAGGCGCAGGCCCGTCTGCCCAGCCCGGAGAGCAGCGGAGCCAGCCTCTCCAGCAACACGGGGCTGACACCCAACACCGTCATGACCACCATCTCTGAGTCGGGTCAAGGGGAGGACTCATCCGGCCCACTAGGTGGCGCTGTGCTGGGGCTGGTGGTGCCGGTGTGTCTGCAGCTGACCCAGGAGGACCTAGAGACGACCAAGCTGGACCCTAAAGAGGTCGACAAGAACCTGAAGGAGTCGTCTGATGAGAACCTAATGGAGCACAGCCAGAAACAGTTCTCTGCTCCAGACCCCCTCAGCTGTAGGTCTTCCTCCCTGCTCTACCCCCTCATCAAGCTGGCTGCGGAGGTGACGGGCGCTGGGGCCGGGGCTGGGGCCCGGGGAGGGTCTGGGACCGGGGCTGGGGCCCGGGGAGGGTCTGGGGCCGGGGCTGGGGCCCGGGGAGGGTCTGGGACCGGGGCTGGGGCCCGGGGAGGGTCTGGGACCGGGGCTGGGGCCCGGGGAGGGTCTGGGACCGGGGCTGGGGCCCGGGAGGGTCTGGGACCGGGGCTGGGGCCCGGGAGGGTCTGGGACCGGGGCTGGGGCCCGGGGAGGGTCTGGGGCCGGGGCTGGGGCCCGGGGAGGGTCTGGGACCGGGGCCCGGGGAGGGTCTGGGACCGGGGCCCGGGGAGGGTCTGGGACCGGGGCCAGTGGGATGGGGGACCCTCCAGCTACTGTGTTCCCCCTGCCCAAACAGCAGAACCTCCCCAAGCGGCCAAGCAGCCTCCCACTCAACACCAAGGACAAGCAGGGGTCTGGTTCCTCCAGGCTGAAGTCTGGGAAACACAGGTCCAACCTGAAGCAGGTAGAGATGGGCGTGGCCAAGATGAACACGGTCGCCCCGGCAGCAGAGCCACGCCTTGTTAACGTTACCAACAACGGGCTAACGGCCGTGGGCAACGGGGTGCGGAGCAGCGTAGGCGTTGTGGTCATCAACGGTTACCTGAACGTGGCCTCTTCATCTGGAGGCGGGGCTCCTTACGGGACTACCAATCCAGCGGGCCCTCATGGGGAGTTGGGCGGAGCAACGCCCCTGTTACAG
Organism: Coregonus clupeaformis; assembly: GCF_020615455.1. Lineage (NCBI taxonomy): Eukaryota > Metazoa > Chordata > Actinopteri > Salmoniformes > Salmonidae > Coregonus > Coregonus clupeaformis. The sequence goes on along the minus strand of NW_025533530.1, from coordinate 458,646 downwards.
ACTCAGCTCAGTGGAGAGGACAGTAGACTCAACATCAACATCAACTCCAGTCCTGATGAACATGAACCGCTGCTAAGGAGAGAGCAGCCCGCCCCATGTGACCAGAGACCAACCAATCACCTGGCGGGACGCACCAACACCAACAACAACAACAACAACAGCCTGGTGATGGGTCTGGCTAGAGGGAGCACATGTCCATCTGTAGAGGGACAGCCTGAACCCCTTACCGTTGTCCCCACACCTATACCTGTCTCTGTACCTAGCACAGCCCCTCTCAATGTCACTGCCCAACTACCAGCCCCAGCCGCAGCCCCAGCCCCAGCCGCAGCCCCAGCCCCAGCCCCAGCCTCAGCCCCAGCGGCCCTCAGACAGCCCAAACCCAGAAGACCTGAGAGGCCCTGCTCCCTGGACCTGTCTGCCTCCTCCTCTTCACACAACAGCTCTTCAGGTGAGAAAATAACACACCGCACTTCTCTCTACCTCAGTCCACCCTTCTCTCTACCTCTCCTTTACTCTCTCTGTCTCTCTCTACCTCAGTCCACCCTTCTCTCTACCTCTCCTTTACTCTCTCTGTCTCTCTCTACCTCAGTCCACCCTTCTCTCTACCTCTCCTTTACTCTCTCTGTCTCTCTCTACCTCAGTCCACCCTTCTCTCTACCTCTCCTTTACTCTCTCTGTCTCTCTCTACCTCAGTCCACCCTTCTCTCTGCCTCTCCTTTACTCTCTCACTCTCTCTCTACCTCAGTCCACCCTTCTCTCTACCTCTCCTTTACTCTCTCACTCTCTCTCTACCTCAGTCCACCCTTCTCTCTACCTCTCCTTTACTCTCTCTGTCTCTCTCTACCTCAGTCCACCCTTCTCTCTGCCTCTCCTTTACTCTCTCACTCTCTCTCTACCTCAGTCCACCCTTCTCTCTACCTCTCCTTTACTCTCTCACTCTCTCTCTACCTCAGTCCACCCTTCTCTCTACCTCTCCTTTACTCTCTCACTCTCTCTCTACCTCAGTCCACCCTTCTCTCTACCTCTCCTTTACTCTCTCTGTCTCTCTCTACCTCAGTCCACCCTTCTCTCTACCTCTCCTTTACTCTCTCTGTCTCTCTCTACCTCAGTCCACCCTTCTCTCTGCCTCTCCTTTACTCTCTCTGTCTCTCTCTACCTCAGTCCACCCTTCTCTCTACCTCTCCTTTACTCTCTCTGTCTCTCTCTACCTCAGTCCACCCTTCTCTCTACCTCTCCTTTACTCTCTCTGTCTCTCTCTACCTCAGTCCACCCTTCTCTCTACCTCTCCTTTACTCTCTCTGTCTCTCTCTACCTCAGTCCACCCCCTCTTTCTTTCTTTCTTTCTCTCTTTCTTTCTTTCTTTATATCGCTTCTCTCTGCCTCTCCTTAACACTCTCTCTCTCTCTCTCTGACGTATGTTTCTCCTGCATAGTCACATCAGTCACAGCTGAGTGTTGAGTACGGTCCCTAGAGGAATGTTCTAGATGTATTTGTATTAATGTGTTTGAGTGACTATGCTGACTAATAAAATAAAGTGTAGACTAGATAATGTGATCCATAAGAGGGCTTGGCTCCAGTAATGCATGGTTGTGTATCCTTGACTGACATAATAGCCAGAAAGGAAGCTCACCCGTAACACAGCAAACACTGTGTGGATGCCAAGGCTTTGGGAAGAAAGGAAGCTCAGCCGTAACACAGCAAACACTGTGTGTGCATGCCAAGGCTTTGGGAAGAAAGGAAGCTCACCCATAACACAGCAAACACTGTGTGGATGCCAAGGCTTTGGGAAGAAAGGAAGCTCAGCCGTAACACATTTTACATTTTTACATTTTAGTCATTTGGTAGACGCTCTTATCCAGAGCGACATACAGTTAGTGCGTTCATCTTAAGATAGTTAAGTGTGACAACCACATATCACAGTCAAAGTAAGTACATTTTTCCTTAAAGTAGCTATCAGCAGAGTCAGAGGTAGTGAAGGGAGGGAAAAGGTGCCCTGATCAAAACTATACAATAACCAATACAACGTAAAACAAAACAGCAATCAATACAAAATACAAAATGTATGAACTCTCAACCTTCTGGCCCACAGACCTGTGCATTATCAAAATGCCTGCATTGTCATGTAATGCTGACAGGACGAAGAACGGTTTCTAAAACTGCATATTTAAGGCTCTGGTCTGTCCAGGAAGTGAGGGTAAACGGTAGGAAGTTTCTCTGTTATCCACTTTGTCTAAATTATTATTTTGGAATTTAGAAAGCCAGGTAACCTATACTGAACAAAAATATAAACGCAACATATAAAGTGTTGGTCCCATGTTTCGTGAGCTAAAATAAAAGATCCCATACATTTTCCATATGCACAAAAAGCTTATTTCTCTAAAATTTGGTGTACAAATTATTTTACATCCCTGTTAGTGAGCATTTCTCCTTTGCCAACATAATTACCCCCCCCCCTTTACTAGCTCGGACTCTGCTGATAGCTACTTTATTGAGGAAACATTACTATGATTGATATGTGGTGGTCCCATCTAGCTATCTTAAGATGAATGCACTAACTGGAAGTCGCTCTGGACAAGAGCATAGCAGTGCAGTTGTGTTCTTTGTTGTGTGTCTGTGTAAATAGCCTGTTTTTTGTGTTTTTTTGTATTTCTTCGTACATATTTCCCTATCACACTTTTCATCCTTCTACAAAATATACTTTCCTGCAACCCGCCTCACTCAATGTGGAACGGATTCTATTATTGACTTACCTTTTACCTAGAATCTCCAGTTGATACCAGCTAGCCAGCTAACTAGGTACTTGCTATTAGCCACCGTTAGCGGTTTTCACCCAGAACATCAGATTTTCTGCCGGAATAACTGAATCACTGGACATTAATACCGGATCGCAACTAGCTAGCCGCAACCGAATTGGATGTTGCTGTTTGGCTAATCACCACTGCCCCTGAAGCAAGCACCAGTTAGCCTTGAGCCAGGCCTATATCCCGGCTATCTACCTCTCTGTCTACCGGACGGGAGTAGCCAGCTAACTAGCTACTTGCCATTAGCCACCGCTAGCGGTTTCTCACCATTGTCTGTGGCCTGCACTACCTACCAGCCAGCTCTAGCCTGGACTATTATCCGCCAGTCTGCACTGTCTGCACAGCGCGTTATCGACCCAGAACATATCGGTTTTTCTGCCGGAATCACTGATTCACTGGACCTTTAACAACGGATCATCGTAGCTAGATAGCTGCAATCAAATGGACGTTGTTGTTGGCTAATCAGCCTCGAGCTAGCCGTGAGCCAGGCCCTTCTCCCAGCTATCTACCTCTCTGTCAACCGGACGGGACCTCCTAGTGTTGACACGGAGCCCCGCCGATCCAACACGACTGGTCTGCTGACGAAATCGTCGGATGTGATTACAACAGGTTTCCCGTTACGACGTCGACCACGAAGATCCATCTGCTAGCCCCGGCCCGCTAGCACACGCTAGCCGTGGCCTCTTGCTCGCTAGTGCTTTAACAGCCCCCGAACTACCTCCGAACTCTCTTATTGCTGTTCACCGGACCTTATGATAACTCAGCTATACAGCTGATGCCTGCTGGACTGTTCCTTTTTACGGTACCACATCCTGTTTATGTTTAGCCTCAGCCCAAACTTTGTCGTCATTACCAGCTGTTGTCTTAGCTCTCTCGAATAACACCTGTGATTGCTTTATGCCTCTCTCCCATGTCAATATGCTTTGCTTATTGCTGTTTTGGTTATTTCTTATTGTACTATTTCACTGTAGATCCCCCAGTACAGCTCAACCTGCCTTAGATAGCTCCTTTGTCCCATCACAATACACGCGGAGACCAATCAATCGGTGCCTCCAGTGATGCTATCTCTTTCATTGTTACCCAACGCTTAGGTTTACCTCCACTGTACTCATATCCTTCCATATCCTTGTCTGTACATAATGCCCTGAATCTATTCTACAACGCCCGGAAATCTGCCCCTTTTATTCTCTGTACCCAACGCACTAGAAGACCAGTTCTTAAAGCCTTTAGCCGTATCCTTATTCTACTCCTCCTCTGTTCCTCTGGTGATGTAGAGGCTAACCCAGGCCCTGTAGCCCCCAGTATCACTCCTACTCCCCAGGCGTTATCATTTGTTGACTTCTGTAACCGTAAAAGCCTTGGTTTCTTGCACGTTAACATCCGAAGCCTCCTCCCTAAGTTTGAGTTATTCACTGCGTTAGCACACTCTGCCAACCCTGATGTTCTAGCAGTGTCTGAATCCTGGCTTAGGAAGGCCACCAAAGATACAGAAATGTCCATCCCCAACTACAACATTTTCCGTCTCGATAGAACTGCCAAAGGAGGCGGAGTTGCAATCTACTGTAGAGATAGCCTGCAGAGCTCTATCATACTATCCAGGTCTGTGCTCAAACAGTTTGAGCTTCTACTTCTAAAAATCCACCTTTCCAGAAATAAGTCTCTCACTGTTGCCGCTTGCTACAGACCCCCCTCAGCCCTGAGCTGTGCCCTGGACACCATATGTGAACTGATTGCCCCCCATCTATCCTCAGAGTTCGTACTGCTTGGTGACCTAAACTGGGATATGCTTAACACCCCGGCCAACCTACAATCTAAACTAGATGCCCTCAATCTCACACAAATTATCAACGAACCTACCAGGTACAACCCTAAATCTGTAAACATGGGCACCCTCATAGATATCATCCTGACAAATTTACCCTCTAAATACACCTCCGCTGTCTTCAACCAGGATCTCAGCGATCACTGCCTTATTGCCTGTGTCCGTAATGGGTCCGCGGTCAAACGACCACCCCTCATCACTGTCAAACGCTCCCTAAAACACTTTAGCGAGCAGGCCTTTCTAATTGACCTGGCCCGGGTATCCTGGATGGATATTGACCTCATTCCGTCAGTAGAGGATGCCTGGTTGTTCTTTAAAAGTGCTTTCCTCTCAATCTTAAATAAGCATGCCCCATTCAAAAAATGCAGAACTAAGAACAGATATAGCCCCTGGTTCTCCTCAGACTTGACTGCCCTTGACCAGCACAAAAACATCCTGTGGCGTACTGCAATCAGCATCGAACAGTCCCCGCGATATGCAACTTTTCAGGGAAGTCAGGAACCAATATACACAATCAGTTAGGAAAGCAAAGGCTAGCTTTTTCAAACAGAAATTTGCATCATGTAGCAGGGACACTGTAAAGTCCATGGAAAATAATAGCACCTCCTCCCAACTGCCCACTGCACTGAGGCTAGGAAACACTGTCACCACCGATAAATCTACAATAATCGAGAATTTTAACAAGCATTTTGCTACGGCTGGCCATGCTTTCCACCTGGCTACCACTACCCTGGCCACCAGCTCTGCACCCTCCGCTGCAACTTGCCCATGCCCCCCGCTTCTCCTTCACACAAATTCAGACAGCTGATGTTCTGAAAGAGCTGAAAAATCTGGGCCCCTACAAATCAGCTGGGCTAGACAATCTGGACCCTTTCTTTCTAAAATTAGCCGCCAAAATTGTTGCAACCCTTATTTCTAGCCTGTTCAACCTCTCTTTCGTAACGTCTGAGATCCCCAGAGATTGGAAAGCTGCCGCGGTCATCCCCCTCTTCAAAGGGGTTGACACTCTAGATCCAAACTGTTACAGACCTATATCCATCCTGCCCTGCCTTTCAAAAGTTTTTGAAAGCCAGGTTAACAAACAGATCACCGACCATTTCGAATCCCACCGTACCTTCTCCGCTATGCAATCCGGTTTCCGAGCTGGTCATGGGTGCACCTCAGCCACGCTCAAGGTCCTAAACGATATTATAACCGCGATCGATAAAAGACAGTACTGCGCAGTCGTCTTCATCGACCTGGCCAAGGCTTTCGACTCTGTCAACCACCGCATTCTTATTGCCAGACTAAATAGCCTTGGTTTCTCAAATGACTGCCTCGCCTGGTTCACCAACTACTTCTCAGATAGAGTTCAGTGTGTCAAATCGGAGGGCCTGTTGTCTGGACCTCTGGCAGTCTCTATGGGGGTGCCACAGGGTTCAATTCTCGGGCCGACTCTATTCTCTGTGTATATCAATGATGTCGCTCTTGCTGCTGGTGAAGCTCGGATCCACCTCTATGCGGACGACACCATTTTGTATACATCTGGCCCTTCATTGGACACTGTGTTAACAAACCAAACGAGCTTCAACGCCATACAACACTCCTTCCGTAGCCTCCAACAGCTCTTAAACACTAGTAAAACTAAATGCATGCTCTTCAACCGAACACTGCTTGCACCCGCCCACCCGACTAGAATCACTACTCTCGGCGGGTCTGACCTAGAGTATCTGGACAACTACAAATACCTAGGTGTCTGGTTAGACTGTAAACTCTCCTTCCAGACTCACATTAAGCATCTCCAATCATAAGTTAGATCTAGAATCGGCTTCCTATTTCGCAACAAAGCCTCCTTCACTCATGCTGCCAAACATGCCCTCGTAAAACTGACTATCCTACCGATCCTTGACTTCGGCGATGTCATTTACAAAATAGCCTCCAACACTCTACTCAGCAAATTGGATGTAGTCTATCACAGTGCCATCGGTTTTGTCACCAAAGCCCCATATATTACCCACCATTGTGACCTGTACGCTCTTGTTGGCTGGCCCTCACTACATATTCGTCGCCAAACCCACTGGCTCCAGGTCATCTATAAATCACTGCTAGGCAAATCCCCGTCTTACCTTAGCTCACTGGTCATCATAGCAACACCCACCCGTAGTCTGCGCTCCAGCAGGTATATCTCACTGGTCATCCCCAAAGCCAACACCTCGTTTGGCCGCCATTCCTTCCAGTTCTCTGCTGCCAATGACTGGAACGAACTGCATAAAAATCTCTGAAGCTGGAGACTCTTATCTCCCTCACTAACTTTAAGCATCAGTTGTCAGAGCAGCTTACCGATCACTGCACCTGTACACAGCCCATCTGAAATTAGCCCACCCAACTACCTCATCCCCATATTGTTATTTATTTTGCTCATTTGCATTCCAGTATCTCTATTTGCACATCATCTCTTGCACATCTATCATTCCAGTGTTAATACGAAATTGTAACTATTTTTGCACTATGGCCTATTTATTGCCTTACCTCCATAACTTACTACATTTGCACACACTGTATATATATTTTCTGTTGTATTTTTGACTTTGTTTTGTTTTACCCCATATGTAACTCTGTGTTGTTGTTTTTATCGCACTGCTTTGCTTTATCTTGGCCAGGTCGCAGTTGTAAATGAGAACTTGTTCTCAACTGGCTTACCTGGTTAAATAAACGTGAAATAAAATAAAAAATAACATCTGCTAAATGACTCAAATGTAAAACATTTAACAATCTTGATCAGTGTTTGTGACTCAGGTTTGTCTGTCTCCTCCCAGGTGATGGCTCGTCACTGGACGGCCAGGGAGGGTCAGGTGAGAAGATCAAGCGTCGTGTCAAGACACCGTACTGCCTGAAGAGGTGGCGTCCCTCCACCTGGGTGGTCTCCACGGATACGCAGGGCAGAGAGGTAAACAACAACGGAACTGCCGTCTACCTGGTGGGGGGCGGGGCTACCGCCGCTGCCGCCACCATGACCTGCCTGTGAACCCTGACCCCTAGTGGAGGGTGTGGTAACAGGTGGGCCAACTACACCCAGCTGACTACTAACCTTTATTCGGGCCGGCTACTTCAATGACTTTAACAAATTGGGGTGTATCAGATGCCACCAAATGTGATTTTGTAGGGCTGAATGTTTTGCTCTAACCCTCCATAGCTGGCTACTTTTTTCATCACGCTGGCTACGTTTGATTTTTGTGAACACATTGAGGAGGGTGTGGCCTCCTTAGGCTATGGATGTGTCTGTAATGGCACCCTATTCAAAAGCTTTAGAACACCGACTCATTCAAGGGTTTTTCTTTATTTTTACTATTTTATACATTGTAGAATAATAGTGAAGACATCAACACTATGAAATAACACATATGGAATCATGTAGTAACCAAAAAAGTGTTAAACAAATCAAAATATATTTTATATTTGAGATTCTTCAAATAGCCACCCTTTGTCTAGATGACAGCTGTGCACACTCTTGGCATTCTCTCAACAAGCTTCATGAGGTAGTCACCTGGAATGCATTTCCATTAACAGGTGTGCCTTCTTAAAAGTTAATTTGTGGAATTTCTTTCCTTAATGCGTTTGAGCCAATCGGTTGTGTTGTGACAAGGTAGGGGGGTATACAGAAGATAGCCCTATTTGGTAAAAGACCAAGTCCATATTATGGCAAGAACAGCTCAAATAAGCAAAGAGAAACAACAGTCCATCATGACTTTAAGACATGAAGGTCAGTCAATACGGAACATTTCAAAAACTTTGAAAGTTTCTTCAAGTGCAGTCGCAAAAACCATCAACTGCTATGATGAAACTGGCTCTCATGAGGACCGACCACAGGAATGGAAGACCCAGAGTTACCTCTGCTGCAGAGGATAAATTCATTAGAGTTACCAGCCTTAGAAATTGCAGCCCAAATAAATGCTTCACAGAGTTCAAGTAACAGACACATCTCAACATCAACTGTTCAGAGGAGACTGCGTGAATCAGGCCTTCATGGTCGAATTGCTGCAAAGAAACCACTACTAAAGGACACCAATAAGAAGAAGAGACTTGCTTGGGCCAAGAAACACGAGCAATGGACATTAGACCGGTGGAAATTTTGAGATTTTTGGTTCCAACCGCCATGTTTTTGTGAGATGCAGAGTAGGTGAACGGATGATCTCCGCATGTGTATTTCCCACCGTAAAGCATGGAGGAGGAGGTGTGATGGTGCTTTGTTGGTGACACGGTCTGTGATTTATTTAGAATTCAAGGCACACTTAACCAGCATGGCTACCACAGCATTCTGCAGTGATACGCCATCCCATCTGGTTTGGGCTCAGTGGGACTATCATTTGTTTTTCACACCTCCAGGCTGTGTAAGGGCTATTTTACCAAGAAGGAGAGTGATGGAGTGCTGCATCAGATGACCTGGCCTCCACAATCCCCCGACCTCAACAAAATTGAGATGATTTGGGATGAGTCGGACCGCAGAGTGAAGGAAAAGCAGCCAACAAGTGCTCAGCATATGTGGGAACTCCTTCAAGACTGTTGGAAAAGCATTCCAGGTGAAGCTGGTTGAGAGAATGCCAAGAGTGTGCAAAGCTGTCATCAAGGCAAAGGGTGGCTATTTGAAGAATCTCAAATATAAAATATATTTTGATTTGTTTAACACTTTTTTGGTTACTACATGATTCCATATGTGTTATTTCATAGTTTTAATGTCTTCACTATTATTCTACAATGTAGAAAATAGTAAAAATAAAGAAAAATCCTTGAATGAGTAGGTGTTCTAAAACTTTTGACCGGTAGTGTAGCTATGCAGCAACATTGGTTTCAATTGCTTCCATTATATATGCTGTTCCATATAAATCGTTGTATGATTGTACGTTGTTTTTGTTTTTGCACTTAAAAGAAAAAAGTGATGTTAATCATCCAGTGAGGTATGTGTGTCCAGTGGGTAAAGACTGTTCTAAAAGATCCAGTGAGGTCTGTGTGACCATGGTAAAGACTGGTCTAAAAGATCCAGTGAGGTCTGTGTGACCATGGTAAAGACTGTTCTAAAAGATCCAGTGAGGTCTGTGTGACCATGGTAAAGACTGGTCTAAAAGATCCAGTGAGGTCTGTGTGACCATGGTAAAGACTGGTCTAAAAGATCCAGTGAGGTCTGTGTGACCATGGTAAAGACTGGTCTAAAAGATCCAGTGAGGTCTGTGTGACCATGGTAAAGACTGGTCTAAAAGATCCAGTGAGGTCTGTGTGACCATGGTAAAGACTGGTCTAAAAGCATTAAGACAAAAGCAGGAACTTTAAGACTGGGTGTTAGATGCACATTGTTTTTCAGTAATGTTTATGTATTTGTTTTAACATCAATCTGTATATCCTACATCATATTTAAAAATGTCCAACAGGCTTTAGCTTTTTTAACTATTTTTAATTGTGTTGTATTCTTTTTTGCAGCGGTTACTTTTGTTACTATTATGACATTATAAACAGTGCACTTATTATTATTAGTATTAGTAGTAGTAGTAGTAGTAGTAGTAGTAGTAGTAGTAGTAGCAGCAGAATGAGACAGCGCTCTATAAGGACATGAGATATCTGCAGCGCTCTATAAGGACATGAGATATCTGCAGCGCTCTATAAGGACATGAGATATCTGCAGCTATTTATAAGGACGTGGGATTTTTTTCTGTTACAAAAAGAAATCAGCGACAGTTTAACTTCAGTCTACTCCGACTGACCGTTGAACTCCTCTTCAGAAGAGACTCGTCATTATTCTAAACCTTTCACTGGTCTCTCTTTAGCCAGTCAGTCCCCTGCCTAGTAAACCAGACCAGTTCTTGGTATTACCCTATATTCAGCATGCTCTAGTCTAGTCAAGACTACTGAAGGAGGGTTAACAGACAGTCAGTCCTCTACCCTATATTCAGCATGCTCTAGTCTAGTCAACACTACTGCAGGAGGGTTAACAGACAAATTGGACATGTTAGCTGACTAGTGGATGGGGGTAATTCTACCCCACATTCCATTTCAGCTGAGCTATGAACAGAACTGTTAATTACTTCTAATGTATATCTACGTAGACCTCCACGCTACCCACCCCGCATACCTGGAACCCCATAATGTATATCTACGTAGACCTCCACGCTACCCACCCCGCATACCTGGAACCCCATAATGTATATCTACGTAGACCTCCACGCTACCCACCCCGCATACCTGGAACCCCATTACATATAACATGTAAACTACCCTACAATAAGCTCTTAACTTTGAAGGTTTGTCTGAATCTACATATTGTTAAAAGTGTTTTTTTTGTTTGGAGAAGAAGGAGTTCTCTGAATGTTCTATACGAATGTTAAGGTAAACATTCTCCACTTTTTGATGTGTCGGGGGGAGGTCGTCTTCTCTTGAAGATTGGGTTGGAGACGGGAACTAGACCCAATGTTCTCAACTGGCACCTTTTTTTTTTTCTTTTTTTTTTACATTTTCAACAATCCCATGATGTAAAAATCAATCAAAATGTTTCTCTTTTGTTGACTGAGGTTTGAATTCAACATTTGTGAGCCCCTGTTTCTCCTCATCTGGTATGTAGCTGCCGAACTCCCATGGTGCTTTTCCATAAGGATTACCCCCACACCAGTGGGCCGCAAGTGTTTTATGTTAATGTCAACTCTAGTGTTATTGTGTTCCCAGCACTGGGGTAAAATCCTCATGTATTTATGTGTTATAGGCTGACCTTGGTGTTAGGAATTGTGTAAATAGACGGTGCAGTTACCTGGATATGCTATACATACTGCAACATACTGCAACATACTGCAACATACTGCGCCTTCAGAAAGTATTCATTCCCCTTGACTTATTCCACATTTTGTTGTCTTACAGCCTGAATTCAAAATGGATTAAATATTTATTTAAATATGATTGATTAAATATTCACCCATCGACACACAATACCCCATAATGACAAAGTGAAAACATGTTTTTTGCGATTTTTGCAAATACTGAGTCAATACTTTGTAGAAACAGCGATTACACCTGTGAGTCTTTTCTGGGTAAGTCTCTAAGAGCTTTGCACACCTGGATTGTACAATATTTCCCATTTATTCTATCAAGTTGGTTGTTGATCATTGCTAAAAAGACATTTTCAGGTCTTGCCATATATTTTCAAGCCGGTTTAAGTCAAAACTGTACCTCGGCCACTCGGGAACATTCAATGTCGTCTTGGTAAGCAACTCCAGTGTAGATTTGGCCTTGTGTTTTAGGTTATTGTCCTGCTGAAAGGTGAATTTGTCTCTCCAGTGTCTGTTGGAATGCAGACTGAACCAGGTTTTCCTCTAGCATACCCATAACTCAAGCATACCCATAACATGATGCAGCCACCACCATGCTTGAAAATATTAAGTGGTACTGAGTGATGTGTTGTGTTGGATTTTCCCCAAACATAACGCTTTGTATTCAGGACGAAAAGTTTTATTTCTTTGCCAAAATGTTTTCAGTATTACTTAAGTGCCTTGTTGCAAACAGGATGCATGTTTGTGATCCATCCTCAGTTTTCTTAAATCACAACCATTAAACTCTGTAACTGTTTTAAAATCACCATTGGGCTCATGGTGAAATCCCTGAGCAGTTTCCTTCCTCTCCGGCAACTGAGTTAGGAAGGACGCCTGTATCTTTGTAGTGATTGGGTGTATTGACACAACATCCAAAGTGTAATTAATAACTTCAACATGCTCAAAGGGTGTTTAAGCGTCTGCTTTTTAAAATGTTTACCCATTTACCAATCGGTGCCCGTCTTTGCGAGGCATTGAAAAACTTCCCTGGTCTTTGGTGGTTGAATATGTGTTTGAAATTCCCTACTCGATTGAGGGACCTTACAGATAATTGTATGTGAGTGGTACTGTCACGATCGTCAGGGTAAGGAGTAGACCAAGGCGCAGCGTGATGAACAAACATACTTTAATTAGTTAAAGTGTAAGCAAGATACAAAACAAGAAACGACTCGTGAAGTCCACGGTGACAATGACCGAACACGGAACAAAAACCCACAAACACAAAGGGAAAACAGACAGTTTAAATATGGCTCCCAATCAGAGACAACCAGCCAACAGCTGACACTCGTTGCCTCTGATTGGGAGTCACTCCGGCAAACATAGAAATCAACAACCTAGAACCCCCAACATAGAAAATACACACATAGAATGAACACACCCTGGCTCAACATAATGAGCCAGGGTGTGACAGGTACAGAGATGAGGTAGTCATTTAAAAATCATGTTAACCACTATTATTGAACACGGAATGAGTCCATGCAACTTATTATGCGATTTGTTAAGCACATTTTTACTCCTGAACTTATTTAGGCTTGCCATGAAGGGGTTGAATACTTATTGACTCAAGACATTTCAGCTTTACATAATTATTATTTATTTTTTTCAAAATATTCTACAAACAAAATTCCGCTTTGACATTATGGGGGTATTGTGTGTAGATCAGGTGACACAATCTCAGTTTTATAAATGTTCTATTCAGGCTGTAACAACAACAATGTGGAAAAAATAAAAGGGGGTGTGAATACTTTCTGAAGGCACTGTACATACAACCGTTGCTATGGGACCAAGAACACTGTACATACAACCATTGCTATGGGACCAAGAACACTGCTACAGGACTGTGATGTTTATGTCACAGTCATTTATACTGTACGCTCTATCACTGTATATACGCCACTGAAAGCATGCAGAACATTATTACGGTCATTATGGTAAGATCTTAAATTAACCTTATGAAATAAGATGAGAGGAATATTAAACAGTGATTTTACCACTTAGGAAGTCAAGTGGTGGTTTGACTAGATTGGACAAAGCAGCCAATACATGTTCTTGTACAAGGAGTGAGTAGAAATAGCCTTTATTCACCACTGACTCCATTCAATCTACAACCCATATACAGTATGCTATTACGGAACCTCCCTTTCTGCCCCACTCAGTGATATTCTGGATATAATGGTGGAATAATGAAGTCAGGAACTATTGACTGCCACAGACTGACTATCCTAAGGCTTTGTGAACTTTTAGTGCTGTACTTTAATATGCAAAAACAGATAACTATAAAATATAGTCCATCACTAATATCACGTCTTTACAACTGCCAAATACATGACGCCACATTTCATTGGTCTGGAAATGTACAATTTCAACGGTTGGAAGGTGACTTTTGTAAAACTGTGTTGTCAACTTGAAAATGGAAAATAGAACTCGACTTGAAGTGATTGATGTTGGATGAATAAAGGTTGTTATAATGAGCTGTTTGTCACATACTGCGTAGTGCACTACTTTTGACCAGAACCCATAGGGTAGTAGGGCTCATAGCCCATAGGGCCCTGGTCAAACGTAGTGCACTACATAGGGAATAAGAAGGATGCCATTTGGGGGACAGAAGTTCATGTTGAAGTAGATGGTTTTCTTCTTCAGAGCTCTGGCGCTGTAGAAGACTTATCTCTCCTTAACCCTAAACGCCACTCTGTTTTCTATTGAAGTTCGTAAAATAATTGGAATAAAAAAATAAAAAAATAATTATATCTCATACTCTAGCTTGCTCTGAAAATGTATTTAGATGAAAGCTTGCATTACATTACCCCGTTGATTAAAGATTATATTGCTGAAAATATATTTTTGGATGTCATGTGAAATCTTTACTTCGATTGGCTCCTAAATGACACCCTATTCCCTACACAGTGCACTACTTTTGACCAGAGCTATATGGGCCCCTATATAGGGAATAGGGTGTCATTTGGGATGCTAACTATGAATAAGGCTTGTGTTTTGATTGTGTAACTGAAGGTCAGGGCTTTAGTTGATCCCTAGACTAGTGGGCCTCATCCTGCATCTTTTGGGCCTCATCCTGTAGTAGTAGACCTCATCCTACACTAGTAAACCTCATCCTGTACTAGTAGACCTCATCCTACACTAGTAAACCTCATCCTACACTAGTAGACCTCATCCTACACTAGTAGACATCATCATGTACTAGTGGACCTCATCCTACACTAGCAGACCGCATCCTACACTAGTAAACCTCATCCTACACTAGCAGACCTCATCCTACACTAGTAGACCTCATCATGTACTAGTAGACCTCATCCTACACTAGCAGACCGCATTCTACACTGGTACACCTCACCCTACACTAGTAGACCTCATCCTACACTCGTAGACCTCATCCTGCACTAGTAGACCTCATCCTACACTAGTAGACCTCATCCTACACTAGTAGACCTCATCCTGCACTAGTAGACCTCATCCTACACAGGTAGACCTCATCCTACACTAGTAGACCTCATCCTACACTAGTACACCTCATCCTACACTCGTAGACCTCATCCTGCACTAGTAGACCTCATCCTGCACTAGTAGACCTCATCCTACATTAGTAGACCTCATCCTACACTAGTATACCTCATCCTACACTAGTAGACCTCATCCTACACTAGTAGACCTCATTCTACACTAGTACACCTCATCCTACACTAGTACACCTCATCCTACACTAGTAGCCCATTCATACACTAGTACACCTCATCCTAAACTAGTACACCTCATCCTACACTAGTACACCTGATCCTACACTAGTAGACCTCATCCTACAATAGTAGACCTCATCCTACACTAGTAGACATCATCCTACACTAGTAGACATCATCCTACACTAGTACATCTCATCCTGCACTAGTAGACCTCATCCTACACTAGTAGACCTCATCCTACACTAGTAGACCTCATCCTGCACTAGTAAACCTCATCCTACACTAGTAGACCTCATCCTACACTAGTAGACATCATCCTACACTAGTAAACCTCATCCCACACTAGTAGACCTCATTCTGCACTAGTAAACCTCATCTTACACTAGTAGACCTCATCCTACACTAGTAGACCTCATCCTACACTAGTAGACCTCATCATGCACTAGTAGACCTCATCCTACACTAGCAGACCTCATCCTACACTAGCAAACCTCATCATACACTAGCAGACCTCATCCTACACTAGTAGACCTCATCCTACACTAGTACACCTCTTCCTGCACTAGTAGACCTCATCCTGCACTAGTAGACCTCATCCTACACTAGTAGACCTCATCCTACACTAGTAGACATCATCCTGTACTAGTAGCCCTCATCCTACACTAGCAGACCTCATCCTACACTAGTAGACCTCATCCTACACTAGTAGACCTCATTCTACACTAGTAGACCTCATCCTACAATAGTAGACCTCATCCTACACTATTAGACCTCATCCTGCACTGGTAGACCTCATTCTACACTAGTAGACCTCATCCTCCACTAGTAGACCTCATCCTGCACTAGTAGACCTCATCCTGCACTAGTACACCTCATCCTGCACTAGTAGACCTCATCCTGTACTAGTACACCTCATCCTACACTCGTAGACCTCATCCTGCACTAGTAGACCTCATCCCACACTAGTAGACCTCATCATGCACTAGTAGACCTCATCCTACACTAGCATACCTCATCCTACACTAGTAAACCTCATCCCACACTAGTAGACCTCATTGTGCACTAGTAAACCTCATCTTACACTAGTAGACCTCATCCTACACTAGTAGACCTCATCATGCACTAGTATACCTCATCCTACACTAGCAGACCTCATCCTACACTAGCAAACCTCATCCTACACTAGCAGACCTCATCCTACACTAGTAAACCTCATCCTGCACTAGTAGACCTCATCCTACACTAGTAGACCTCATCCTACACTAGTACACCTCTTCCTGCACTAGTAGACCTCATCCTGCACTAGTAGACCTCATCCTGCACTAGTAGACCTCATCCTACACTAGTAGACATCATCCTGTACTAGTAGCCCTCATCCTACACTAGCAGACCTCATCCTACACTAGTAGACCTCATCCTACACTAGTAGACCTCATTCTACACTAGTAAAACTCATCCTACAATAGTAGACCTCATCCTACACTATTAGACCACATCCTGCACTGGTAGACCTCATTCTACACTAGTAGACCTCATCCTCCACTAGTAGACCTCATCCTGCACTAGTAGACCTCATCCTGCACTAGTAGACCT
Organism: Coregonus clupeaformis; assembly: GCF_020615455.1. NCBI lineage: Eukaryota > Metazoa > Chordata > Actinopteri > Salmoniformes > Salmonidae > Coregonus > Coregonus clupeaformis. The sequence goes on along the minus strand of NW_025533530.1, from coordinate 441,917 downwards.
CATCCTGCACTAGTAGACTTCATCCTGCACTAGTAGACCTCATCCTACACTAGTACACCTCATCCTACACTAGTAGCCCATTCCTACACTAGTACACCTCATCCTAAACTAGTACACCTCATCCTATACTAGTACACCTGATCCTACACTAGTAGACCTCATACTACACTAGTAGACCTCATCCTGCACTAGTAAACCTCATCCTACACTAGTAAACCTCATCATACACTAGTAGACCTCATTCTGCACTAGTAAACCTCATCCTACACTAGTAGACCTCATCCTACACTAGTAGACCTCATCCTACACTAGTAGACCTCATCCTATACTAGTAGACCTCATCCTACACTAGTACACCCCTTCCTGTACTAGTAGACCTCATCCTGTACTAGTAGACCTCATCCTGTACTAGTAGCCCTCATCCTACACTAGTAAACCTCATCCTACACTATTAGACCTCATACTACACTATTAGACCTCACCCTACACAAGTAGACCTCATCCTACACTAGTAGACCTCATCCTGTACTATTAGACCTCATCCTACACTAGTACACCTCATCCTACACTAGTAGACCTCATCCTGTACTAGTAGACCTCATCCTACACTAGTAGACCTCATCCTACACTAGTACACCTCATCCTACACTAGTACACCTCATCCCTACACTAGTAGACCTCATCCTACACTAATAGACCTCATCCTATAATAGTAGACCTCATCCTGTACTAGTAGACCTCATCCTGTACTAGTAGACCTCATCCTGTACTAGTAGCCCTCATCCTACACTAGTAAACCTCATCCTACACTATTAAACCTCATCCTACACTAGTAGACCTCATCCTACACTAATAGACCTCATCCTATACTAGTAGACCTCATCCTGTACTAGTAGCCGTCATCCTACACTAGTAAACCTCATCCTACACTAGTAGACCTCATGCTACACTATTAGACCTCATGCTACACTATTAGACCTCACCCTACACTAGTAGACCTCATCTTACACTAGTAGACCTCATCCTGTACTATTAGACCTCATCCTACCCTAGTAGACCTCATCCTACACTAGTACACCTCTTCCTGCACTAGTAGACCTCATCCTGCACTAGTAGACCTCATCCTGCACTAGTAGACCTCATCCTGTACTAGTAGACCTCATCCTACACTAGTAGAACTCATCCTACACTAGTAGACCTCATCCTGTACTAGTAGACATCATCCTACACTAGTAGACCTCATCCTACACTAGTAGACCTCATCCTACACTAGTAAACCTCATCCTACACTAGTAGACCTCATCCTGCACTAGTAGACCTCATCTTACACTAGTAAACCTCATCCTACACTAGTAGACCTCATCCTGCACTAGTAGACCTCATCCTACACTAGTAGACCTCTTCCTGCACTAGTAGACCTCATCCTGTACTAGTAGACATCATCCTTCACTAGTAGACCTCATCGTATACTACTAAACCTCATCCTACACTAGTATACATCATCTTGTACTAGTAGCCCTCATCTTACACTAGCAGACTTCATCCTACAATAGTAGACCTCATCCTACACTAGTAGACCTCATCCTACACGATTAGACCTCATCCTGCACTGGTAGACCTCATCCTACACTAGTAGACCACATCCTACACTAGTAGACCTCATCCTGCACTAGTAGACCTCATCCTACACTAGTACACCGCATCCTACACTAATAGACCTCATCCTACACTAGTAGACCTCATCCTACACTAGTACACCTCATCCTACACTAGTAGCCCATTCCTACACTAGTACACCTCATCCTAAACTAGTACACCTCATCCTATACTAGTACACCTGATCCTACACTAGTAGACCTCATACTACACTAGTAGACCTCATCCTACACTAGTACATCTCATCCTGCACTAGTAGACCTCATCCTACACTAGTAGACCTCATCCTGCACTAGTAAACCTCATCCTACACTAGTAAACCTCATCATACACTAGTAGACCTCATCCTGCACTAGTAAACCTCATCCTACACTAGTAGACCTCATCCTACACTAGTAGACCTCATCCTACACTAGTAGACCTCATCCTATACTAGTAGACCTCATCCTACACTAGTACACCCTTCCTGTACTAGTAGACCTCATCCTGTACTAGTAGACCTCATCCTGTACTAGTAGCCCTCATCCTACACTAGTAAACCTCATCCTACACTATTAGACCTCATACTACACTATTAGACCTCACCCTACACAAGTAGACCTCATCCTACACTAGTAGACCTCATCCTGTACTATTAGACCTCATCCTACACTAGTACACCTCATCCTACACTAGTAGACCTCATCCTACACTAGTAGACCTCATGCTACACTATTAGACCTCATGCTACACTATTAGACCTCACCCTACACTAGTAGACCTCATCTTACACTAGTAGACCTCATCCTGTACTATTAGACCTCATCCTACCCTAGTAGACCTCATCCTACACTAGTACACCTCTTCCTGCACTAGTAGACCTCATCCTGCACTAGTAGACCTCATCCTGCACTAGTAGACCTCATCCTGTACTAGTAGACCTCATCCTACACTAGTAGACCTCATCCTACACTAGTAGACCTCATCCTGTACTAGTAGACATCATCCTGTACTAGTAGACATCATCCTACACTAGTAGACCTCATCCTACACTAGTAAACCTCATCCTACACTAGTAGACCTCATGCTACACTATTAGACCTCATGCTACACTATTAGACCTCACCCTACACTAGTAGACCTCATCTTACACTAGTAGACCTCATCCTGTACTATTAGACCTCATCCTACCCTAGTAGACCTCATCCTACACTAGTACACCTCTTCCTGCACTAGTAGACCTCATCCTGCACTAGTAGACCTCATCCTGCACTAGTAGACCTCATCCTGTACTAGTAGACCTCATCCTACACTAGTAGACCTCATCCTACACTAGTAGACCTCATCCTGTACTAGTAGACATCATCCTACACTAGTAGACCTCATCCTACACTAGTAGACCTCATCCTACACTAGTAAACCTCATCCTACACTAGTAGACCTCATCCTGCACTAGTAGACCTCATCTTACACTAGTAAACCTCATCCTACACTAGTAGACCTCATCCTGCACTAGTAGACCTCATCCTACACTAGTAGACCTCTTCCTGCACTAGTAGACCTCATCCTGTACTAGTAGACATCATCCTTCACTAGTAGACCTCATCGTATACTACTAAACCTCATCCTACACTAGTATACATCATCTTGTACTAGTAGCCCTCATCTTACACTAGCAGACTTCATCCTACAATAGTAGACCTCATCCTACACTAGTAGACCTCATCCTACACGATTAGACCTCATCCTGCACTGGTAGACCTCATCCTACACTAGTAGACCACATCCTACACTAGTAGACCACATCCTACACTAGTAGACCTCATCCTGCACTAGTAGACCTCATCCTACACTAGTACACCGCATCCTACACTAGTAGACCTCATCCTACACTAGTAGACCTCATCCTACACTAGTACACCTCATCCTACACTAGTAGCCCATTCCTACACTAGTACACCTCATCCTAAACTAGTACACCTCATCCTATACTAGTACACCTGATCCTACACTAGTAGACCTCATACTACACTAGTAGACCTCATCCTACACTAGTACATCTCATCCTGCACTAGTAGACCTCATCCTACACTAGTAGACCTCATCCTGCACTAGTAAACCTCATCCTACACTAGTAAACCTCATCATACACTAGTAGACCTCATTCTGCACTAGTAAACCTCATCCTACACTAGTAGACCTCATCCTACACTAGTAGACCTCATCCTACACTAGTAGACCTCATCCTATACTAGTAGACCTCATCCTACACTAGTACACCCCTTCCTGTACTAGTAGACCTCATCCTGTACAAGTAGACCTCATCCTGTACTAGTAGCCCTCATCCTACACTAGTAAACCTCATCCTACACTATTAGACCTCATACTACACTATTAGACCTCACCCTACACAAGTAGACCTCATCCTACACTAGTAGACCTCATCCTGTACTATTAGACCTCATCCTACACTAGTACACCTCATCCTACACTAGTAGACCTCATCCTGTACTAGTAGACCTCATCCTACACTAGTAGACCTCATCCTACACTAGTACACCTCATCCTACACTAGTACACCTCATCCTACACTAGTAGACCTCATCCTACACTAATAGACCTCATCCTATAATAGTAGACCTCATCCTGTACTAGTAGACCTCATCCTGTACTAGTAGACCTCATCCTGTACTAGTAGCCCTCATCCTACACTAGTAAACCTCATCCTACACTATTAAACCTCATCCTACACTAGTAGACCTCATCCTACACTAATAGACCTCATCCTATACTAGTAGACCTCATCCTGTACTAGTAGCCGTCATCCTACACTAGTAAACCTCATCCTACACTAGTAGACCTCATGCTACACTATTAGACCTCACCCTACACTAGTAGACCTCATCTTACACTAGTAGACCTCATCCTGTACTATTAGACCTCATCCTACCCTAGTAGACCTCATCCTACACTAGTACACCTCTTCCTGCACTAGTAGACCTCATCCTGCACTAGTAGACCTCATCCTGCACTAGTAGACCTCATCCTGTACTAGTAGACCTCATCCTACACTAGTAGACCTCATCCTACACTAGTAGACCTCATCCTGTACTAGTAGACATCATCCTACACTAGTAGACCTCATCCTACACTAGTAAACCTCATCCTACACTAGTAGACCTCATCCTGCACTTGTAGACCTCATCTTACACTAGTAAACCTCATCCTACACTAGTAGACCTCATCCTGCACTAGTAGACCTCATCCTACACTAGTAGACCTCATCCTACACTAGTACACCTCTTCCTGCACTAGTAGACCTCATCCTGTACTAGTAGACATCATCCTTCACTAGTAGACCTCATCGTATACTACTAAACCTCATCCTACACTAGTATACATCATCTTGTACTAGTAGCCCTCATCTTACACTAGCAGACTTCATCCTACAATAGTAGACCTCATCCTACACTAGTAGACCTCATCCTACACGATTAGACCTCATCCTGCACTGGTAGACCTCATCCTACACTAGTAGACCACATCCTACACTAGTAGACCTCATCCTGCACTAGTAGACCTCATCCTACACTAGTACACCTCATCCTACACTAATAGACCTCATCCTACACTAGTAGACCTAATCCTACACTAGTAGACCTCATCCTGCCATAGTAGACCTCATCCTGCACTAGTAGACCTCAACCTACACTAGTAGACCTGATCCTACACTAGTAGTCCTCATCCTACACTAGTAGACCAGTGGGATAACCACTTTACAATTGTTTATTTTTTTTAATTATTTTTTTTTGGGGGGGGGTAGAAGGATTACTTTATCCTATCCAGGTATTCCTTAAAGAGGTGGGGTTTCAAATGTCTCCGGAAGGTGATGAGTGACTCCGCTGTCCTGGCGTCGTGAGGGAGCTTGTTCCACCATTGGGGTGCCAGAGCAGCGAACAGTTTTGACTGGGCTGAGCGGGAACTATGCTTCCGCAGAGGAAGGGAGCCAGCAGGCCAGAGGTGGATGAACGCAATGCCCTCGTTTGGGTGTAGGGACTGATCAGAGCCTGAAGGTACGGAGGTGCCGTTCCCCTCACAGCTCCATAGGCAAGCACCATGGTCTTGTAACGGATGCGAGCTTCAACTGGAAGCCAGTGGAGTGTGCGGAGGAGGGGGGTGACGTGAGAGAACTTGGGAAGGTTGAACACCAGACGGGCTGCGGCATTCTGGATGAGTTGTAGGGGTTTAATGGCACAGGCAGGGAGCCCAGCCAACAGCGAGTTGCAGTAATCCAGACGGGAGATGACCAGTGCCTGGATTAGGACCTGTGCCGCTTCCTGTGTAAGGCAGGGTCGTACTCTCCGAATGTTGTAGAGCATGAACCTGCAGGATCGGGTCACCGCCTTGATGTTAGCGGAGAACGACAGGGTGTTGTCCAGGGTCACGCCAAGGCTCTTCGCACTCTGGGAGGAGGACACAACGGAGTTGTCAACCGTGATGGCGAGATCATGGAACGGGCAGTCCTTCCCCGGGAGGAAGAGCAGCTCCGTCTTGCCAGGGTTCAGCTTGAGGTGGTGATCCGTCATCCATACTGATATGTCTGCCAGACATGCAGAGATGCGATTCGCCACCTGGTTATCAGAAGGGGGAAAGGAGAAGATTAGTTGTGTATCGTCAGCGTAGCAATGATAGGAGAGGCCATGTGAGGATATGACAGAGCCAAGTGACTTGGTGTATAGGGAGAAAAGGAGAGGGCCTAGAACTGAGCCTTGGGGGACACCAGTGGTGAGAGCACGTGGTGCGGAGACAGCTTCTCGCCACGCCACTTGGTAGGAGCGACCGGTCAGGTAGGACGCAATCCAGGAGTGAGCCGCGCCGGAGATGCCCAGCTTGGAGAGGGTGGAGAGGAGGATCTGATGGTTCACAGTATCAAAGGCAGCAGACAGGTCTCGAGGGACAAGAGCAGAGGAGAGAGAGTTAGCTTTAGCAGTGCGGAGAGCCTCCGTGACACAGAGAAGAGCAGTCTCAGTTGAATGACCAGTCCTGAAACCTGACTGGTTTGGATCAAGAAGGTCATTCTGAGAGAGATAGCAAGAGAGTTGGCTAAAGACGGCACGCTCAATAGTTTTGGAAAGAAAAGAAAGAAGGGATACTGGTCTGTAGTTGTTGACATCAGTGGGATTGAGTGTTGGTTTTTTTGAGAAGGGGTGCAACTCTCGCTCTCTTGAAGACGGAAGGGACATAGCCAGCGGTCAAGGATGAGTTGATCAGCGAGGTGAGGTAGGGGAGAAGCTCACCGGAGATGGTCTGGAGAAGAGAGGAGGGGATGGGGTCAAGCGGGCAGGTTGTTGGGCGGCCTGCAGTCACAAGTCGCAAGATTTTATCTGGAGAGAGAGGGAGAAAGAAGTCAAAGCATAGGGTAGGGCAGTGTGAGCAGGACCAGCAGTGTCATTAGACTTAACAAACGAGGATCGGATGTCGTCAACCTTCTTTTTCAAAGTGGTTGACGAAGTCATCCACAGAGAGGGAGGAGGGGGGGTGGGGGGGGAGGATTCAGCAGTGAGGAGAATGTGGCAAAGAGCTTCCTAGGGTTAGAGGCAGATGCTTGGAATTTAGAGTGGTAGAAAGTGGCCTTAGCAGCAGAAACAGATGAAGAAAATGTAGAGAGGAGGGAGTGAAAAGATGCCAGGTCGGCAGGGAGTTTAGTTTTCTTCCATTTCCGCTCAGCTGCCCGGAGCTCTGTTCTGTGAGCTCGCAATGAGTCATCAAGCCACGGAGCTGGAGGGGAGGACCGAGCCGGCCGGGAGGATAGGGGACACAGGGAGTCAAAGGATGCAGAAAGGGAGGAGAGGAGGGTTGAGGAGGCAGAATCAGGAGATTGGAGGGAGAAGGATTGAGCAGAGGGAAGAGATGATAGGATGGAAGAGGAGAGAGTAGTGGGAGAGAGAGAGCGAAGGTTGCGGCGGCGCGTTACCATCTGTGTAGGGGCAGAGTGAGTAGTGTTGGAGGAGAGCGAGAGAGAAAAGGATACAAAGTAGTGGTCGGAGACATGGAGGGAGTTGCAGTGAGATTAGTAGAAGAGCAACATCTAGTAAAGATGAAGTCAAGCGTATTGCCTGCCTTGTGAGTAGGGGGGACGGTGAGAGGGTGAGGTCAAAAGAGGAGAGGAGTGGAAAGAAGGAGGCAGAGAGAAATGAGTCAAATGTAGACGTAGGGAGGTTGAAATCCCCCAAAACTGTGAGGGGTGAGCCATCCTCAGGAAAGGAACTTATCAAGGCGTCAAGCTCATTGATGAACTCTCCAAGGGAACCTGGAGGGCGATAGATGACAAGGATATTAAGCTTAAATGGGCTAGTGACTGTGACAGCGTGGAATTCAAATGAGGAGATAGACAGATGGGTTAGGGGAAAAATTGAGAATGACCACTTGGGAGAGATGAGGATTCCTGTGCCACCACCCCTCTGACCAGATGTTCTCGGGGTATGCGAGAACACATGGTCAGACGAGAAGAGAGCAGTAGGAGTAGCAGTGTTTTCAGTGGTAATCCATGTTTCCGTCAGCGCCAGGAAGTCGAGGGACTGGAGGGTAGCATAGGCTGGGATGAAGTCAGCCTTGTTGGCAGCAGAACGGCAGTTCCAGAGGCTGCCTGAGACCTGGAACTCCAGGTGTGTGGTGCGTGCAGGGACCACCAGGTTAGAGAGGCAGCAGCCACGCGGTGTGAGGCGTTTGTGTAGCCTGTGCGGAGAGGAGAGAACAGGGATAGGCAGAGGCATAGTTGACAGGCTGTAGCAGATGGCTACAATAATGCAGAGGAGATCGGAATGAAATGAACTAAACATCTGGGAAAGGAGAGAGCAGGGCCTCCCTCACCAAAAAAATATAACTCTCCCAACTTCCACCTCAGAAACTATAATTGTTTCACTGAACCACCCGAATAAAACTCTCCCAACTTCCACTTTAGAAATTAGAATTGTTGTAAACTACAGCGGTTCAATGATTCAAGGAATAGACTCAACTTACTTTATTCAGCTAACTAACTATGACGCCATAGCTAACTAGCAAGCTAGCATCCAATAACACACAGTTTAGCACCAATACTTGGTTAAATTAAACTACCAATAGTGTGTTAACACACTAAACAGATAATTCGTGTCCGTGTCTAGTTCTTTCATAACGCAGCAATAATGAAACGTTGGCTAGCTAGCACAAAGATATTGTATTTAGCTACTACAGTACAGCTAGCTGGTAGTGTTGGCTAGCTAGCAATGGCTGCTGTGTTGACTTTGTTTGAAAAACGGCGTCGCTGCTAATCAGCTAGTCCAGGAGGTGAGTTAGCTAGCTAGCTTCGTGTTACACCCGGCACCGCCGAATACAAAAGTAACCTACAATAACTACATACAACAACTACCCACAACAACCCACGATGCCTAGCTACAATACCCAACTACAATCTAAATACATAGTTTAAGCCTTACTCCACAAAGCCCAAGCTATGCATAAAGCCAAACTTACCCGACGCCAGCTGTCTGGGTGGTTTTCTGCAATCAGTAGCTGTAATTAAGTACACTAGCTACTAACTACCTAACGTTAATGCCTCGGATAATGAGGTTAGAAAAACAGCTGAATGGTAGGTAGCTAGCTGGCTTAATTACAGGTACTCTTAAGCATGAAATAACATTGGAAACAACTATCCACCGTTGCTAAAAGTTACCAGTAGCTACCCGCTAGCTAGCTAGCTCTATCGGTTAATGCTTCAGATAATGAGGTTAGAAAAACAGCTGAATGGTAGGTAGCTAGCTGGCTTTAGTAGACCTCATCCTACACTAGTAGACCTCATCCTACACTAGTAGACCTCATCCTACACTAGTAGACCTCATCCTACACTAGTAGACCTCATCCTACACTAGTAGACCTCATCCTACACTAGTAGACCTCATCCTGCACTAGTAGACCTCATCCTGCACTAGTAGACCTCATCCTACACTAGTAGACCTCATCCTACACTAGTAGACCTCATCCTACACTAGTAGACCTCATCCTACACTAGTACACCTCTTCCTGCACTAGTACACCTCATCCTACACTCGTAGACCTCATCCTGCACTAGTAGACCTCATCCTACATTAGTAGACCTCATCCTGTACTACTAGACCTCATACTACACTAGTAAACCTCATCCTACACTAGTAGACCTCATCCTACACTAGTAGACTTCATCCTACACTAGTACACCTCATCCTACACTAGTACACCTCATCCTACACTAGTAGCCCATTCATACACTAGTAGACCTCATCCTACACTAGTAGACCTCATCCTACACTAGTAGACCTCATCCTACACTAGTAGACCTCATTCTGCACTAGTAGACCTCATCTTACACTAGTAGACCTCATCCTACACTAGTAGACCTCATCATGCACTAGTAGACCTCATCCTACACTAGCAGACCTCATCCTACACTAGCAAACCTCATCCTACACTAGCAGACCTCATCCTACACTAGTAGACCTCATCCTACACTAGTAGACCTCATCCTACACTAGTAGACCTCATCCTACACTAGTACACCTCTTCCTGCACTAGTACACCTCATCCTGCACTAGTAGACCTCATCCTACACTAGTAGACCTCATCCTACACTAGTAGACCTCATCCTACACTAGTGCACCTCATCCTACACTAGTGCACCTCATCCTACACTAGTAGCCCATTCATACACTAGTAGACCTCATCCTACACTAGTAGACCTCATCCTACACTAGTAAACCTCATCCCACACTAGTAGACCTCATTCTGCACTAGTAAACCTCATCTTACACTAGTAGACCTCATCCTACACTAGTAGACCTCATCCTACACTAGTAGACCTCATCCTGCACTAGTAGACCTCATCCTACACTAGCAGACCTCATCCTACACTAGCAGACCTCATCCTACACTAGCAGACCTCATCCTACACTAGTAGACCTCATCCTGCACTAGTAGACCTCATCCTACACTAGTAGACCTCATCCTACACTAGTAGACCTCTTCCTGCACTAGTACACCTCATCCTACACTAGTAGTCCTCATCCTGCACTAGTAGACCTCATCCTACACTAGTAAACCTCATCCTACACTAGCAGACCTCATCCTGCACTAGTAGACCTCATCCTGTATTGGTAGACCTCATCCTACACTAGTAGACCTCTTCCTACACTAGTAGACCTCATCCTACACTCGTAGACCTCATCCTGCACTAGTACACCTCATCCTACACTCGTAGACCTCATCCTGCACTAGTAGACCTCATCCTACATTAGTAGACCTCATCCTGTACTACTAGACCTCATCCTACACTAGTAGACCTCATCCTACACTAGTAGACCTCATCCTACACTAGTAGACCTCATCCTACACTAGTACACCTCATCCTACACTAGTAGCCCATTCATACACTAGTAGACCTCATCCTACACTAGTAGACCTCATCCTACACTAGTAGACCTCATCCCACACTAGTATACCTCATCCTACACTAGTAGACCTCATCCTACACTAGTAGACCTCATCCTACACTAGTAGACCTCATCCTACACTAGTAGACCTCATCCTGCACTAGTAGACCTCATCCTACACTAGCAGACCTCATCCTACACTAGCAAACCTCATCCTGCACTAGTAGACCTCATCCTGTATTGGTAGACCTCATCCTACACTAGTACACCTCTTCCTGCACTAGTACACCTCATCCTACACTAGTAGACCTCATCCTACACTAGTAGACCTCTTCCTGCACTAGTACACCTCATCCTACACTAGTAGTCCTCATCCTGCACTAGTAGACCTCATCCTACACTAGCAAACCTCATCCTACACTAGCAGACCTCATCCTGCACTAGTAGACCTCATCCTGCACTAGTAGACCTCATCCTACACTAGTACACCTCATCCTGCACTAGTAGACCTCATCCTACACTAGTAGACCTCATCCTGCACTAGTAAACCTCATCCTACACTCGTAGACCTCATCCTGCACTATTAGACCTCATCCTACATTAGTAGACCTCATCCTGCACTACTAGACCTCATACTACACTAGTAGACCTCATCCTACACTAGTAGACCTCATCCTACACTAGTAGACCTCATCCTACACTAGTAGACCTCATCCTACACTAGTAGCCCTCATCCTACACTAGTAGACCTCATCCTACACTAGTAGACCTCATCCTACACTAGTAGACCTCATCCTACACTAGTACACCTCATCCTAGACTCGTAGACCTCATCTTACACTAGTAGACCTCATCCTACACTAGTAGACCTCATCCTACACTAGTAGACCTCATCCTGCACTAGTAGACCTCATCCTACACTAGCAGACCTCATCCTACACTAGCAAACCTCATCCTACACTAGCAGACCTCATCCTACACTAGTAAACCTCATCCTGCACTAGTAGACCTCATCCTACACTAGTAGACCTCATCCTACACTAGTAGACCTCATCCTGCACTAGTAGACCTCATCCTGCACTAGTAGACCTCATCCTACACTAGTAGACCTCATCCTGCACTAGTACACCTCATCCTACACTCGTAGACCTCATCCTGCACTAGTAGACCTCATCCTACATTAGTAGACCTCATCCTGCACTAGTACACCTCATCCTAGACTCGTAGACCTCATCTTACACTAGTAGACCTCATCCTACACTAGTAGACCTCATCCTGTACTAGTAAACCTTATCCTACACTAGTAAACCTCATCCAACACTAGTAGACCTCATCCTGCACTAGTAAACCTCATCCTACACTAGTAGACCTCATCCTACACTAGTAGACCTCATCCTACACTAGTACACCTCATCCTACACTAGTAGACCTCATCCTACACTAGTAGACCTCATCCTACACTAGTAGACCTCATCCTGTACTAGTAGACATCATCCTTCACTAGTAGACCTCATCGTACACTAATAAACCTCATCCTACAATAGTATACATCATCTTGTACTAGTAGCCCTCATCTTACACTAGCAGACTTCATCCTACAATAGTAGACCTCATCCTACACTAGTAGACCTCATCCTACACTAGTAGACCTCATCCTACAATAGTAGACCTCATCCTACACGATTAGACCTCATCCTGCACTGGTAGACCTCATCCTACACGATTAGACCTCATCCTGCACTGGTAGACCTCATCCTACACTAGTAGACCTCATCCTACACTAGTAGACCTCATCCTACACTAGTAGACCTCATCCTGCACTAGTACACCTCATCCTACACTAATAGACCTCATCCTGCACTAGTAGACCTCATCCTACACTAGTAGACCTGATCCTACACTAGTAGTCCTCATCCTACACTAGTAGACCTCATCCTACACCAGTAGACCTCATCGTGTACTAGTAGACCTCATCCTACACTAGTAGACCTCATCCTACACTTGTAGACCTAATCCTACACTAGTAGACCTCATCCTACACTAGTAGACCTCATCCTACACTAGTAGACCTCATCTTACACTAGTAGACCTCATCCTGTACTAGTAAACCTTATCCTACACTAGTGTACCTCATCCTACACTAGTAGACCTCATCCTACACTAGTAGACCTCATCCTACACTAGTAGACCTCATCCTACACTAGTACACATCATCCTACACTAGTAAACCTCATCCAACACTAGTAGACCTCATCCTGCACTTGTAAACCTCATCCTACACTAGTAGACCTCATCCTACACTAGTAGACCTCATCCTACACTAGTAGACCTCATCCTACACTAGTAGACCTCATCCTACACTAGTACACCTCTTCCTGCACTAGTAGACCTCATCCTGCACTAGTAGACCTCATCCTGCACTAGTAGACCTCATCCTACACTAGTAGACATCATCCTGCACTAGTAGCCCTCATCCTACACTAGTAGACCTCATCCTACACTAGTAGACCTCATCCTACACTAGTAGACCTCATCCTACACTAGTAGACCTCATCCTACAATAGTAGACCTCATCCTACACGATTAGACCTCATCCTGCACTGGTAGACCTCATCCTACACTAGTAGACCTCATCCTGCACTAGTAGACCTCATCCTGCACTAGTAGACCTCATCCTGCACTAGTAGACCTCATCCTACACTAGTAGACCTCATCCTGCACTAGTAGACCTCATCCTACACTAGTACACCTCATCCTACACTAGTAGACCTCATCCTACACTAGTACACCTCATCCTACACTAGTAGACCTCATCCTATACTAGTAGACCTGATCCTACACTAGTAGACCTCATACTACACTAGTAGACCTCATCCTACACTAGTAGACCTCATCCTACACTAGTAGACCTCATCCTACACTAGTAGACCTCATCCTGCACTAGTAGACCTCATCCTACACTAGTAGACCTCATCCTGCACTAGTAGACCTCATCCTACACTAGTAGACCTCATCATACACTAGTAGACCTCATTCTGCACTAGTAGACCTCATCCTACACTAGTAGACCTCATCCTACACTAGTAGACCTCATCCTACACTAGTAGACCTCATCCTACACTAGTAGACCTCATCCTACACTAGTAGACCTTATCCTACACTAGTAGACCTCATCCTATACTAGTAGACCTCATCCTACACTAGTACCCCTCTTCCTGTACTAGTAGACCTCATCCTGTACTAGTAGACCTCATCCTGTACTAGTAGACCTCATCCTACACTAGTAGACCTCATCCTACACTAGTAGACCTCATCCTACACTATTAGACCTCACCCTACACAAGTAGACCTCATCCTACACTAGTAGACCTCATCCTGTACTATTAGACCTCATCCTACACTAGTACACCTCATCCTGTACTAGTAGACCTCATCCTGTACTAGTAGACCTCATCCTACACTAGTAGACATCATCCTACACTAGTACACCTCATCCTACACTAGTAGACCTCATCCTACACTAATAGACCTCATCCTACACTAGTAGACCTCATCCTACACTAGTAGACCTCATCCTACACTAGTAGACCTCATCCTGTACTAGTAGACCTCATCCTGTACTAGTAGCCCTCATCCTACACTAGTAAACCTCATCCTACACTATTAAACCTCATCCTACACTAGTAGACCTCATCCTACACTAATAGACCTCATCCTATACTAGTAGACCTCATCCTGTACTAGTAGCCGTCATCCTACACTAGTAAACCTCATCCTACACTAGTAGACCTCATGCTACACTATTAGACCTCACCCTACACTAGTAGACCTCATCTTACACTAGTAGACCTCATCCTACACTAGTACACCTCATCCTACACTAATAGACCTCATCCTACACTAGTAGACCTCATCCTACACTAGTAGACCTCATCCTGTACTAGTAGACATCATCCTTCACTAGTAGACCTCATCGTACACTAATAAACCTCATCCTACAATAGTATACATCATCTTGTACTAGTAGCCCTCATCTTACACTAGCAGACTTCATCCTACAATAGTAGACCTCATCCTACACTAGTAGACCTCATCCTACACTAGTAGACCTCATCCTACAATAGTAGACCTCATCCTACACGATTAGACCTCATCCTGCACTGGTAGACCTCATCCTACACTAGTAGACCTCATCCTGCACTAGTAGACCTCATCCTACACTAGTAGACCTCATCCTGCACTAGTAGACCTCATCCTGCACTAGTACACCTCATCCTACACTAATATACCTCATCCTGCACTAGTAGACCTCATCCTACACTAGTAGACCTGATCCTACACTAGTAGTCCTCATCCTACACTAGTAGACCTCATCCTACACCAGTAGACCTCATCGTGTACTAGTAGACCTCATCCTACACTAGTAGACCTCATCCTACACTAGTAGACCTAATCCTACACTAGTAGACCTCATCCTACACTAGTAGACCTCATCCTACACTAGTAGACCTCATCCTACACTAGTAGACCTCATCCTGTACTAGTAAACCTTATCCTACACTAGTGTACCTCATCCTACACTAGTAGACCTCATCCTACACTAGTAGACCTCATCCTACACTAGTACACATCATCCTACACTAGTAAACCTCATCCAACACTAGTAGACCTCATCCTGCACTAGTAAACCTCATCCTACACTAGTAGACCTCATCCTACACTAGTAGACCTCATCCTACACTAGTAGACCTCATCCTACACTAGTAGACCTCATCCTACACTAGTACACCTCTTCCTGCACTAGTAGACCTCATCCTGTACTAGTAGACATCATCCTTCACTAGTAGACCTCATCGTACACTACTAAACCTCATCCTACAATAGTATACATCATCTTGTACTAGTAGCCCTCATCTTACACTAGCAGACTTCATCCTACACTAGTAGACCAGATCCTACACTAGTAGTCCTCATCCTACACTAGTAGACCTCAGCCTACACCAGTAGACCTCATCGTGTACTAGTAGACCTCATCCTACACTAGTAGACCTCATCCTACACTAGTAGACCTCATCCTACACTAGTAGACCTCATCCTACACTAGTAGACCTCATCCTACACTAGTAGACCTCATCCTACACTAGTAGACCTCATCCTACGCTAGTAGACCTCATCTTACACTAGTAGACCTCATCCTGTACTAGTAAACCTCATCCTACACTAGTGTACCTCATCCTACACTAGTAGACCTCATCCTACACTAGTAGACCTCATCCTACACTAGTACACATCATCCTACACTAGTAAACCTCATCCAACACTAGTAGACCTCATCCTGCACTAGTAGACCTCATCCTACACTAGTAGACCTCATCCTACACTAGTAGACCTCATCCTACACTAGTACACCTCTTCCTGCACTAGTAGACCTCATCCTGTACTAGTAGACATCATCCTTCACTAGTAGACCTCATCGTACACTACTAAACCTCATCCTACAATAGTATACATCATCTTGTACTAGTAGCCCTCATCTTACACTAGCAGACTTCATCCTACAATAGTAGACCTCATCCTACACTAGTAGACCTCATCCTACACTAGTAGACCTCATCCTACAATAGTAGACCTCATCCTACACGATTAGACCTCATCCTGCACTGGTAGACCTCATCCTACACTAGTAGACCTCATCCTGCACTAGTAGACCTCATCCTGCACTAGTACACCTCATCCTACACTAATATACCTCATCCTGCACTAGTAGACCTCATCCTACACTAGTAGACCTGATCCTACACTAGTAGTCCTCATCCTACACTAGTAGACCTCATCCTACACTAGTAGACCTCATCCTGTACTAGTAGACCTCATCCTACACTAGTGTACCTCATCCTACACTAGTAGACCTCATCCTACACTAGTAGACCTCATCCTACACTAGTAGACATCATCCTACACTAGTAGACCTCATCCTACACTAGTAGACCTCATCCTGCACTAGTAAACCTCATCCTACACTAGTAGACCTCATCCTACACTAGTAGACCTCATCCTACACTAGTACACCTCATCCTACACTAATAGACCTCATCCTACACTAGTAGACCTCATCCTACACTAGTAGACCTCATCCTGTACTAGTAGACATCATCCTTCACTAGTAGACCTCATCGTACACTAGCAGACCTCATCCTACACTAGTAGACCTCATCCTACACTAGTAGACCTCATTCTACACTAGTAGAACTCATCCTACAATAGTAGACCTCATCCTACACTATTAGACCACATCCTGCACTGGTAGACCTCATTCTACACTAGTAGACCTCATCCTCCACTAGTAGACCTCATCCTGCACTAGTAGACCTTATCCTGCACTAGTAGACCTCATCCTGCACTAGTAGACTTCATCCTGCACTAGTAGACCTCATCCTACACTAGTACACCTCATCCTACACTAGTAGCCTCATTCCTACACTAGTAGACCTCATCCTACACTAGTAGACCTCATCCTACACTAGTACACCTCATCCTACACTAGTAGACCTCATCCTACACTAGTAGACCTCATCCTACACTAGTAGACCTCATCCTACACTAGTAGACCTCATCCTACACTAGTACACCTCATCCTGCACTAGTAGACCTCATCCTACACTAGTAGACCTCATCCTGCACTAGTAGACCTCATCCTACACTAGTAGACCTCATCCTACACTAGTAGACCTCATTCTGCACTAGTAGACCTCATCCTACACTAGTAGACCTCATCCTACACTAGTAGACCTCATCCTACACTAGTAAACCTCATCCTACACTAGTAGACCTCATCCTACACTAGTAGACCTCATCCTACACTAGTAGACCTCATCCTATACTAGTAGACCTCATCCTACACTAGTACACCTCTTCCTGTACTAGTAGACCTCATCCTGTACTAGTAGACCTCATCCTGCACTAGTAGACCTCATCCTACACTAGTAAACCTCATCCTACACTAGTAGACCTCATCCTACACTATTAGACCTCACCCTACACAAGTAGACCTCATCCTACACTAGTAGACCTCATCCTGTACTATTAGACCTCATCCTACACTAGTAGACCTCATCCTACACTAGTAGACCTCATCCTGTACTAGTAGACCTCATCCTACACTAGTAGACCTCATCCTACACTAGTAGACCTCATCCTACACTAGTAGACCTCATCCTACACTAGTAGACCTCATCCTACACTAGTAGACCTCATCCTATACTAGTAGACCTCATCCTGCACTAGTAGACCTCATCCTGCACTAGTAGACCTCATCCTGCACTAGTAGCCCTCATCCTACACTAGTATACCTCATCCTACACTAATATACCTCATCCTGCACTAGTAGACCTCATCCTACACTAGTAGACCTCATCCTACACTAGTAGTCCTCATCCTACACTAGTAGACCTCATCCTACACCAGTAGACCTCATCGTGTACTAGTAGACCTCATCCTACACTAGTAGACCTCATCCTACACTAGTAGACCTAATCCTACACTAGTAGACCTCATCCTACACTAGTAGACCTCATCCTACGCTAGTAGACCTCATCTTACACTAGTAGACCTCATCCTGTACTAGTAAACCTTATCCTACACTAGTGTACCTCATCCTACACTAGTAGACCTCATCCTACACTAGTAGACCTCATCCTACACTAGTAGACCTCATCCTACACTAGTACACATCATCCTACACTAGTAAACCTCATCCAACACTAGTAGACCTCATCCTGCACTTGTAAACCTCATCCTACACTAGTAGACCTCATCCTACACTAGTAGACCTCATCCTGCACTAGTAGACCTCATCCTACACTAGTAGACCTCATCCTACACTAGTACACCTCTTCCTGCACTAGTAGACCTCATCCTGCACTAGTAGACCTCATCCTGCACTAGTAGACCTCATCCTACACTAGTAGACATCATCCTGTACTAGTAGCCCTCATCCTACACTAGCAGACCTCATCCTACAATAGTAGACCTCATCCTACACTAGTAGACCTCATCCTACACTAGTAGACCTCATCCTACAATAGTAGACCTCATCCTACACTATTAGACCACATCCTGCACTGGTAGACCTCATTCTACACTAGTAGACCTCATCCTCCACTAGTAGACCTCATCCTGCACTAGTAGACCTCATCCTGCACTAGTAGACCTCATCCTGCACTAGTAGACCTCATCCTGCACTAGTAGACTTCATCCTGCACTAGTAGACCTCATCCTACACTAGTACACCTCATCCTACACTAGTAGCCCATTCCTACACTAGTACACCTCATCCTAAACTAGTACACCTCATCCTATACTAGTAGACCTCATCCTACACTAGTAGACCTCATCCTACACTAGTAGACCTCATCCTACACTAGTAGACCTCATCCTACACTAGTAGACCTCATCCTACACTAGTAGCACCTCATCCTGCGCTAGTAGACCTCATCCTACACTAATAGACCTCATCCTGCACTAGTAGACCTCATCCTACACTAGTAGACCTCATCCTACACTAGTAGACCTCATCCTGCACTAGTAGACCTCATCCTACACTAGTAGACCTCATCCTACACTAGTAGACCTCATCCTGTACTAGTAAACCTTATCCTACACTAGTGTACCTCATCCTACACTAGTAGACCATATCCTACACTAGTAGACCTCATCCTATACTAGTAGACCTCATCCTACACTAGTACCCCTCTTCCTGTACTAGTAGACCTCATCCTGTACTAGTAGACCTCATCCTGTACTAGTAGACCTCATCCTACACTAGTAGACCTCATCCTACACTATTAGACCTCATACTTCACTATTAGACCTCACCCTACACAAGTAGACCTCATCCTACACTAGTAGACCTCATCCTGTACTATTAGACCTCATCCTACACTAGTACACCTCATCCTACACTAGTAGACCTCATCCTGTACTAGTAGACCTCATCCTGTACTATTAGACCTCATCCTACACTAGTACACCTCATCCTACACTAGTACACCTCATCCTACACTAGTAGACCTCATCCTACACTAATAGACCTCATCCTATACTAGTAGACCTCATCCTGTACTAGTAGACCTCATCCTGTACTAGTAGACCTCATCCTGTACTAGTAGCCCTCATCCTACACTAGTAGACCTCATCCTACACTAGTAAACCTCATCCTACACTAGTAGACCTCATCCTACACTAGTAGACCTCATCCTATACTAGTAGACCTCATCCTGTACTAGTAGCCCTCATCCTACACTAGTAGACCTCATCCTACACTAGTAGACCTCATGCTACACTATTAGACCTCACCCTACACTAGTAGACCTCATCTTACACTAGTAGACCTCATCCTGTACTATTAGACCTCATCCTACACTAGTAGACCTCATCCTACACTAGTACACCTCTTCCTGCACTAGTAGACCTCATCCTGCACTAGTAGACCTCATCCTGCACTAGTACACCTCATCCTACACTAATATACCTCATCCTGCACTAGTAGACCTCATCCTACACTAGTAGACCTGATCCTACACTAGTAGTCCTCATCCTACACTAGTAGACCTCATCCTACACCAGTAGACCTCATCGTGTACTAGTAGACCTCATCCTACACTAGTAGACCTCATCCTACACTAGTAGACCTAATCCTACACTAGTAGACCTCATCCTACACTAGTAAACCTCATCCTACGCTAGTAGACCTCATCTTACACTAGTAGACCTCATCCTGTACTAGTAAACCTTATCCTACACTAGTGTACCTCATCCTGTACTAGTAGACCTCATCCTACACTAGTAGACCTTATCCTACACTAGTACACATCATCCTACACTAGTAAACCTCATCCAACACTAGTAGACCTCATCCTGCACTAGTAAACCTCATCCTACACTAGTAGACCTCATCCTACACTAGTAGACCTCATCCTACACTAGTAGACCTCATCCTACACTAGTAGACCTCATCCTACACTAGTACACCTCTTCCTGCACTAGTAGACCTCATCCTGTACTAGTAGACATCATCCTTCACTAGTAGACCTCATCGTACACTACTAAACCTCATCCTACAATAGTATACATCATCTTGTACTAGTAGCCCTCATCTTACACTAGCAGACTTCATCCTACACTAGTAGACCTCATCCTACACTAGTAGTCCTCATCCTACACTAGTAGACCTCAGCCTACACCAGTAGACCTCATCGTGTACTAGTAGACCTCATCCTACATTAGTAGACCTCATCCTACACTAGTAGACCTCATCCTACACTAGTAGACCTCATCCTACACTAGTAGACCTCATCCTACACTAGTAGACCTCATCCTACACTAGTAGACCTCATCCTACGCTAGTAGACCTCATCTTACACTAGTAGACCTCATCCTGTACTAGTAAACCTTATCCTACACTAGTGTACCTCATCCTACACTAGTAGACCTCATCCTACACTAGTAGACCTCATCCTACACTAGTACACATCATCCTACACTAGTAAACCTCATCCAACACTAGTAGACCTCATCCTGCACTAGTAAACCTCATCCTACACTAGTAGACCTCATCCTACACTAGTAGACCTCATCCTACACTAGTACACCTCTTCCTGCACTAGTAGACCTCATCCTGTACTAGTAGACATCATCCTTCACTAGTAGACCTCATCGTACACTACTAAACCTCATCCTACAATAGTATACATCATCTTGTACTAGTAGCCCTCATCTTACACTAGCAGACTTCATCCTACAATAGTAGACCTCATCCTACACTAGAAGACCTCATCCTACACTAGTAGACCTCATCCTACAATAGTAGACCTCATCCTACACGATTAGACCTCACCCTGCACTGGTAGACCTCATCCTACACTAGTAGACCTCATCCTGCACTAGTAGACCTCATCCTGCACTAGTACACCTCATCCTACACTAATATACCTCATCCTGCACTAGTAGACCTCATCCTACACTAGTAGACCTGATCCTACACTAGTAGTCCTCATCCTACACTAGTAGACCTCATCCTACACTAGTAGACCTCATCCTGTACTAGTAAACCTTATCCTACACTAGTGTACCTCATCCTACACTAGTAGACCTCATCCTACACTAGTAGACCTCATCCTACACTAGTAGACCTCATCCTACACTAGTAGACCTCATCCTACACTAGTAGACCTCATCCTACACTAGTACACCTCATCCTACACTAGTAGACCTCATCCTACACTAGTAGACCTCATCCTGCACTAGTAAACCTCATCCTACACTAGTAGACCTCATCCTACACTAGTAGACCTCATCCTACACTAGTAGACCTCATCCTACACTAGTAGACCTCATCCTACACTAGTACACCTCTTCCTGCACTAGTAGACCTCATCCTGTACTAGTAGACATCATCCTTCACTAGTAGACCTCATCGTACACTACTAAACCTCATCCTACACTAGTATACATCATCTTGTACTAGTAGCCCTCATCCTACACTAGTAGACCTCATCCTACACTAGTAGACCTCATCCTACACTAGTAGTCCTCATCCTACACTAGTAGACCTCATCCTACACCAGTAGACCTCATCCTGTACTAGTAGACCTCATCCTACACTAGTAGACCTCATCCTACACTAGTAGACCTCATCCTACACTAGTAGACCTCATCCTACACTAGTAGACCTCATCCTACACTAGTAGACCTCATCCTACACTAGTAGACCTCATCCTACGCTAGTAGACCTCATCTTACACTAGTAGACCTCATCCTGTACTAGTAGACCTCATCCTACACTAGTACACCTCATCCTACACTAGTAGACCTCATCCTACACTAGTAGACCTCATCCTACACTAGTACACATCATCCTACACTAGTAAACCTCATCCTACACTAGTAGACCTCATCCTGCACTAGTAAACCTCATCCTACACTAGTAGACCTCATCCTACACTAGTAGACCTCATCCTACACTAGTACACCTCTTCCTGCACTAGTAGACCTCATCCTGTACTAGTAGACATCATCCTTCACTAGTAGACCTCATCGTACACTACTAAACCTCATCCTACAATAGTATACATCATCTTGTACTAGTAGCCCTCATCTTACACTAGCAGACTTCATCCTACAATAGTAGACCTCATCCTACACTAGTAGACCTCATCCTACACTAGTAGACCTCATCCTACAATAGTAGACCTCATCCTACACGATTAGACCTCATCCTCTACTGGTAGACCTCATCCTACACTAGTAGACCTCATCCTGCACTAGTAAACCTCATCCTGCACTAGTACACCTCATCCTACACTAATAGACCTCATCCTACACTAGTAGACCTCATCCTACACTAGTAGACCTCATCCTACACTAGTAGTCCTCATCCTACACTAGTAGACCTCATCCTACACTAGTAGACCTCATCCTGTACTAGTAAACCTCATCCTACACTAGTGTACCTCATCCTACACTAGTAGACCTCATCCTACACTAGTAGACCTCATCCTACACTAGTACACATCATCCTACACTAGTAAACCTCATCCAACACTAGTAGACCTCATCCTGCACTAGTAAACCTCATCCTACACTAGTAGACCTCATCCTACACTAGTAGACCTCATCCTACACTAGTACACCTCATCCTACACTAATAGACCTCATCCTACACTAGTAGACCTCATCCTACACTAGTAGACCTCATCCTGTACTAGTAGACATCATCCTTCACTAGTAGACCTCATCCTACACTAGCAGACCTCATCCTACACTAGTAGACCTCATCCTACACTAGTAGACCTCATCCTACACTAGTAGACCTCATCCTACAATAGTAGACCTCATCCTACACTATTAGACCACATCCTGCACTGGTAGACCTCATTCTACACTAGTAGACCTCATCCTCCACTAGTAGACCTCATCCTACACTAGTAGACCTCATCCTACACTAGTAGACCTCATCCTGCACTAGTAGACTTCATCCTGCACTAGTAGACCTCATCCTACACTAGTAGACCTCATCCTACACTAGTAGACCTCATTCCTACACTAGTACACCTCATCCTACACTAGTAGACCTCATCCTATACTAGTACACCTGATCCTACACTAGTAGACCTCATCCTACACTAGTAGACCTCATCCTACACTAGTAGACCTCATCCTACACTAGTAGACCTCATCCTACACTAGTACACCTCATCCTGCACTAGTAGACCTCATCCTACACTAGTAGACCTCATCCTGCACTAGTAGACCTCATCCTACACTAGTAAACCTCATCATACACTAGTAGACCTCATCCTGCACTAGTAGACCTCATCCTACACTAGTAGACCTCATCCTACACTAGTAGACCTCATCCTACACTAGTAGACCTCATCCTACACTAGTAGACCTCATCCTACACTAGTAGACCTCATCCTACACTAGTAGACCTCATCCTATACTAGTAGACCTCATCCTACACTAGTACACCCCTTCCTGTACTAGTAGACCTCATCCTGTACTAGTAGACCTCATCCTGTACTAGTAGCCCTCATCCTACACTAGTAAACCTCATCCTACACTATTAGACCTCATCCTACACTATTAGACCTCACCCTACACAAGTAGACCTCATCCTACACTAGTAGACCTCATCCTGTACTATTAGACCTCATCCTACACTAGTACACCTCATCCTGTACTAGTAGACCTCATCCTGTACTAGTAGACCTCATCCTACACTAGTAGACCTCATCCTACACTAGTACACCTCATCCTACACTAGTACACCTCATCCTACACTAGTAGACCTCATCCTACACTAATAGACCTCATCCTATACTAGTAGACCTCATCCTGTACTAGTAGACCTCATCCTGTACTAGTAGACCTCATCCTGTACTAGTAGCCCTCATCCTACACTAGTAAACCTCATCCTACACTAATATACCTCATCCTGCACTAGTAGACCTCATCCTACACTAGTAGACCTGATCCTACACTAATAGTCCTCATCCTACACTAGTAGACCTCATCCTACACCAGTAGACCTCATCGTGTACTAGTAGACCTCATCCTACACTAGTAGACCTCATCCTACACTAGTAGACCTAATCCTACACTAGTAGACCTCATCCTACACTAGTAGACCTCATCCTACGCTAGTAGACCTCATCTTACACTAGTAGACCTCATCCTGTACTAGTAAACCTCATCCTACACTAGTGTACCTCATCCTACACTAGTAGACCTCATCCTACACTAGTAGACCTCATCCTACACTAGTAGACCTCATCCTACACTAGTACACCTCATCCTACACTAGTAAACCTCATCCAACACTAGTAGACCTCATCCTGCACTTGTAAACCTCATCCTACACTAGTAGACCTCATCCTACACTAGTAGACCTCATCCTGCACTAGTAGACCTCATCCTACACTAGTAGACCTCATCCTACACTAGTACACCTCTTCCTGCACTAGTAGACCTCATCCTGCACTAGTAGACCTCATCCTACACTAGTAGACCTCATCCTACACTAGTAGACATCATCCTGTACTAGTAGCCCTCATCCTACACTAGCAGACCTCATCCTACACTAGTAGACCTCATCCTACACTAGTAGACCTCATCCTACACTAGTAGACCTCATCCTACACTAGTAGACCTCATCCTACACTAGTAGACCTCATCCTGCACTAGTAGACCTCATCCTACACTAGTAGACCTCATCCTCCACTAGTAGACCTCATCCTGCACTAGTAGACCTCATCCTGCACTAGTAGACCTCATCCTGCACTAGTAGACCTCATCCTGCACTAGTAGACCTCATCCTGCACTAGTAGACCTCATCCTACACTAGTAGACCTCATCCTACACTAGTAGACCTCATCCTACACTAGTAGACCTCATCCTACACTAGTAGACCTCATCCTACACTAGTACACCTCATCCTACACTAGTAGACCTCATCCTACACTAGTAGACCTCATCCTACACTAGTAGACCTCATCCTACACTAGTAGACCTCATCCTACACTAGTACACCTCTTCCTGCACTAGTAGACCTCATCCTACACCAGTAGACCTCATCGTGTACTAGTAGACCTCATCCTACACTAGTAGACCTCATCCTACACTAGTAGACCTCATCCTGCACTAGTACACCTCATCCTACACTAGTAGACCTCATCCTACACTAGTAGACCTCATCCTACACTAGTAGACCTCATCCTACACTAGTAGACCTCATCCTACACTAGTAGACCTCATCCTACACTAGTAGACCTCATCCTACACTAGTAGACCTCATCCTACACTAGTAAACCTCATCCTACACTAGTAGACCTCATCCTACACTAGTAGACCTCATCCTACACTAGTAGACCTCATCCTACACTAGTAGACCTCATCCTACACTAGTAGACCTCATCCTACACTAGTAGACCTCTTCCTGTACTAGTAGACCTCATCCTGTACTAGTAGACCTCATCCTGTACTAGTAGCCCTCATCCTACACTAGTAAACCTCATCCTACACTATTAGACCTCATACTACACTATTAGACCTCACCCTACACAAGTAGACCTCATCCTACACTAGTAGACCTCATCCTGTACTATTAGACCTCATCCTACACTAGTACACCTCATCCTACACTAGTAGACCTCATCCTGTACTAGTAGACCTCATCCTACACTAGTAGACCTCATCCTACACTAGTACACCTCATCCTACACTAGTACACCTCATCCTACACTAGTAGACCTCATCCTACACTAGTAGACCTCATCCTACACTAGTAGACCTCATCCTGTACTAGTAGACCTCATCCTGTACTAGTAGACCTCATCCTGTACTAGTAGCCCACATCCTACACTAGTAAACCTCATCCTACACTATTAAACCTCATCCTACACTAGTAGACCTCATCCTACACTAATAGACCTCATCCTATACTAGTAGACCTCATCCTGTACTAGTAGCCCTCATCCGACACTAGTAAACCTCATCCTGTACTAGTAGCCCTCATGCTACACTATTAGACCTCACCCTACACTAGTAGACCTCATCTTACACTAGTAGACCTCATCCTGTACTATTAGACCTCATCCTACACTAGTAGACCTCATCCTACACTAGTACACCTCTTCCTGCACTAGTAGACCTCATCCTGCACTAGTAGACCTCATCCTGCACTAGTAGACCTCATCCTGCACTAGTAGACCTCATCCTGCACTAGTAGACCTCATCCTGCACTAGTAGACCTCATCCTACACTAGTAGACCTCATCCTACACTAGTAGACCTCATCCTACACTAGTAGACCTCATCCTACACTAGTAGACCTCATCCTGTACTAGTAGACCTCATCCTACACTAGTAGACCTCATCCTACACTAGTAAACCTCATCCTACACTAGTAGACCTCATCCTACACTAGTAGACCTCATCCTACACTAGTAGACCTCATCCTACACTAGTAGACCTCATCCTGCACTAGTAGACCTCATCCTACACTAGTAGACCTCATCCTACACTAGTACACCTCTTCCTGCACTAGTAGACCTCATCCTGTACTAGTAGACATCATCCTTCACTAGTAGACCTCATCGTACACTACTAAACCTCATCCTACACTAGTATACATCATCTTGTACTAGTAGCCCTCATCTTACACTAGCAGACTTCATCCTACAATAGTAGACCTCATCCTACACGATTAGACCTCATCCTGCACTGGTAGACCTCATCCTACACTAGTAGACCTCATCCTACACTAGTAGACCTCATCCTGCACTAGTAGACCTCATCCTACACTAGTAGACCTCATCCTACACTAGTAGACCTCATCCTACACTAGTAGACCTCATCCTACACTAGTAGACCTCATCCTGCCATAGTAGACCTCATCCTGCACTAGTAGACCTCATCCTGCACTAGTAGACCTCATCCTGTACTAGTAGACCTCATCCTACACTAGTAGACCTCATCCTACACTAGTAGACCTCATCCTACACTAGTAGACCTCATCCTGTACTAGTAGACATCATCCTACACTAGTAGACCTCATCCTACACTAGTAAACCTCATCCTACACTAGTAGACCTCATCCTGCACTAGTAGACCTCATCTTACACTAGTAAACCTCATCCTACACTAGTAGACCTCATCCTGCACTAGTAGACCTCATCCTACACTAGTAGACCTCATCCTACACTAGTACACCTCTTCCTGCACTAGTAGACCTCATCCTTCAGTAGGTCATATGATTGAGTGTAGTCTGGCCCAGGAGTGTGAAGGTGAACGGAAAGGCTGGAGCAACGAACAGCCCTTGCTGTCTCTGCCGGGCCGGTTCCCCTCTCCACTGGGGTTCTCTGCCTCTAACCCTGTTGCAGGGGCTGAGTCACTGGCTTGCTGGTGCTCTTTCATGCCGTCCCTGGGAGGGGTGCGTCACTTGAGTGGGTTGAGTTACTGACGTGATCTTCCTGTCTGGGTTGGCGCCCCCCCTTGGTTTGTGCTGTGGTGGAGACCTCTGTGGGCTATACTCGGCCTTGTCTCAGGATTGTAAGTTGGTGGTTGGGGATATCCCTCTAGTGGTGCGGGGGCTGTGCTTTGGCGGAGTGGGTGGGGTTATATCCTTCCTGTTTGGCCCTGTCCGGGGTTTTCTTCGGATGGGGCCACAGTGTCTCCGGACCGCTCCTGTCTCAGCCTCCAGTATTTATGCTGCAGTAGTTTATGTGTCGGGGGCTGGGGTTAGTTGGTTATACCTGGAGTACTTCTCCTGTCTTATCCAGTGTCCTGTGTGAATTTAAGTATGCTCTCTCTAATTCTCTCGTTCTCTCTTTCTCTCTGAGAACCTGAGCCCTAGGACCATACGTGAGGACTACCGGGCATGATGACACCTTGCTGTCCCCAGTCCGCCTGGCCTTGCTGCTATTCCAGTTTCAACTGTTCTGCCTGCGGCTACGAAACCCCTACCTGTCCCAGACCTGCTGTTTTCAACTCTTTAATGATCGGCTATGAAAAGCCAACTGAGAGACCTGAGCCCTAGGACCATACGTCGGGACTACCGGCCGTGGTGACTCCTTGCTGTCCCCAGTCCGCCTGGCCTTGCTGCTATTCCAGTTTCAACTGTTCTGCCTGCGGTTATGGAACCCCTACCTGTCCCAGACCTGCTGTTTTCAACTCTTAATGATCGGCTATGAAAAGCCAACTGAGATTTATTCCTGATTATTATTTGACCATGCTTGTCACTTATGAACATTTTTGAACATCTTGGCATGGTTCTGTTATAATCTCCACCCGGCACAGCCAGAAGAGGACTGGCCACCCCTCATAGCCTGGTTCCTCTCTAGGTTTCTTCCTAGGCTTTCGCCTTTCTAGGGAGTTTTTCCTAGCCACCGTGCTTCTACACCTGCATTACTAGCTGTTTGGGGTTTTAGGCTGGGTTTCTGTACAGCACTTCGAGATATTAGCTGATGTAAGAAGGGCTATATAAAATAAAATAGATTGATTGATTGATTGATCCTGTACTAGTAGACATCATCCTTCACTAGTAGACCTCATCGTATACTACAAAACCTCATCCTACACTAGTATACATCATCTTGTACTAGTAGCCCTCATCTTACACTAGCAGACCTCATCCTACACTAGTAGACCTCATCCTACACGATTAGACCTCATCCTGCACTGGTAGACCTCATCCTACACTAGTAGACCACATCCTACACTAGTAGACCTCATCCTGCACTAGTAGACCTCATCCTACACTAGTACACCTCATCCTACACTAATAGACCTCATCCTACACTAGTAGACCTAATCCTACACTAGTAGACCTCATCCTGCCATAGTAGACCTCATCCTGCACTAGTAGACCTCAACCTACACTAGTAGACCTGATCCTACACTAGTACACCTCTTCCTGCACTAGTAGACCTCATCCTGCACTAGTAGACCTCATCCTGCACTAGTAGACCTCATCCTACACTAGTAGACATCATCCTGTACTAGTAGCCCTCATCCTACACTAGCAGACCTCATCCTACACTAGTAGACCTCATCCTACACTAGTAGACCTCATTCTACACTAGTAGAACTCATCCTACAATAGTAGACCTCATCCTACACTATTAGACCACATCCTGCACTGGTAGACCTCATTCTACACTAGTAGACCTCATCCTCCACTAGTAGACCTCATCCTGCACTAGTAGACCTCATCCTGCACTAGTAGACCTCATCCTGCACTAGTAGACTTCATCCTGCACTAGTAGACCTCACCCTACACTAGTACACCTCATCCTACACTAGTAGCCCATTCCTACACTAGTAGACCTCATCCTAAACTAGTACACCTCATCCTATACTAGTACACCTGATCCTACACTAGTAGACCTCATACTACACTAGTAGACCTCATCCTACACTAGTAGACATCATCCTACACTAGTAGACCTCATCCTACACTAGTACATCTCATCCTGCACTAGTAGACCTCATCCTACACTAGTAGACCTCATCCTGCACTAGTAAACCTCATCCTACACTAGTAAACCTCATCATACACTAGTAGACCTCATTCTGCACTAGTAAACCTCATCCTACACTAGTAGACCTCATCCTACACTAGTAGACCTCATCCTACACTAGTAAACCTCATCCTACACTAGTAGACCTCATCCTACACTAGTAGACCTCATCCTACACTAGTAGACCTCATCCTATACTAGTAGACCTCATCCTACACTAGTACACCCCTTCCTGTACTAGTAGACCTCATCCTGTACTAGTAGACCTCATCCTGTACTAGTAGCCCTCATCCTACACTAGTAAACCTCATCCTACACTATTAGACCTCATACTACACTATTAGACCTCACCCTACACAAGTAGACCTCATCCTACACTAGTAGACCTCATCCTGTACTATTAGACCTCATCCTACACTAGTACACCTCATCCTACACTAGTAGACCTCATCCTGTACTAGTAGACCTCATCCTACACTAGTAGACCTCATCCTACACTAGTACACCTCATCCTACACTAGTACACCTCATCCTACACTAGTAGACCTCATCCTACACTAATAGACCTCATCCTATACTAGTAGACCTCATCCTGTACTAGTAGACCTCATCCTGTACTAGTAGACCTCATCCTGTACTAGTAGCCCTCATCCTACACTAGTAAACCTCATCCTACACTATTAAACCTCATCCTACACTAGTAGACCTCATCCTACACTAATAGACCTCATCCTATACTAGTAGACCTCATCCTGTACTAGTAGCCGTCATCCTACACTAGTAAACCTCATCCTACACTAGTAGACCTCATGCTACACTATTAGACCTCACCCTACACTAGTAGACCTCATCTTACACTAGTAGACCTCATCCTGTACTATTAGACCTCATCCTACCCTAGTAGACCTCATCCTACACTAGTACACCTCTTCCTGCACTAGTAGACCTCATCCTGCACTACTAGACCTCATCCTGCACTAGTAGACCTCATCCTGTACTAGTAGACCTCATCCTACACTAGTAGACCTCATCCTGCCATAGTAGACCTCATCCTGCACTAGTAGACCTCATCCTACACTAGTAGACCTGATCCTACACTAGTAGTCCTCATCCTACACTAGTAGACCAGTGGGATAACCACTTTACAATTGTTTATTTTTTTTAATTATTTTTTTTGTGGGGGTAGAAGGATTACTTTATCCTATCCAGGTATTCCTTAAAGAGGTGGGGTTTCAAATGTCTCCGGAAGGTGATGAGTGACTCCGCTGTCCTGGCGTCGTGAGGGAGCTTGTTCCACCATTGGGGTGCCAGAGCAGCGAACAGTTTTGACTGGGCTGAGCGGGAACTATGCTTCCGCAGAGGAAGGGGAGCCAGCAGGCCAGAGGTGGATGAACGCAATGCCCTCGTTTGGGTGTAGGGACTGATCAGAGCCTGAAGG
Organism: Coregonus clupeaformis; assembly: GCF_020615455.1. Taxonomy (NCBI): domain Eukaryota; kingdom Metazoa; phylum Chordata; class Actinopteri; order Salmoniformes; family Salmonidae; genus Coregonus; species Coregonus clupeaformis. The sequence goes on along the minus strand of NW_025533530.1, from coordinate 409,825 downwards.
TACGGAGGTGCCGTTCCCCTCACAGCTCCATAGGCAAGCACCATGGTCTTGTAACGGATGCGAGCTTCAACTGGAAGCCAGTGGAGTGTGCGGAGGAGGGGGTGACGTGAGAGAACTCGGGAAGGTTGAACACCAGACGGGCTGCGGCATTCTGGATGAGTTGTAGGGGTTTAATGGCACAGGCAGGGAGCCCAGCCAACAGCGAGTTGCAGTAATCCAGACGGGAGATGACCAGTGCCTGGATTAGGACCTGTGCCGCTTCCTGTGTAAGGCAGGGTCGTACTCTCCGAATGTTGTAGAGCATGAACCTGCAGGATCGGGTCACCGCCTTGATGTTAGCGGAGAACGACAGGGTTGTTGTCCAGGGTCACGCCAAGGCTCTTCGCACTCTGGGAGGAGGACACAACGGAGTTGTCAACCGTGATGGCGAGATCATGGAACGGGCAGTCCTTCCCCGGGAGGAAGAGCAGCTCCGTCTTGCCAGGGTTCAGCTTGAGGTGGTGATCCGTCATCCATACTGATATGTCTGCCAGACATGCAGAGATGCGATTCGCCACCTGGTTATCAGAAGGGGGAAAGGAGAAGATTAGTTGTGTATCGTCAGCGTAGCAATGATAGGAGAGGCCATGTGAGGATATGACAGAGCCAAGTGACTTGGTGTATAGGGAGAAAAGGAGAGGGCCTAGAACTGAGCCTTGGGGACACCAGTGGTGAGAGCACGTGGTGCGGAGACAGCTTCTCGCCACGCCACTTGGTAGGAGCGACCGGTCAGGTAGGACGCAATCCAGGGAGTGAGCCGCGCCGGAGATGCCCAGCTCGGAGAGGGTGGAGAGGGAGGATCTGATGGTTCACAGTATCAAAGGCAGCAGACAGGTCTCGAGGGACAAGAGCAGAGGAGAGAGAGTTAGCTTTAGCAGTGCGGAGAGCCTCCGTGACACAGAGAAGAGCAGTCTCAGTTGAATGACCAGTCCTGAAACCTGACTGGTTTGGATCAAGAAGGTCATTCTGAGAGAGATAGCAAGAGAGTTGGCTAAAGACGGCACGCTCAATAGTTTTGGAAAGAAAAGAAAGAAGGGATACTGGTCTGTAGTTGTTGACATCAGTGGGATTGAGTGTTGGTTTTTTGAGAAGGGGTGCAACTCTCGCTCTCTTGAAGACGGAAGGGACATAGCCAGCGGTCAAGGATGAGTTGATCAGCGAGGTGAGGTAGGGGAGAAGCTCACCGGAGATGGTCTGGAGAAGAGAGGAGGGGATGGGGTCAAGCGGGCAGGTTGTTGGGCGGCCTGCAGTCACAAGTCGCAAGATTTTATCTGGAGAGAGAGGGGAGAAAGAAGTCAAAGCATAGGGTAGGGCAGTGTGAGCAGGACCAGCAGTGTCATTAGACTTAACAAACGAGGATCGGATGTCGTCAACCTTCTTTTCAAAGTGGTTGACGAAGTCATCCACAGAGAGGGAGGAGGGGGGGGGGTGGGGGGAGGATTCAGCAGTGAGGAGAATGTGGCAAAGAGCTTCCTAGGGTTAGAGGCAGATGCTTGGAATTTAGAGTGGTAGAAAGTGGCCTTAGCAGCAGAAACAGATGAAGAAAATGTAGAGAGGAGGGAGGAAAAGATGCCAGGTCGGCAGGGAGTTTAGTTTTCTTCCATTTCCGCTCAGCTGCCCGGAGCTCTGTTCTGTGAGCTCGCAATGAGTCATCAAGCCACGGAGCTGGAGGGGAGGACCGAGCCGGCCGGGAGGATAGGGGACACAGGGAGTCAAAGGATGCAGAAAGGGAGGAGAGGAGGGTTGAGGAGGCAGAATCAGGAGATTGGAGGGAGAAGGATTGAGCAGAGGGAAGAGATGATAGGATGGAAGAGGAGAGAGTAGTGGGAGAGAGAGAGCGAAGGTTGCGGCGGCGGCGTTACCATCTGTGTAGGGGCAGAGTGAGTAGTGTTGGAGGAGAGCGAGAGAGAAAAGGATACAAAGTAGTGGTCGGAGACATGGAGGGGAGTTGCAGTGAGATTAGTAGAAGAGCAACATCTAGTAAAGATGAAGTCAAGCGTATTGCCTGCCTTGTGAGTAGGGGGACGGTGAGAGGGTGAGGTCAAAAGAGGAGAGGAGTGGAAAGAAGGAGGCAGAGAGAAATGAGTCAAATGTAGACGTAGGGAGGTTGAAATCCCCAAAACTGTGAGGGGTGAGCCATCCTCAGGAAAGGAACTTATCAAGGCGTCAAGCTCATTGATGAACTCTCCAAGGGAACCTGGAGGGCGATAGATGACAAGGATATTAAGCTTAAATGGGCTAGTGACTGTGACAGCGTGGAATTCAAATGAGGAGATAGACAGATGGGTTAGGGGAAAAATTGAGAATGACCACTTGGGAGAGATGAGGATTCCTGTACCACCACCCCTCTGACCAGATGTTCTCGGGGTATGCGAGAACACATGGTCAGACGAGGAGAGAGCAGTAGGAGTAGCAGTGTTTTCAGTGGTAATCCATGTTTCCGTCAGCGCCAGGAAGTCGAGGGACTGGAGGGTAGCATAGGCTGGGATGAAGTCAGCCTTGTTGGCAGCAGAACGGCAGTTCCAGAGGCTGCCTGAGACCTGGAACTCCCAGGTGTGTGGTGCGTGCAGGGACCACCAGGTTAGAGAGGCAGCAGCCACGCGGTGTGAGGCGTTTGTGTAGCCTGTGCGGAGAGGGAGAGAACAGGGATAGGCAGAGGCATAGTTGACAGGCTGTAGCAGATGGCTACAATAATGCAGAGGAGATCGGAATGAAATGAACTAAACATCTGGGAAAGGAGAGAGCAGGGCCTCCCTCACCAAAAAAATATAACTCTCCCAACTTCCACCTCAGAAACTATAATTGTTTCACTGAACCACCCGAATAAAACTCTCCCAACTTCCACTTTAGAAATTAGAATTGTTGTAAACTACAGCGGTTCAATGATTCAAGGAATAGACTCAACTTACTTTATTCAGCTAACTAACTATGACGCCATAGCTAACTAGCAAGCTAGCATCCAATAACACACAGTTTAGCACCAATACTTGGTTAAATTAAACTACCAATAGTGTGTTAACACACTAAACAGATAATTCGTGTCCGTGTCTAGTTCTTTCATAACGCAGCAATAATGAAACGTTGGCTAGCTAGCACAAAGATATTGTATTTAGCTACTACAGTACAGCTAGCTGGTAGTGTTGGCTAGCTAGCAATGGCTGCTGTGTTGACTTTGTTTGAAAAACGGCGTCGCTGCTAATCAGCTAGTCCAGGAGGTGAGTTAGCTAGCTAGCTTCGTGTTACACCCGGCACCGCCGAATACAAAAGTAACCTACAATAACTACATACAACAACTACCCACAACAACCCACGATGCCTAGCTACAATACCCAACTACAATCTAAATACATAGTTTAAGCCTTACTCCACAAAGCCCAAGCTATGCATAAAGCCAAACTTACCCGACGCCAGCTGTCTGGGTGGTTTTCTGCAATCAGTAGCTGTAATTAAGTACACTAGCTACTAACTACCTGACGTTAATGCTTCAGATAATGAGGTTAGAAAAACAGCTGAATGGTAGGTAGCTAGCTGGCTTAATTACAGGTACTCTTAAGCATGAAATAACATTGGAAACAACTATCCACCGTTGCTAAAAGTTACCAGTAGCTACCCGCTAGCTAGCTAGCTCTATCGGTTAATGCTTCAGATAATGAGGTTAGAAAAACAGCTGAATGGTAGGTAGCTAGCTGGCTTTAGTAGACCTCATCCTACACTAGTAGACCTAATCCTACACTAGTAGACCTCATCCTACACTAGTAGACCTCATCCTACACTAGTAGACCTCATCCTACACTAGTAGACCTCATCCTACACTAGTAAACCTCATCCTGCACTAGTACACCTCTTCCTGCACTAGTACACCTCATCCTACACTAGTAGACCTCATCCTACACTAGTAGACCTCATCCTACACTAGTAGACCTCATCCTACACTAGTACACCTCTTCCTGCACTAGTACACCTCATCCTACACTCGTAGACCTCATCCTGCACTAGTAGACCTCATCCTACATTAGTAGACCTCATCCTGTACTACTAGACCTCATACTACACTAGTAAACCTCATCCTACACTAGTAGACCTCATCCTACACTAGTAGACCTCATCCTACACTAGTACACCTCATCCTACACTAGTAGACCTCATCCTACACTAGTAGACCTCATCCTACACTAGTAGACCTCATCCTACACTAGTAGACCTCATCCTACACTAGTAAACCTCATCCCACACTAGTAGACCTCATTCTGCACTAGTAAACCTCATCTTACACTAGTAGACCTCATCCTACACTAGTAGACCTCATCATGCACTAGTAGACCTCATCCTACACTAGCAGACCTCATCCTACACTAGCAAACCTCATCCTACACTAGCAGACCTCATCCTACACTAGTAAACCTCATCCTGCACTAGTAGACCTCATCCTACACTAGTAGACCTCATCCTACACTAGTACACCTCTTCCTGCACTAGTACACCTCATCCTGCACTAGTAGACCTCATCCTACACTAGTAGACCTCATCCTACACTAGTAGACCTCATCCTACACTAGTGCACCTCATCCTACACTAGTGCACCTCATCCTACACTAGTAGCCCATTCATACACTAGTAGACCTCATCCTACACTAGTAGACCTCATCCTACACTAGTAAACCTCATCCCACACTAGTAGACCTCATCCTGCACTAGTAAACCTCATCTTACACTAGTAGACCTCATCCTACACTAGTAGACCTCATCCTACACTAGTAGACCTCATCATGCACTAGTAGACCTCATCCTACACTAGCAGACCTCATCCTACACTAGCAAACCTCATCCTACACTAGCAGACCTCATCCTACACTAGTAAACCTCATCCTGCACTAGTAGACCTCATCCTACACTAGTAGACCTCATCCTACACTAGTAGATCTCTTCCTGCACTAGTACACCTCATCCTACACTAGTAGTCCTCATCCTGCACTAGTAGACCTCATCCTACACTAGCAAACCTCATCCTACACTAGCAGACCTCATCCTGCACTAGTAGACCTCATCCTGTATTGGTAGACCTCATCCTACACTAGTACACCTCTTCCTGCACTAGTACACCTCATCCTACACTCGTAGACCTCATCCTGCACTAGTACACCTCATCCTACACTCGTAGACCTCATCCTGCACTATTAGACCTCATCCTACATTAGTAGACCTCATCCTGTACTACTAGACCTCATACTACACTAGTAGACCTCATCCTACACTAGTAGACCTCATCCTACACTAGTAGACCTCATCCTACACTAGTACACCTCATCCTACACTAGTAGCCCATTCATACACTAGTAGACCTCATCCTACACTAGTAGACCTCATCCTACACTAGTAAACCTCATCCCACACTAGTATACCTCATTCTGCACTAGTAAACCTCATCTTACACTAGTAGACCTCATCCTACACTAGTAGACCTCATCCTACACTAGTAGACCTCATCATGCACTAGTAGACCTCATCCTACACTAGCAGACCTCATCCTACACTAGCAAACCTCATCCTACACTAGCAGACCTCATCCTACACTAGTAAACCTCATCCTGCACTAGTAGACCTCATCCTACACTAGTAGACCTCATCCTACACTAGTACACCTCTTCCTGCACTAGTAGACCTCATCCTGCACTAGTAGACCTCATCCTACACTAGTAGACCTCATCCTGCACTAGTACACCTCATCCTACACTCGTAGACCTCATCCTGCACTAGTAGACCTCATCCTACACTAGTAGACCTCATCCTACACTAGTAGACCTCATCCTACACTAGTAGACCTCATCCTACACTAGTAGACCTCATCCTACACTAGTAGACCTCATCCTGCACTAGTAAACCTCATCCTACACTAGTAGACCTCATCCAACACTAGTAGACCTCATCCTGCACTAGTAGACCTCATCCTACACTAGTAGACCTCATCCTACACTAGTAGACCTCATCCTACACTAGTAGACCTCATCCTACACTAGTAGACCTCATCCTACACTAGTAGACCTCATCCTACACTAGTAGACCTCATCCTGTACTAGTAGACATCATCCTTCACTAGTAGACCTCATCCTACACTAGTAAACCTCATCCTACAATAGTATACATCATCTTGTACTAGTAGCCCTCATCCTACACTAGCAGACTTCATCCTACAATAGTAGACCTCATCCTACACTAGTAGACCTCATCCTACACTAGTAGACCTCATCCTACAATAGTAGACCTCATCCTACACGATTAGACCTCATCCTGCACTGGTAGACCTCATCCTACACGATTAGACCTCATCCTGCACTGGTAGACCTCATCCTACACTAGTAGACCTCATCCTGCACTAGTAGACCTCATCCTGCACTAGTACACCTCATCCTACACTAATATACCTCATCCTGCACTAGTAGACCTCATCCTACACTAGTAGACCTGATCCTACACTAGTAGTCCTCATCCTACACTAGTAGACCTCATCCTACACCAGTAGACCTCATCCTGTACTAGTAGACCTCATCCTACACTAGTAGACCTCATCCTACACTAGTAGACCTAATCCTACACTAGTAGACCTCATCCTACACTAGTAGACCTCATCCTACACTAGTAGACCTCATCCTACACTAGTAGACCTCATCCTACACTAGTAGACCTCATCCTACACTAGTAGACCTCATCCTACACTAGTAGACCTCATCCTACACTAGTAGACCTCATCCTACACTAGTAGACCTCATCCTACACTAGTACACATCATCCTACACTAGTAAACCTCATCCAACACTAGTAGACCTCATCCTGCACTAGTAAACCTCATCCTACACTAGTAGACCTCATCCTACACTAGTAGACCTCATCCTGCACTAGTAGACCTCATCCTACACTAGTAGACCTCATCCTACACTAGTAGACCTCATCCTGCACTAGTAGACCTCATCCTGCACTAGTAGACCTCATCCTGCACTAGTAGACCTCATCCTACACTAGTAGACATCATCCAGTACTAGTAGCCCTCATCCTACACTAGCAGACCTCATCCTACACTAGTAGACCTCATCCTACACTAGTAGACCTCATCCTACACTAGTAGAACCTCATCCTACACTAGTAGACCTCATCCTACACTATTAGACCACATCCTGCACTGGTAGACCTCATCCTACACTAGTAGACCTCATCCTGCACTAGTAGACCTCATCCTGCACTAGTAGACCTTATCCTGCACTAGTAGACCTCATCCTGCACTAGTAGACTTCATCCTGCACTAGTAGACCTCATCCTACACTAGTACACCTCATCCTACACTAGTAGCCTCATCCTACACTAGTAGACCTCATCCTACACTAGTACACCTCATCCTATACTAGTAGACCTCATCCTACACTAGTAGACCTCATCCTACACTAGTAGACCTCATCCTACACTAGTAGACCTCATCCTACACTAGTAGACCTCATCCTACACTAGTAGACCTCATCCTGCACTAGTAGACCTCATCCTACACTAGTAGACCTCATCCTGCACTAGTAGACCTCATCCTACACTAGTAGACCTCATCCTACACTAGTAGACCTCATCCTGCACTAGTAGACCTCATCCTACACTAGTAGACCTCATCCTACACTAGTAGACCTCATCCTACACTAGTAGACCTCATCCTACACTAGTAGACCTCATCCTACACTAGTAGACCTCATCCTACACTAGTAGACCTCATCCTACACTAGTAGACCTCATCCTACACTAGTACACCTCTTCCTGCACTAGTAGACCTCATCCTGTACTAGTAGACATCATCCTTCACTAGTAGACCTCATCGTACACTAATAGTCCTCATCCTACACTAGTAGACCTCATCCTACACCAGTAGACCTCATCCTGCACTAGTAGACCTCATCCTGTATTGGTAGACCTCATCCTACACTATTAGACCTCATCCTACACTAGTAGACCTCATCCTACACTAGTAGACCTCATCCTGCACTAGTAGACCTCATCCTACACTAGTAGACCTCATCCTACACTAGTAGACCTCATCCTACACTAGTAGACCTCATCCTACACTAGTAGACCTCATCCTACACTAGTAGACCTCATCCTACACTAGTAGACCTCATCCTGCACTAGTAGACCTCATCCTGCACTAGTAGACCTCATCCTGTACTAGTAGACCTCATCCTACACTAGTAGACCTCATCCTACACTAGTAAACCTCATCCTACACTAGTAGACCTCATCCTACACTAGTAGACCTCATCCTACACTAGTAGACCTCATCCTGCACTAGTAGACCTCATCCTACACTAGTAGACCTCATCCTACACTAGTAGACCTCATGCTACACTAGTAGACCTCATCCCTACACTAGTAGACCTCATCCTACACTAGTAGACCTCATCCTACACTAGTAGACCTCATCCTACACTAGTAGACCTCATCCTACACTAGTAGACCTCATCCTACACTAGTAGACCTCATCCTGTACTAGTAGACATCATCCTTCACTAGTAGACCTCATCGTACACTACTAAACCTCATCCTACAATAGTATACATCATCTTGTACTAGTAGCCCTCATCTTACACTAGCAGACTTCATCCTACAATAGTAGACCTCATCCTACACTAGTAGACCTCATCCTACACTAGTAGACCTCATCCTACAATAGTAGACCTCATCCTACACGATTAGACCTCATCCTGCACTGGTAGACCTCATCCTACACTAGTAGACCTCATCCTACACTGGTAGACCTCATCCTGCACTAGTAGACCTCATCCTGCACTAGTAGACCTCATCCTGCACTAGTACACCTCATCCTACACTAATATACCTCATCCTGCACTAGTAGACCTCATCCTACACTAGTAGACCTGATCCTACACTAGTAGTCCTCATCCTACACTAGTAGACCTCATCCTACACCAGTAGACCTCATCGTGTACTAGTAGACCTCATCCTACACTAGTAGACCTCATCCTACACTAGTAGACCTAATCCTACACTAGTAGACCTCATCCTACACTAGTAGACCTCATCCTACGCTAGTAGACCTCATCTTACACTAGTAGACCTCATCCTGTACTAGTAAACCTTATCCTACACTAGTGTACCTCATCCTACACTAGTAGACCTCATCCTACACTAGTAGACCTCATCCTACACTAGTACACATCATCCTACACTAGTAAACCTCATCCAACACTAGTAGACCTCATCCTGCACTAGTAAACCTCATCCTACACTAGTAGACCTCATCCTACACTAGTAGACCCTCATCCTGCACTAGTAGACCTCATCCTACACTAGTAGACCTCATCCTACACTAGTACACCTCTTCCTACACTAGTAGACCTCATCCTGCACTAGTAGACATCATCCTTCACTAGTAGACCTCATCGTACACTACTAAACCTCATCCTACAATAGTATACATCATCTTGTACTAGTAGCCCTCATCTTACACTAGCAGACTTCATCCTACACTAGTAGACCAGATCCTACACTAGTAGTCCTCATCCTACACTAGTAGACCTCATCCTACACCAGTAGACCTCATCCTGCACTAGTAGACCTCATCCTACATTAGTAGACCTCATCCTACACTAGTAGACCTAATCCTACACTAGTAGACCTCATCCTACACTAGTAGACCTCATCCTACACTAGTAGACCTCATCCTACACTAGTAGACCTCATCCTACGCTAGTAGACCTCATCCTACACTAGTAGACCTCATCCTGCACTAGTAAACCTCATCCTACACTAGTGTACCTCATCCTACACTAGTAGACCTCATCCTACACTAGTAGACCTCATCCTACACTAGTAGACATCATCCTACACTAGTAGACCTCATCCAACACTAGTAGACCTCATCCTGCACTAGTAGACCTCATCCTACACTAGTAGACCTCATCCTACACTAGTAGACCTCATCCTACACTAGTAGACCTCTTCCTACACTAGTAGACCTCATCCTGTACTAGTAGACATCATCCTACACTAGTAGACCTCATCCTACACTAGTAAACCTCATCCTACAATAGTATACATCATCCTGCACTAGTAGCCCTCATCTTACACTAGCAGACTTCATCCTACACTAGTAGACCTCATCCTACACTAATAGACCTCATCCTACACTAGTAGACCTCATCCTACACTAGTAGACCTCATCCTACACGATTAGACCTCACCCTACACTAGTAGACCTCATCCTACACTAGTAGACCTCATCCTGCACTAGTAGACCTCATCCTGCACTAGTACACCTCATCCTACACTAATATACCTCATCCTGCACTAGTCGACCTCATCCTACACTAGTAGACCTGATCCTACACTAGTAGTCCTCATCCTACACTAGTAGACCTCATCCTACACTAGTAGACCTCATCCTACACTAGTAGACCTAATCCTACACTAGTGTACCTCATCCTACACTAGTAGACCTCATCCTACACTAGTAGACCTCATCCTACACTAGTACACATCATCCTACACTAGTAAACCTCATCCAACACTAGTAGACCTCATCCTGCACTAGTAAACCTCATCCTACACTAGTAGACCTCATCCTACACTAGTAGACCTCATCCTACACTAGTAGACCTCATCCTACACTAGTAGACCTCATCCTACACTAGTAGACCTCATCCTACACTAGTAGACCTCATCCTGTACTAGTAGACATCATCCTTCACTAGTAGACCTCATCCTGTACACTAGCAGACCTCATCCTACACTAGTAGACCTCATCCTACACTAGTAGACCTCATCCTACACTAGTAGAACTCATCCTACAATAGTAGACCTCATCCTACACTATTAGACCTCATCCTGCACTGGTAGACCTCATCCTACACTAGTAGACCTCATCCTCCACTAGTAGACCTCATCCTGCACTAGTAGACCTCATCCTACACTAGTAGACCTCATCCTGCACTAGTAGACCTCATCCTGCACTAGTAGACCTCATCCTACACTAGTAGACCTCATCCTACACTAGTAGACCCATTCCTACACTAGTAGACCTCATCCTACACTAGTAGACCTCATCCTACACTAGTACACCTCATCCTACACTAGTAGACCTCATCCTACACTAGTAGACCTCATCCTACACTAGTAGACCCTCATCCTACACTAGTAGACCTCATCCTACACTAGTAGACCTCATCCTGCACTAGTAGACCTCATCCTACACTAGTAGACCTCATCCTACACTAGTAGACCTCATCCTACACTAGTAAACCTCATCCTACACTAGTAGACCTCATCCTGCACTAGTAGACCTCATCCTACACTAGTAGACCTCATCCTACACTAGTAGACCTCATCCTACACTAGTAGACCTCATCCTACACTAGTAGACCTCATCCTACACTAGTAGACCTCATCCTACACTAGTAGACCTCATCCTATACTAGTAGACCTCATCCTACACTAGTAGACCCTCTTCCTGCACTAGTAGACCTCATCCTGCACTAGTAGACCTCATCCTGTACTAGTAGCCCTCATCCTACACTAGTAAACCTCATCCTACACTATTAGACCTCATCCTACACTATTAGACCTCATCCCTACACTAGTAGACCTCATCCTGCCCTAGTATACCTCATCCTGCACTAGTAGACCTCATCCTACACTAGTAGACCTCATCCTACACTAGTAGACCTCATCCTGCACTAGTAGACCTCATCCTACACTAGTAGACCTCATCCTACACTAGTAGACCTCATCCTACACTAGTAGACCTCATCCTACACTAGTAGACCTCATCCTACACTAATAGACCTCATCCTACACTAGTAGACCTCATCCTGTACTAGTAGACCTCATCCTACACTAGTAGACCTCATCCTGCACTAGTAGACCTCATCCTACACTAGTAGACCTCATCCTACACTAGTAGACCTCATCCTACACTAGTAGACCTGATCCTACACTAGTAGTCCTCATCCTACACTAGTAGTCCTCATCCTACACTAGTAGACCTCATCCTACACCAGTAGACCTCATCGTGTACTAGTAGACCTCATCCTACACTAGTAGACCTCATCCTACACTAGTAGACCTAATCCTACACTAGTAGACCTCATCCTACACTAGTAGACCTCATCCTACACTAGTAGACATCATCTTACACTAGTAGACCTCATCCTGTACTAGTAAACCTTATCCTACACTAGTGTACCTCATCCTACACTAGTAGACCTCATCCTACACTAGTAGACGTTATCCTACACTAGTACACATCATCCTACACTAGTAGACCTCATCCTACACTAGTAGACCTCATCCTACACTAGTAGACCTCATCCTACACTAGTAGACCTCATCCTACACTAGTAGACCTCATCCTACACTAGTACACAGAGCAGTCCGCATTGTCTCCGTGCTGCTCTGCTGTTTGTTGCTACTTGGCTACCTAACAAACTATTCACGTTTTACTTTTAATAAACGTTTAATCAATCTCTGTGTTCAACAAATTTACCAACTTTTTAAGTTTTGTCCTCACTCATCTTTTTCGTTAAACTTTTTCACCCCGGACGTTTATCCCGAGACAGAAGAGTCATTTTCCTGTGCGTTTTAGCTGCCAACTTTACGTTATTTTCCTTTTTTCCATCGCAACTTTTTTTCCCTTATTCAACTTTTTTCACTCCGGACGCTTTATCTGGACATGGTTCATCAACATCTTCAACAGCCGAAGCTAAGTAGTAACATTAACATGATGTCTTCTAATTGCAGTCGCTGTACTCATAATATACAGGAGAATTCTCGCCTTACGGCGAGAATAGCTGTGCTACAAGCCCAGCTTCAGACGCAATCGTTAGGCAAGGGTAATATCAGTGTAGGAAAGGAAGAAACAGCGTCTGTGCCACCAGTAAGTACAGACAGTAATGTTAGTATAAATCCCCCGCACAGTCCCCGCAGCCGGACAACTTTCTCATGGCTTCTGGAGGGAAATACTGTTGGAATGCTCAACCGGTGTCGCTCATTCAGCCGACAGAAACCTTCAACCGGTTTTCCCCATTATGTAGCGAGTCGGAGTCTGAGTCTGAGTCTTCTCTAGTCTCTACTCCTCCCGTTACGGGGTCTGAGACTCCGAAGGCTCCCACCATTAGCTCTGACAAATTGAAAACCCTAGTCATTGGCGACTCCATTACCCGCAGTATTAGACTTAAACGAATCACCCAGCGATCATACACTGTTTACCAGGGGGCAGGGCTACCGACGCTAAGGCTAATCTAAAGATGGTGCTGGCTAAAGCTAAAACTGGCGAGTGTAGAGAGTATAGAGATATTGTTATCCACGCTGGCACCAACGATGTTAGGATGAAACAGTCAGAGGTCACCAAGTGCAACATAGCTTCAGCGTGTAAATCAGCTAGAAAGATGTGTCGGCATCGAGTAATTGTCTCCTGGCCCCCTCCCAGTTAGGGGAAGTGACGAGCTCTACAGCAGAGTCTCAGCACTCAATCGCTGGTTGAAAACTGTTTTCTGCCCCTCCCAAAAGATAACATTTGTGGATAATTGGCCCTCTTTCTGGGACTCACCCACAAACAGGATCAAGCCTGACCTGCTGAGGAGTGACGGACTCCATCCTAACTGGAGGGGTGCTCTCCTCTTATCTACCAACATAGATAGGGCTCTAACTCCTCTAGCCCCACAGTGAAATAGGGTGCAGGCCAGGCAGCAGGCTGTTAGCCAACCTGCCAGCTTAGTGGAGTCTGCCAATAGCATAGTCAGTGTAGTCAGCTCAGCCATACCCATTGAGACTGTGTCTGTGCCTCGACCTAGGTTGGGCAAAACTAAACATGGTGGTGTTCACCCTAGCAATCTTATTAGGATAAAGACCTCCTCCATTCCTGCCATTATTGAAAGAGATCGTGATACCTCACATCTCAAAATAGGGTTACTTAATGTTAGATCCCTCACTTCAAAGGCAGTCATAGTCAATGAACTAATCACTGATCATAATCTTGATGTGATTGGCCTGACTGAAACATGGCTTAAGCCTGATGAATTTGCTGTGTTAAATGAGGCCTCACCTCCTGGTTACACTAGTGACCATATTCCCGTGCATCCCGCAAAGGCGGAGGTGTTGCTAACATTTACGATAGCAAATTTCAATTTACAAAAAAAAAATGACGTTTTCATCTTTCGAGCTTCTAGTCATGAAATCTATGCAGCCTACTCAATCACTTTTTATAGCTACTGTTTACAGGCCTCCTGGGCCATATACAGCGTTCCTCTCTGAGTTTCCTGAATTCCTATCAGACCTTGTAGTCATAGCAGATCATATTCTAATTTTTGGTGATTTTAATATTCACATGGAGAAGTCCACAGACCCACTCCAAAAGTCTTTCGGAGCCATTATCGACTCAGTGGGTTTTGTCCAACATGTCTCTGGACCTACTCACTGCCACAGTCATACTCTGGACCTAGTTTTGTCCCATGGAATAAATGTTGTAGATCTTAATGTTTTTCCACAAAATCCTGGACTATCGGACCACCATTTTATTACGTTTGCAATCGCAACAAATAATCTGCTCAGACCCCAACCAAGGAGCATCAAAAGTCGTGCTATAAATTCTCAGACAACACAAAAATTCATTGATGCCCTTCCAGACTCCTTCTGCCTACCCAAGGACGTCAGAGGACAAAAATCAGTTAACCACTTAACTGAGGAACTCAATTTAACCTTGCGCAATACCCTAGATGCAGTTGCACCCCTAAAAACGAAAAACATTTGTCATAAGAAACTAGCTCCCTGGTATACAGAAAATACCCGAGCTTTGAAGCAAGCTTCCAGGAAATTGGAACGGAAATGGCGCCACACCAAACTGGAAGTCTTCCGACTAGCTTGGAAAGACAGTACCGTGCAGTACCGAAGAGCCCTCACTGCTGCTCGATCATCCTACTTTTCCAAATTAATCGAGGAAAATAAGAACAATCCAAAATTTCTTTTTGATACTGTTGCAAAGCTAACTAAAAAGCAGCATTCCCCAAGAGAGGATGGTTTTCACTTCAGCAGTGATAAATTCATGAACTTCTTTGAGGAAAAGATCATGACCATTAGAAAGCAAATTACGGACTCCTCTTTGAATCTGCGTATTCCTCCAGGGCTTAGCTGTCCTGGATCTGCGCGATTTGCGAGGGCCTGGGATCGGGAGAGACACTTAAGTGTTTTAGTACTATATCTCTTGACACAATGATGAAAATAATCATGGCCTCTAAACCTTCAAGCTGCATACTGGATCCTATTCCTACTAAACTGCTGAAGGAGCTGCTTCCTGTGCTTGGCCCTCCTATGTTGAACATAATAAACAGCTCTCTATCCACCGGATGTGTACCAAACTCACTAAAAGTGGCAGTGATAAAGCCTCTCTTGAAAAAGCCAAACCTTGACCCGGAAAATATAAAAAACTATCGGCCTATATCGAATCTTCCATTCCTCTCAAAATTTTAGAAAAAGCTGTTGCGCAGCAACTCACTGCCTTTCTGAAGACAAACAATGTATACGAAATGCTTCAGTCTGGTTTTAGACCCCATCATAGCACTGAGACTGCACTTGTGAAGGTGGTAAATGACCTTTTAATGGCGTCAGACCGAGGCTCTGCATCTGTCCTCGTGCTACTAGACCTTAGTGCTGCCTTTGACACCATCGATCACCACATTCTTTTGGAGAGACTGGAAACCCAAATTGGTCTACACGGACAAGTTCTGGCCTGGTTTAGATCCTACCTGTCGGAAAGATATCAGTTTGTCTCTGTGAATGGTCTGTCCTCCGACAAATCAACTGTACATTTCGGTGTTCCCCAAGGTTCCGTTTTAGGACCACTATTGTTTTCACTATATATTTTACCTCTTGGGGATGTTATTCGAAAACATAATGTTAACTTTCACTGCTATGCGGATGACACACAGCTGTACATTTCAATGAAGCATGGTGAAGCCCCAAAATTGCCCTCGCTAGAAGCCTGTGTTTCAGACATAAGGAAGTGGATGGCTGAAAACTTTTTACTTTTAAACTCGGACAAAACAGAGATGCTTGTTCTAGGTCCCAAGAAACAAAGAGATCTTCTGTTAAATCTGACAATTCATCTTGATGGTTGTAAAGTCGTCTCAAATAAAACTGTGAAGGACCTAGGCGTTACTCTTGACCCTGATCTCTCTTTTGACGAACATATCAAGACTGTTTCAAGGACAGCTTTTTCCATCTACGTAACATTGCAAAAATCAGAAATTTTCTGTCCAAAAATGATGCAGAAAAATTAATCCATGCATTTGTTACTTCTAGATTAGACTACTGCAATGCTCTATTTTCCGGCTACCGGATAAAGCACTAAATAAACTTCAGTTAGTGCTAAATACGGCTGCTAGAATCCTGACTAGAACCAAGAAATTTGATCATATTACTCCAGTGCTAGCTTCCCTACACTGGCTTCCTGTTAAGGCAAGGGCTGATTTCAAGGTTTTACTGTTAACCTATAAAGCGTTACATGGGCTTGCTCCTACCTATCTTTCCGAGTTGGTCCTGCCGTACATACCAATACGTACGCTACGGTCACAAGACGCAGGCCTCCTAATTGTCCCTAGAATTTCTAAGCAAACAGCGGGAGGCAGGGCTTTCTCCTATAGATCTCCATTTTTATGGAACAGTCTGCCTACCCATGTGAGAGACGCAGACTCGGTCTCAACCTTTAAGTCTTTACTGAAGACTTATCTCTTCAGTAGGTCATATGATTGAGTGTAGTCTGGCCCAGGAGTGTGAAGGTGAACGGAAAGGCTGGAGCAACGAACAGCCCTTGCTGTCTCTGCCGGGCCGGTTCCCCTCTCCACTGGGGTTCTCTGCCTCTAACCCTGTTGCAGGGGCTGAGTCACTGGCTTGCTGGTGCTCTTTCATGCCGTCCCTGGGAGGGGTGCGTCACTTGAGTGGGTTGAGTTACTGACGTGATCTTCCTGTCTGGGGTTGGCGCCCCCTTGGTTTGTGCTGTGGTGGAGACCTCTGTGGGCTATACTCGGCCTTGTCTCAGGATTGTAAGTTGGTGGTTGGGGATATCCCTCTAGTGGTGCGGGGGCTGTGCTTTGGCGGAGTGGGTGGGGTTATATCCTTCCTGTTTGGCCCTGTCCGGGGTTTCTTCGGATGGGGCCACAGTGTCTCCGGACCGCTCCTGTCTCAGCCTCCAGTATTTATGCTGCAGTAGTTTATGTGTCGGGGGGCTGGGGTTAGTTGGTTATACCTGGAGTACTTCTCCTGTCTTATCCAGTGTCCTGTGTGAATTTAAGTATGCTCTCTCTAATTCTCTCGTTCTCTCTTTCTCTCTGAGAACCTGAGCCCTAGGACCATACGTCAGGACTACCGGGCATGATGACACCTTGCTGTCCCCAGTCCGCCTGGCCTTGCTGCTATTCCAGTTTCAACTGTTCTGCCTGCGGCTACGAAACCCCTACCTGTCCCAGACCTGCTGTTTTCAACTCTAAATGATCGGCTATGAAAAGCCAACTGGAGACCTGAGCCCTAGGACCATACGTCGGGACTACCGGCCGTGGTGACTCCTTGCTGTCCCCAGTCCGCCTGGCCTTGCTGCTATTCCAGTTTAAACTGTTCTGCCTGCGGTTATGGAACCCCTACCTGTCCCAGACCTGCTGTTTTAAACTCTAATGATCGGCTATGAAAAGCCAACTGAGATTTATTCCTGATTATTATTTGACCATGCTTGTCACTTATGAACATTTTTGAACATCTTGGCATGGTTCTGTTATAATCTCCACCCGGCACAGCCAGAAGAGGACTGGCCACCCCTCATAGCCTGGTTCCTCTCTAGGTTTCTTCCTAGGTTTTGCCTTTCTAGGGAGTTTTTCCTAGCCACCGTGCTTCTACACCTGCATTACTAGCTGTTTGGGGTTTTAGGCTGGGTTTCTGTACAGCACTTCGAGATATTAGCTGATGTAAGAAGGGCTATATAAAATATAATTGATTGATTGATTGATCCTACACTAGTAAACCTCATCCAACACTAGTAGACCTCATCCTGCACTAGTAAACCTCATCCTACACTAGTAGACCTCATCCTACACTAGTAGACCTCATCCTGCACTAGTAGATCTCATCCTACACCATTAGACCTCATCATCTACTAATATACCTCATCCTACAGTAGTAGACGTCATCCTACAATAGTAGACCTCATCCTACACTTGTAGACCTCATCCTACACTAGTACACCTCTTCCTGCACTAGTAGACCTCATCCTGTACTAGTAGACATCATCCTTCATTAGTAGACCTCATCGTACACTACTAAACCTCATCCTACAATAGTATACATCATCTTGTACTAGTAGCCCTCATCTTACACTAGCAGACTTCATCCTACAATAGTAGACCTCATCCTACACTAGTAGACCTCATCCTACACGATTAGACCTCATCCTACAATAGTAGACCTCATCCTGCACTAGTAGACCTCATCCTGCACTAGTACACCTCATCCTACACTAATAGACCTCATCCTACACTAGTAGACCTCATCCTACACTAGTAGACCTCATCCTACACTAGTAGACCTCATCCTACACTAGTAGACATCATCTTACACTAGTAGACCTCATCCTGTACTAGTAAACCTTATCCTACACTAGTGTACCTCATCCTACACTAGTAGACCTCATCCTACACTAGTACACATCATCCTACACTAGTAAACCTCATCCAACACTAGTAGACCTCATCCTGCACTAGTAAACCTCATCCTACACTAGTAGACCTCATCCTGCACTAGTAGATCTCATCCTACACCATTAGACCTCATCATCTACTAATAGACCTCATCCTACAGTAGTAGACCTCATCCTGTACTAGTAGACCTCATCCTGTACTAGTAGACCTCATCCTGTACTAGTAGCCCTCATCCTACACTAGTAAACCTCATCCTACACTATTAAACCTCATCCTACACTAGTAGACCTCATCCTACACTAATAGACCTCATCCTATACTAGTAGACCTCATCCTGTACTAGTAGCCCTCATCCTACACTAGTAAACCTCACCCTACACTAGTAGACCTCATCTTACACTAGTAGACCTCATCCTGTACTATTAGACCTCATCCTACACTAGTAGACCTCATCCTACACTAGTACACCTCTTCCTGCACTAGTAGACCTCATCCTGCACTAGTAGACCTCATCCTGCACTAGTAGACCTCATCCTGTACTAGTAGACCCCATCCTACACTAGTAGACCTCATCCTACACTAGTAGACCTCATCCTGTACTAGTAGACATCATCCTACACTAGTAGACCTCATCCTACACTAGTAAACCTCATCCTACACTAGTAAACCTCATCCTACACTAGTAGACCTCATCCTGCACTAGTAGACCTCATCCTACACTAGTGGACCTCATCCTACACTAGTAAACCTCATCCTACACTAGTAGACCTCATCCTGCACTAGTAGACCTCTTCCTACACTAGTAGACCTCATCCTACACTAGTACACCTCTTCCTGCACTAGTAGACCTCATCCTGTACTAGTAGACATCATCCTTCACTAGTAGACCTCATCGTACACTACTAAACCTCATTCTACACTAGTATACATCATCTTGTACTAGTAGCCCTCATCTTACACTAGCAGACTTCATCCTACAATAGTAGACCTCATCCTACACTAGTAGACCTCATCCTACACTAGTAGACCTCATCCTACAATAGTAGACCTCATCCTACACGATTAGACCTCATCCTGCACTGGTAGACCTCATCCTACACTAGTAGACCTCATCCTACACTAGTAGACCTCATCCTGCACTAGTAGACCTCATCCTGCACTAGTACACCTCATCCTACACTAATAGACCTCATCCTACACTAGTAGACCTCATCCTGCACTAGTAGACCTCATCCTACACTAGTAGACCTGATCCTACACTAGTAGTCCTCATCCTACACTAGTAGACCTCATCCTACACCAGTAGACCTCATCGTGTACTAGTAGACCTCATCCTACACTAGTAGACCTCATCCTACACTAGTAGACCTCATCCTACACTAGTAGACCTCATCCTACGCTAGTAGACCTCATCTTACACTAGTAGACCTCATCCTGTACTAGTAGACCTCATCCTGTACTAGTAAACGTTATCCTACACTAGTGTACCTCATCCTACACTAGTAGACCTCATCCTACACTAGTAGACCTCATCCTACACTAGTACACATCATCCTACACTAGTAAACCTCATCCAACACTAGTAGACATCATCTTACACTAGTAGACCTCATCCTGTACTAGTAAACCTTATCCTACACTAGTGTACCTCATCCTACACTAGTAGACCTCATCCTACAGTAGTAGACCTCATCCTACACTAGTACACCTCATCCTACACTAGTAGACCTCATCCTACACTAGTAGACATCATCTTACACTAGTAGACCTCATCCTGTACTAGTAAACCTTATCCTACACTAGTGTACCTCATCCTACACTAGTAGACCTCATCCTACACTAGTAGACCTCATCCTACACTAGTACACATCATCCTACACTAGTAAACCTCATCCAACACTAGTAGACCTCATCCTGCACTAGTAAACCTCATCCTACACTAGTAGACCTCATCCTACACTAGTAGACCTCATCCTGCACTAGTAGATCTCATCCTACACCATTAGACCTCATCATCTACTAATAGACCTCATCCTACAGTAGTAGACGTCATCCTACAATAGTAGACCTCATCCTACACTTGTAGACCTCATCCTACACTAGTACACCTCTTCCTGCACTAGTAGACCTCATCCTGTACTAGTAGACATCATCCTTCATTAGTAGACCTCATCGTACACTACTAAACCTCATCCTACAATAGTATACATCATCTTGTACTAGTAGCCCTCATCTTACACTAGCAGACTTCATCCTACAATAGTAGACCTCATCCTACACTAGTAGACCTCATCCTACACGATTAGACCTCATCCTACAATAGTAGACCTCATCCTGCACTAGTAGACCTCATCCTGCACTAGTACACCTCATCCTACACTAATAGACCTCATCCTACACTAGTAGACCTCATCCTACACTAGTAGACCTCATCCTGCCATAGTAGACCTCATCCTGCACTAGTAGACCTCAACCTACACTAGTAGACCTGATCCTACACTAGTAGTCCTCATCCTACACTAGTAGACCTCATCCTACACCAGTAGACCTCATCGTGTACTAGTAGACCTCATCCTACACTAGTAGACCTCATCCTACACTAGTAGACCTAATCCTACACTAGTAGACCTCATCCTACACTAGTAGACCTCATCTTACACTAGTAGACCTCATCCTGTACTAGTAAACCTTATCCTACACTAGTGTACCTCATCCTACACTAGTAGACCTCATCCTACACTAGTAGACCTCATCCTACACTAGTACACATCATCCTACACTAGTAAACCTCATCCAACACTAGTAGACCTCATCATGCACTAGTAAACCTCATCCTACACTAGTAGACCTCATCCTACACTTGTAGACCTCATCCTGCACTAGTAGATCTCATCCTACACCATTAGACCTCATCATCTACTAATAGACCTCATCCTACAGTAGTAGACGCTCATCATACAATAGTAGACCTCATCCTACACTAGTACACCTCTTCCTGCACTAGTAGACCTCATCCTGTACTAGTAGACATCATCCTTCACTAGTAGACCTCATCGTACACTACTAAACCTCATTCTACACTAGTATACATCATCTTGTACTAGTAGCCCTCATCTTACACTAGCAGACTTCATCCTACAATAGTAGACCTCATCCTACACTAGTAGACCTCATCCTACACTAGTAGACCTCATCCTACAATAGTAGACCTCATCCTACACGATTAGACCTCATCCTGCACTGGTAGACCTCATCCTACACTAGTAGACCTCATCCTACACTAGTAGACCTCATCCTGCACTAGTAGACCTCATCCTGCACTAGTACACCTCATCCTACACTAATAGACCTCATCCTACACTAGTAGACCTCATCCTACACTAGTAGACCTCATCCTGCCATAGTAGACCTCATCCTGCACTAGTAGACCTCATCCTACACTAGTAGACCTGATCCTACACTAGTAGTCCTCATCCTACACTAGTAGACCTCATCCTACACCAGTAGACCTCATCGTGTACTAGTAGACCTCATCCTACACTAGTAGACCTCATCCTACACTAGTAGACCTAATCCTACACTAGTAGACCTCATCCTACGCTAGTAGACCTCATCTTACACTAGTAGACCTCATCCTGTACTAGTAGACCTCATCCTGTACTAGTAAACGTTATCCTACACTAGTGTACCTCATCCTACACTAGTAGACCTCATCCTACACTAGTAGACCTCATCCTACACTAGTACACATTATCCTACACTAGTAAACCTCATCCAACACTAGTAGACATCATCTTACACTAGTAGACCTCATCCTGTACTAGTAAACCTTATCCTACACTAGTGTACCTCATCCTACACTAGTAGACCTCATCCTACACTAGTAGACCTCATCCTACACTAGTACACATCATCCTACACTAGTAAACCTCATCCAACACTAGTAGACCTCATCCTGCACTAGTAAACCTCATCCAACACTAGTAGACCTCATCCTACACTAGTAGACCTCATCCTACACTAGTAGACCTCATCCTACACTAGTAAACCTCATCCAACACTAGTAGACCTCATCCTGTACTAGTAGACATCATCCTTCACTAGTAGACCTCATCGTACACTACTAAACCTCATCCTACAATAGTATACATCATCTTGTACTAGTAGCCCTCATCTTACACTAGCAGACTTCATCCTACAATAGTAGACCTCATCCTACACTAGTAGACCTCATCCTACACGATTAGACCTCATCCTCTACTGGTAGACCTCATCCTACACTAGTAGACCTCATCCTGCACTAGTAGACCTCATCCTGCACTAGTACACCTCATCCTACACTAATAGACCTCATCCTACACTAGTAGACCTCATCCTACACTAGTAGACCTCATCCTACACTAGTAGACCTCATCCTGCCATAGTAGACCTCATCCTGCACTAGTAGACCTCATCCTACACTAGTAGACCTGATCCTACACTAGTAGTCCTCATCCTACACTAGTAGACCTCATCCTACACCAGTAGACCTCATCGTGTACTAGTAGACCTCATCCTACACTAGTAGACCTCATCCTACACTAGTAGACCTAATCCTACACCAGTAGACCTCATCCTACACTAGTAGACATACTAGAGTTGTTGCAGTTCTCTACCATCATAGGATGAGGTCTACTAGTCCTCATCCTACACTAGTAGACCTCATCCTACACCAGTAGACCTCATCGTGTACTAGTAGACCTCATCCTACACTAGTAGACCTCATCCTACACTAGTAGACCTAATCCTACACTAGTAGACCTCATCCTACACTAGTAGACCTCATCTTACACTAGTAGACCTCATCCTGTACTAGTAAACCTTATCCTACACTAGTGTACCTCATCCTACACTAGTAGACCTCATCCTACACTAGTAGACCTCATCCTACACTAGTACACATCATCCTACACTAGTAAACCTCATCCAACACTAGTAGACCTCATCATGCACTAGTAAACCTCATCCTACACTAGTAGACCTCATCCTACACTTGTAGACCTCATCCTGCACTAGTAGATCTCATCCTACACCATTAGACCTCATCATCTACTAATAGACCTCATCCTACAGTAGTAGACGTCATCATACAATAGTAGACCTCATCCTACACTAGTACACCTCTTCCTGCACTAGTAGACCTCATCCTGTACTAGTAGACATCATCCTTCACTAGTAGACCTCATCGTACACTACTAAACCTCATTCTACACTAGTATACATCATCTTGTACTAGTAGCCCTCATCTTACACTAGCAGACTTCATCCTACAATAGTAGACCTCATCCTACACTAGTAGACCTCATCCTACACTAGTAGACCTCATCCTACAATAGTAGACCTCATCCTACACGATTAGACCTCATCCTGCACTGGTAGACCTCATCCTACACTAGTAGACCTCATCCTACACTAGTAGACCTCATCCTGCACTAGTAGACCTCATCCTGCACTAGTACACCTCATCCTACACTAATAGACCTCATCCTACACTAGTAGACCTCATCCTACACTAGTAGACCTCATCCTGCCATAGTAGACCTCATCCTGCACTAGTAGACCTCATCCTGCACTAGTAGACCTCATCCTACACTAGTAGTCCTCATCCTACACTAGTAGACCTCATCCTACACCAGTAGACCTCATCGTGTACTAGTAGACCTCATCCTACACTAGTAGACCTCATCCTACACTAGTAGACCTAATCCTACACTAGTAGACCTCATCCTACGCTAGTAGACCTCATCTTACACTAGTAGACCTCATCCTGTACTAGTAGACCTCATCCTGTACTAGTAAACGTTATCCTACACTAGTGTACCTCATCCTACACTAGTAGACCTCATCCTACACTAGTAGACCTCATCCTACACTAGTACACATTATCCTACACTAGTAAACCTCATCCAACACTAGTGGACATCATCTTACACTAGTAGACCTCATCCTGTACTAGTAAACCTTATCCTACACTAGTGTACCTCATCCTACACTAGTAGACCTCATCCTGTACTAGTAAACGTTATCCTACACTAGTGTACCTCATCCTACACTAGTAGACCTCATCCTACACTAGTAGACCTCATCCTACACTAGTACACATTATCCTACACTAGTAAACCTCATCCAACACTAGTAGACCTCATCCTGCACTAGTAAACCTCATCCAACACTAGTAGACCTCATCCTGCACTAGTAAACCTCATCCTACACTAGTAGACCTCATCCTACACTAGTTGACCTCATCCTGCACTAGTAGATCTCATCCTACACCATTAGACCTCATCATCTACTAATAGACCTCATCCTACAGTAGTAGACGTCATCCTACAATAGTAGACCTCATCCTACACTTGTAGACCTCATCCTACACTAGTACACCTCTTCCTGCACTAGTAGACCTCATCCTGTACTAGTAGACATCATCCTTCACTAGTAGACCTCATCGTACACTACTAAACCTCATCCTACAATAGTATACATCATCTTGTACTAGTAGCCCTCATCTTACACTAGCAGACTTCATCCTACAATAGTAGACCTCATCCTACACTAGTAGACCTCATCCTACACGATTAGACCTCATCCTCTACTGGTAGACCTCATCCTACACTAGTAGACCTCATCCTGCACTAGTAGACCTCATCCTGCACTAGTACACCTCATCCTACACTAATAGACCTCATCCTACACTAGTAGACCTCATCCTACACTAGTAGACCTCATCCTACACTAGTAGACCTCATCCTGCCATACTAGACCTCATCCTGCACTAGTAGACCTCATCCTACACTAGTAAACCTCATCCTACACTAGTAGACCTAATCCTACACCAGTAGACCTCATCCTACACTAGTAAACCTCATCCAACACTAGTAGACCTCATCCTGCACTAGTAAACCTCATCCTACACTAGTAGACCTCATCCTACACTAGTAGACCTCATCCTGCACTAGTAGATCTCATCCTACACCATTAGACCTCATCATCTACTAATAGACCTCATCCTACAGTAGTAGACGTCATCCTACAATAGTAGACCTCATCCTACACTTGTAGACCTCATCCTACACTAGTTGTCCTAATCCAACACTAGTACACCTCATCCTACACAAGAAGACCTCATCGTGTACTAGTAGACCTCATCCTACACTAGTAGACCTCATCCTACACTAGTAGACCTCATCCTGTACTAGTAGACCTCATCCTACACTAGTATACCTCATTCTACACTAGTGCACCTCATCCTACACTAGTAGACCTCATCCTGTACTAGTAGACCTCATCCTACACTAGTAGACCTCATCCTGCACTAGTAAACCTCATCCTACACTAGTAGACCTCATTCTGCACTAGTAAACCTCATCCTACACTAGTACACCTCATCCTACATTAGTAGACCTCATCCTGTACTACTAGACCTCATACTACACTAGTACACCTCATCCTACACTAGTAGACCTCATCCTACACTAGTAGACCTCATCCTACACTAGTACACCTCATCCTACACTAGTACACCTCATCCTACACTAGTAGCCCATTCCTACACCAGTACACCTCATCCTAAACTAGTACACCTCATCCTACACTAGTACACCTGATCCTACACTAGTAGACCTCATACTACACTAGTAGACCTCATCCTACACTAGTAGACATCATCCTACACTAGTAGACATCATCCTACACTAGTAGACCTCATCCTACACTAGTACATCTCATCCTGCACTAGTAGACATCATCCTACACTAGTAGACCTCATCCTACACTAGTAGACCTCATCCTGCACTAGTAAACCTCATCCTACATTAGTAAACCTCATCCTACACTAGTAGACCTCATTCTGCACTATTAAACCTCATCCTACACTAGTAGACCTCATCCTACACTAGTAGTCCTCATCCTGCACTAGTAGACCTCATACTACACTAGCAAACCTCATTTTACACTAGCAGACCTCATCCTGCACTAGTAGACCTCATCATGTACTAGTAGACCGCATCCTACACTAGTACACCTCATCCTGCACTAGTAGACCTCATCCTGTACTAGTAGACCTCATCCTACACTAGTAGACCTCATCCTACACTAGTAGACATCATCCTGTACTAATAGCCCTCATCCTACACTAGCAGACCTCATCCTACAATAGTAGACCTCATCCTACACTAGAAGACCTCAACCTACACTAGTAGACCTCATCCTACACTAGTAGACCTCATCCTACACTAGTAGACCTCATCCTACAATAGTATACCTCATCCTACACTAGTAGACCTCATCCTGCACTAGTAGACCTCATCCTGCACTAGTACACCTCATCCTACACTAGTAGACCTCATCCTACACTAGTAACCCTCATCCTACACATGTACACCTCATCCTACACTAGTAGACCTCATCCTGTACTAGTAGACCTCATCCTACACTAGTAGACCTTATCCTACACTAGTATACCTCATCCTACACTAGTAAACCTCATCCTACACTAGTAGACCTCATCCTGCACTAGTAGACCTCATCCTGTACTAGTAGACCTCATCCTGTACTAGTAGACCTCATCCTGTACTAGTAGACCTCATCCTGTACTAGTAGCCCTCATCCTACACTAGTAAACCTCATCCTACACTATTAAACCTCATCCTACACTAGTAGACCTCACCCTACACTAGTAGACCTCATCCTGTACTATTAGATCTCATCCTACACTAGTAGACCTCATCCTACACTAGTACACCTCATCCTACACTAGTAGACCTAATCCTGTACTAGTAGACCTCATCCTACACTAGTAGACCTCATCCTACACTAGTACACCTCATCCTACACTAGTAGACCCCATCCTACACTAATAGACCTCATCCTATACTAGTAGACCTCATTCTACACTAGTACACCTCTTCCTGCACTAGTAGACCTCATCCTGTACTAGTATACCTCATCCTGTACTAGTAGACCTCATTCTGTACTAGTAGACCTCATCCTGTACTAGTAGCCCTCATCCTACACTAGTAAACCTCATCCTACACTATTAGACCTCACCCTACACTAGTAGACCTCACCCTACACTAGTAGACCTCATCCTACACTAGTAGACCTCATCCTGTACTATTAGACCTCATCCTACACTAGTAGACCTCATCCTACACTAGTACACCTCATCCTACACTAGTAGACCTCATCCTGTACTAGTAGACCTCATCCTACACTAGTACATTTAACATTTTTTTTTTTACATTTTAGTCATTTAGCAGACGCTTTTATCCAGAGCGACTTACAGTTAGTGAATACATTTTATTATTATTTTTTTTATACTGGTCCCCCGTCGGATTCGAACCCACAACCCTGGCGTTGCAAACGCCATGCTCTTTCAACTGAGCTACATCCCTGCCGGCCATTCCCTCCCCTACCCTGGACGACGCTGGGCCAATTGTGCGCCGCCCATGAATCTCCCGGTCGCGGCCGGCTGCGACAGAGCCTGGATTCGAACCAGGATCTAGTGGCACAGTTAGCACTGCGATGCAGTGCCTTAGACCACTGCGCCACTCAGGAGTTAGACCTCATCCTACACTAGTACACCTCATCCTACACTAGTAGACCTCATCCTACACTAATAGACCTCATCCTATACTAGTACACATCTTCCTGCACTAGTAGACCTCATCCTGCACTAGTAGACCTCATCCTGCACTAGTAGACCTCATCCTACACTAGTAGACCTCATCCTACACTAGTAGACCTCATCCTACACTAGTAGACATCATCCTACACTAGTAGACATCATCCTACACTAGTAAACCTCATCCTACACTAGTAGACCTCATCCTGCACTAGTAGACCTCATCCTACACTAGTAGACCTCATCCTGCACTAGTAGACCTCATCCTACACTAGTAGACCTCATCCTACACTAGTACACCTCTTCCTGCACTAGTAGACCTCATCCTGTACTAGTAGACATCATCCTTCACTAGTAGACCTCATCGTACACTACTAAACCTCATCCTACAATAGTATACATCATCTTGTACTAGTAGCCCTCATCCTACACTAGTAGACCTCATCCTACACTAGTAGACCTCATCATACACTAGCAGACCTCATCATGTACTAGTAGACCTCATCCTGCATTAGTAGACCTCATCCTACACTATTTGACATAATCCTACACTAGTAGACCTCATCCTGCACTAGTAGACCTCATCCTGTACTAGTAGACCTCATCCTATGATGGTAGACCTCATCCTGCACAAGTAGACCTCATCCTGTACTAGTAAACCTCATCCTACACTGGTAGACCTCATCCTACACTAGTAGACCTGATCCTACACTAGTAGTCCTCATCCTACACTAGTAGACCTCATCCTGCATTGGTAGACCTCATCCTACACTATTTGACATAATCCTACACTAGTAGACCTCATCCTGCACTAGTAGACCTCATCATGTACTAGTAGACCTCATCCTACACTAGTAGACCTCATCCTACACTAGTAGACCTCATCCTACACTAGTAGATCTCATCCTACACTAGTAGACCTCATCATGTACTAGTAGACCTCATCCTACACTAGTAGACCTCATCCTGTACTAGTAGACCTCATCCTGTACTAGTAGACCTCATCCTACACTAGTAGACCTCATCCTACACTAGTAGACCTCATCATACACTAGTAGATCTCATCCTACACTAGTAGACCTCATCATGTACTAGTAGACCTCATCATACACTAGTAGACCTCATCCTACACTAGTAGACCTCATCCTACACTAGTAGACCTTCCTACACTAGTTGACCTCATCCTACACTAGTAGACCTCATCCTACACTAATAGATGTCATCCTGTACTAGTAGACCTCATCCTGTACTAGTAGACCTCATCATACACTAGTAGACCTCATCCTACACTAGTAGACCTCATCCTACACTAGTAGACCTTCCTACACTAGTTGACCTCATCCTACACTAGTAGACCTCATCCTACACTAATAGATGTCATCCTGTACTAGTAGACCTCATCATACACTAGTAGACCTCATCCTACACTAGTAGACCTCATCCTACACTAGTAGACCTTCCTACACTAGTTGACCTCATCCTACACTAGTAGACCTCATCCTACACTAATAGATGTCATCCTGTACTAGTAGACCTCATCCTACATGATGTGGGCCTAATGTCCAGCTATACCAAGGCAATATGTTAGGAATAATAACATGCTCAGCTATAGAGAACTGCAACAACTCTAGTATGTCAAAAATGTTAGATGTTTTAGATTTGTTCTGACATAGCTTTAGGTAAATTATTTGTCCACATGAGTGTCATTTTTCGAACACACATAGCTTGTTCAAACCATGCTCTTTACCAACGGAATCTTGTACCTTTTGTAGTTCTTGCCACTACAAATCAAAAGGGATGTCAGTGAAAAATATAATCTGAATCTGAAATTGCTAGCCTGTTGATTAAAATGTTATGCTATGGATGCTTTAGGTTCACTAACATTAGAGCATTCATGGCTTGCCATTACAGCATTGTAACATTTTAAATATAGTTCGTTTTCATTCGAAATATAATTGATTGGTCACCAATACGTTATTACCACTTTATGATGCAATATGGGAAAGTTGCTTGAATAAACAATTTATTGTGCGTGCGATCAATTCTAAGGCGGGCTTTTAATTGATCAGCCAATAAGAAGTTATCAGAGGAATAGTGTTATCCAATGAGAGGCAGGGAGCCTGGGGGTTAGTAGGAATTGTTAGCTGCGTGGCTATGAAATAGTTTCAGCTTACTTCGGCCACGGATGTGGAGCGATAAGGAGCGACCCGGTGGGAAATGCAGAAGTGGTAGGGAATACCCAAACTGGATGGGCTCTCTCGACAAAATATCTTGAAATGTAGGCTAAGTTTTTACACGTATTCACATGCTGAGGTTGTTGTAATAGCTGGGTTTTTTTCGTTATTGTTTTTTTTTTACTATTGAGAACAAACAATGTCTCAAAGAGTGAGAAGAAACGGGTCTCCGACCTCGAGCTGTTTGTCTATACCGAGCAGCGCAACCGGTGGTGAAGTCGGCGCTACAACTGGCTGCTCGGGAGCTGCGGGAGGCAGTTCAGGAATGAGTGTGTTCAGTCGCCTCCTGCCCATGAAAGCGACGGTTCCGTTCCAGCTGAAACCGCAGATACAGCCCCCCCTGCTGACCAGGTCCGTGCAGGTTACGGCTAGTGGAGGCAGCAGCCCCACGCACACCAACACCGGGAACGGGACATTCCACAGTAGCGGATGCAGCGCCAGCGACGCACCTGAAACGCGCACGTCGACGTCATTGAGTCGCAGCCCCACTCGTGCTGTTGTCAACTCATCATCATCAACAGCTGTTGTTGTTCTGGTCTCCTCGCCAGCCAGCATCCCTCTGTCCTCTCCTTCTGTGTCTCCTTCCTCCTGCACGGTGGGACGGGTACAGGCCAGGACAGGCTCACCCTCCTCCCCATCCGCCAGAGCCAACCCCCCCGCCAACACCACCATATCTGGTCACCCTGTTGCTGCATCAGGGTCCAACAACGCCACATTCCGAGCCGCTCAAACACAATCCCCTCTTCCTCCCGTAGCAGCGTCACCTCCACAATATGTAACTTTCCCAGTGATCTCACCTGCACCTCACGTCAACATTCACACCTACGGATCTAGTAGCAGCAGTCTGGGTGTCCCCCCTGTTTACACCGCAGATGGCTCCCCCTGCTACTCCCCCGTCCAGCAGCTACCCTGGCCGGCAGACAACCCGATCCTGACGACCTCTCTACATCTACAGCCTTTCTCGGCTTCTCTTCCATCTTCCTCCTCTTTGTCATCTTGTGGCGGTCAGCAGGGCAGAGCGGTGCCCCTGGCTGCGCCACAGCGCTGGTCCCCCGGCCTGGAACAGGACCGACTGTCTCCTGAGAGAGTCAGCCCCGGCTCGCCTGATGCAGGTAAAGTTTACATCGCTAAAAGCATTTGCATTGTGAAAGGCACTTCAATACATTCTCCAGGTTGTTCTGTTTTTTTCTTTTTCGTAGCAGGTTAGGATAACTTATGCAGCTGGTTAGGAGACTGAGGTTAAGGTTGGGAAAAGGGTTAAGGTTAGCGAAGATTCTCTCCTAACCTGCTACTGAAATAATTTTTTTATAAAAGTGGTGTGAAAAGAGTGTGCCCCCTTTACATATCTATCACTCCGGTATCCCTGAATACTGAGTTGGCACTGATCATGTACAGTTGGGAGAACAAGTATTTGATACACTGCCGATTTTGCAGGTTTTCCTACTTACAAAGCATGTAGAGGTCTGTAATTTTTTATCATAGGTACACTTCAACCGTGAGAGACGGAATCTAAAACAAAAATCCAGAAAATCACATTGTATGATTTTTAAGTAATTCATTTGCATTTTATTGAATTTGTCTTACTTGACTTGACTTTCTAGTACTACCGATTTATTGATAACTGCATTGTTGGGAAAGAGCTAGAAAGGCATTTCACTGTACTTGTGCACGTGACAATAAAACTTGAAACGTAAGTTATTAAAATAAAAAGAATGCTATTCAAAGCCTGCGTGTATGATGCATTATGAGGCTTTGAAGACCAGTCATAAGCATGAGGGACCTCATTATAATGTCCATATTATGTCCTATAATCATCAGTTACTTGCCATAAAGTGTTACGATAATGCTTACACATGCTGCAATAACGTTGTCTGTTCAATGCGAACTATCCTGTGAAGTAAAACAGGTTCAGTACAGTTCATGTTATAGCTGAGCTGCTAGAACCTCTGCCTGAACCGGGTTCCACGTTCCGCCTGAACCGGGTTCCACGTTCCGCCAGAACCGGGTTCCACGTTCCGCCTGAACCGGGTTCCACGTTCCGCCTGAACCGGGTTCCACGTTCCGCCTGAACCGGGTTCCACGTTCCAGTCGTTTGCATTTCTGATGCCGTTCCAACGAAAAAAATGGTTCCGGTTTTCAGTTCTGTTCCCTGAACCGGGTTCCATGTGGGTGGGAGGTCATATTAGGTTACTATGCTAGTTTACCTTTCTACTCCAGCTTTCTAGGAACGTAATGTCGGTGTGTGCATACTGCCAGAGAGGAAAAGGTCAAGGAATAGAGGATTGCAGACACTCAGAACTTCTCTCATGTATGAAAGATGTAGTATTACAAGCAGGTGTTGGAACCCGGTTTAGGGAACAGAACTGAAAACCAGAACCATTTTTTCGTTGGAACAGCATCAGAAATGCAAACGACTGATCTGTACTGTTCCGAAACAGAACCGTTATTTTAAAATAATGGGAACAAGTTAATAACGTTATTTTTCGTTCCAGGCTTCTTCTTTTTTTTTAACAGTCCCACAAAAAACGCAGCAAAGCACTAAACGCATCAGCACATTGCATACATGGGCCTATAGGCTTAGGCGTCCACTGTATGATATTAAGATTTAAATATAGATAAATGATATGCAGTACCAGTCAAACGTTTGGACACACCTACTCATTCCAGGGTTAGTCTTTATTATCTACTATACTACTTTATAATAGTGAAGACATCAACTATAAAATAACACTTGAAGAAACGTTCAAAGTTCTTGAAAAGTTTTGTATTGACTGACCTTCATGTCTTAAAGTAATGATGGACTGTCGTTTCTCTTTGCTTATTTGAGCTGTTCTTGCCATAATATGGACTTGGTATTTTACCAAATAGGGCTATCTTATGTATACCACCCCTACCCTGTCACAATACAACTGATTGGCTCAAACGCATTAAGAAGGAAATAAATTCCACAAATTAACTTTTAAGAAGGCACACCTGTTAATTGAAATGCATTCCAGGTGACTACCTCATGAAGCTGGTTGAGAGAATGCCAAGAGTGTGCAAAGCTGTCATCAAGGCAAAGGGTGGCTATTTGAAGAATCTCGAATATAAAATATATTTTGATTTGTTTAACACTTTTTTTGGTTAATACATGATTCCATACAGTGGGGAAAAAAAGTATTTAGTCAGCCACCAATTGTGCAAGTTCTCCCACTTAAAAAGATGAGAGATGCCTGTAATTTTCATCATAGGTACAAGTCAACTATGACAGACAAATTGAGAAAGAAAAATCCTAGAAAATCACATTGTAGGATTTTTAATGAATTTATTTGCAAATTATGGTGGAAAATAAGTATTTGGTCACCTACAAACAAGCAAGATTTCTGGCTCTCACAGACCTGTAACTTATTCTTTAAGAGGCTCCTCTGTCCTCCACTCGTTACCTGTATTAATGGCACCTGTTTGAACTTGTTATCAGTATAAAAGACACCTGTCCACAACCTCAAACAGTCACACTCCAAACTCCACTATGGCCAAGACCAAAGAGCTGTCAAAGGACACCAGAAACAAAATTGTAGACCTGCACCAGGCTGGGAAGACTGAATCTGCAATAGGTAAGCAGCTTGGTTTGAAGAAATAAACTGTGGGAGCAATTATTAGGAAATGGAAGACATACAAGACCACTGATAATCTCCCTCGATCTGGGGCTCCACGCAAGATCTCACCCCGTGTGGTCAAAATGATCACAAGAACGGTGAGCAAAAATCCCAGAACCACACGGGGGGACCTAGTGAATGACCTGCAGAGAACTGGGACCAAAGTAACAAAGCCTACCATCAGTAACATACTACGCCGCCAGGGACTCAAATCCTGCAGTGCCAGACGTGTCCCCCTGCTTAAGCCAGTACATGTCCAGGCCCGTCTGAAGTTTGCTAGAGTGCATTTGGATGATCCAGAAGAGGATTGGGAGAATGTCATATGGTCAGATGAAACTCAACTCGTTGTGTTTGGAGGACAAAGAATGCTGAGTTGACTCCAAAGAACACCATACCTACTGTGAAGCATGGGGGTGGAAACATCATGCTTTGGGGCTGTTTTTCTGCAAAGGGACCAGGACGACTGATCCGTGTAAAGGAAAGAATGAATGGGGCCATGTATCGTGAGATTTTGAGTGAAAACCTCCTTCCATCAGCAAGGGCATTGAAGATGAAACGTGGCTGGGTCTTTCAGCATGACAATGATCCCAAACACATTGCCCGGGCAACGAAGGAGTGGCTTCGTAAGAAGCATTTCAAGGTCCTGGAGTGGCCTAGCCAGTCTCCAGATCTCAACCCCATAGAAAATGTTTGGAGGTAGTTGAAAGTCCGTGTTGCCCAGCGACAGCCCCAAAACATCACTGCTCTAGAGGAGATCTGCATGGAGGAATGGGCCAAAATACCAGCAACAGTGTGTGAAAACCTTGTGAAGACTTACAGAAAAAGTTTGACCTGTGTCATTGCCAACAAAGGGTATATAACAAAGTATTGAGAAACTTTTGTTATTGACCAAATACTTATTTTCCACCATAATTTGCAAATAAATTCATAAAAAATCCTACAATGTGATTTTCTGGATTTTTCTTTCTCATTTTGTCTGTCATAGTTGACGTGTACCTATGATGAAAATTACAGGCCTCTCATCTTTTTAAGTGGGAGAACTTGGACCATTGGTGGCTGACTAAATACTTTTTTCCCCCACTGTGTTATTTCATAGTTTTGATGTCTTCACTATTATTCTACAATGTAGAAAATAGTAAAAATAAAGAAAATCCAAACTTTTGACTGGTATTGTACATCCTGGACATTACTGAGCTCGCTGGATGTTACACACTTCAAAATAAGAGTTTGCCAATATGTCATGCCATCATAAAAGTCCAGCATTACCGATTTCAAAATAAGAGTCCCTCTATTTGTCATATGAAAATATATGTCCTGCGATTTCTTATTTCAAAATAAGAGTCCATTGATTTTTCATTCAAATAAAAGTCATGTGATTTCAAACTTCAAAATAATAGTACCTGCGGTGGCATAGGTCATCAACACACTTATCCCTCTACAGTGCCTTCATACTTAGGCAGCCATTTTGCCTACCTACAGTGAGGGAAAAAAGTATTTGATCCCCTGCTGATTTTGTACATTTGCCCACTGACAAAGACATGATCAGTCTATAATTTTAATGGTAGGTTTATTTGAACAGTGAGAGACAGAATAACAACAAAAAAATCAAGAAAAACGCATGCCAAAAATGTTAGAAATTGATTTGCATTTTAATGAGGGAAATAAGTATTTGACACCTCTGCAAAACATGACTTAGTACTTGGTGGCAAAACCCTTGTTGGCAATCACAGAGGTCAGACGTTTCTTGTAGTTGGCCACCAGGTTTGCACACATCTCAGGAGGGATTTTGTTCCACTCCCCTCTTTGCAGATCTTCTCCAAGTCATTAAGGTTTCGAGGCTGACGTTTGGCAACTCGAACCTTCAGCTCCCTCCACAGATTTTCTATGGGATTAAGGTCTGGAGACTGGCTAGGCCACTCCAGGACATTAATGTGCTTCTTCTTGAGCCACTCCTTTGTTGCCTTGGCCGTGTGTTTTGGGTCATTGTCATGCTGGAATACCCATCCACAACCCATTTTCAATGCCCTGGCTGAGGGAAGGACGTTCTCACCCAAGATTTGACAGTACATGGCCCCATCCATCGTCCCTTTGATGCGGTGAAGTTGTCCTGTCCCCTTAGCAGAAAAACACCCCCAAAGGATAATGTTTCCACCTCCATGTTTGATGGTGGGGATGGTGTTCTTGGGGTCATAGGCAGCATTCCTCCTCCTCCAAACACGGCGAGTTGAGTTGATGCCAAAGAGCTCGATTTTGGTCTCATCTGACCACAACACTTCCACCCAGTTCTCCTCTGAATCATTCAGATGTTCATTGGCAAACTTCAGACGGCCCTGTATATGTGCTTTATTGAGCAGGGGGACCTTGCGGGCGCTGCAGGATTTCAGTCCTTCACGGCGTAGTGTGTTACCAATTGTTTTCTTGGTGACTATGGTCCCAGCTGCCTTGAGATCATTGACAAGATCCTCCCGTGTAGTTCTGGGCTGATTCCTCACCATTCTCATGATCATTGCAACTCCACGAGGTGAGATCTTGCATGGAGCCCCAGGCCGAGGGAGATTGACAGTTATTTTGTGTTTCTTCCATTTGCGAATAATCGCACCAATTGTTGTCACCTTCTCACCAAGCTGCTTGGCGATGGTCTTGTAGCCCATTCCAGCCTTGTGTAGGTCTACAATCTTGTCCCTGACATCCTTGGAGAGCTCTTTGGTCTTGGCCATGGTGGAGAGTTTGGAATCTGATTGATTGATTGCTTCTGTGGACAGGTGTCTTTTATACAGGTAACAAACTGAGATTAGGAGCACTCCCTTTAAGAGTGTGCTCCTAATCACAGCTCGTTACCTGTATAAAAGACACCTGGGAGCCAGAAATCTTTCTGATTGAGAGGGGTTCAAATACTTATTTCCCTCATTAAAATGATAATCAATTTATAAAAATTTTTACATGCGTTTTTCTAGATTTTGTTGTTGTTATTCTGTCTCTCACAGTTCAAATAAACCTACCATTAAAATTATAGACCGATCATTTCTTTGTCAGTGGGCAAACATACAAAATCAGCAGGGGATCAAATACTTTTTTCCCTCACTGTATGTTTTATTTATTTTATTTTATTTCACCTTTATTTAACCAGGTAAACCAGTTGAGAACAAGTTCTCATTTACAACTGTGACCTGGCCAAGATAAAGCAAAGCAGTCCGATAAAACAACAACACAGAGTTACATATGGGGTAAAAGAAAACATACAGTCAAAAATACAACAGAAAATATATATACAGTGTGTGCAAATGTAGCAAGTTATGGAGGTAAGGCAATAAATAGGCCATAGTGCAAAATAATTACAATTAGTATTAACACTGGAATGATAGATGTGCAAGAGATGATGTGCAAATAGAGATACTGGGGTGCAAATTAGCAAAATAAATAACAATATAGGGATGAGGTAGTTGGGTG
Organism: Coregonus clupeaformis; assembly: GCF_020615455.1. Lineage (NCBI taxonomy): Eukaryota > Metazoa > Chordata > Actinopteri > Salmoniformes > Salmonidae > Coregonus > Coregonus clupeaformis. The sequence continues at coordinate 372,093 of NW_025533530.1, read as the reverse complement.
GGCTAATTTCAGAATGGCTGTGTACAGGTGCAGTGATCGGTAAGGTGCTCTGACAATTGACGCTTAAAGTTAGTGAGGGAGATAAGAGTCTCCAGCTTCAGAGATTTTTGCAATTCGTTCCAGTCATTGGCAGCAGAGAACTGGAAGGAATGGCGGCCAAAGGAGGTGTTGGCTTTGGGGATGACCAATGAGATATACCTGCTGGAGCGCATACTACGGGTGGGTGTTGCTATGGTGACCAATGAGCTAAGATAAGGCGGGGATTTGCCTAGCAGTGATTTATAGATGGCCTGGAGCCAGTGGGTTTGGCGACGAATATGTAGTGAGGACCAGCCAACAAGAGCGTACAGGTCACAATGGTGGGTAGTATATGGGGCTTTGGAGACAAAACGGATGGCACTGTGATAGACTACATCCAATTTGCTGAGTAGAGTGTTGGAGGCTATTTTGTAAATGACATCGCCGAAGTCAAGGATCGGTAGGATAGTCAGTTTTACGAGGGCATGTTTGGCAGCATGAGTGAAGGAGGCTTTGTTGCGAAATAGGAAGCCGATTCTATGTTGTGGGATCTTGTTTCAGTTTGGCTTGTTGGATGTTGAACTTCATGTTCTGTTGGATTTTGTTATTTTGTCGGTGTTTATATAATAAACGACTATGTACGCATACCACGCTGCACCTTGGTCCAATCCTTTATACAATGATCGTGACAGACCCCTTGACTTTTGCCACATTTTGTTACGTTACAGCCTTATTCTAAAATGGATTAAATAAATAAAATCCTCAGCAATTTACACACAATACCCCATAAAGACAAAGTGAAAACAGGTTTTTAGACATTTTTGCTAATTTATATGAATTTATTCAGACCCTTTGCTATGAGACTCAAAATTGAGCTCAGGTGCATCCTGTTTCCATTGATCATCCTTGATGTTTCTACAACTTGATTGGAGTCCACCTGTGGTAAATTCAATTGATTGGATATGATTTGGAAAGGCACACACCTGTCTATATAAGGTCCCACAGTTGACAGTGCATGTCAGAGCAAAAACCAAGCCATGAGGTCGAAGGAATTGTCCGTAGAGCTCCGAGACAGGATTGTGTCGAGGCACAGATATGGGGAAGGGTACAAAAACAATGTCTGCAGCATTGAAGGTCCCCCAAGAACACAGTGGCCTCCATCATTCTCAAATGGAAGAAGTTTGGAACCACCAAGACTCTTCCTAGAGTTGGCTGCCCGGCCAAACTGAGCAATCAGGGGAGAAGGGTCTTGGTCAAGGAGGTGACCAAGAACCCGATGGTCACTCTGACAGAGCTCCAGAGTTCCTATGTGGAGATGGGAGAACCTTCCAGAAGGACAACAATCTCTGCAGCACTCCACCAATCAGGCCTTTATGGTAGAGTGGCCAGACGGAAGCCACTCCTCAGTAAAAGGCACAAGACCGCCCACTTGGAGTTTGCCAAAAGGCACCTAAAGACTCTCAGACCATGAGAAACAAGATTCTCTGGTCTGATGAAACCAATATTAAATCTTTGGCCTGAATGCCAAGCGTCACGTCTGGAGGAAAACTGGCACCATCCCTACGGTGAAGCATGGTGGTGGCAGTATCATGCTGTGGGGATGTTTTTCAGCGGCAGGGACTGGGAGACTAGTCAGGATCGAGGGAAAGATGAACAGAGCAAAGTACAGAGAGATCCTTGATGAAAACCTGCTCCAGAGTGCTCAGGACCTCAGACTGGGGCGAAGGTTCACTTTCCAACAGGACAACAACCCTAAGCACACAGCCAAGACAATGCAGGAGTGGCTTCGGGACAAGTCTCTGAATGTCCTTGAGTGGCCCAGCCAAAGCCCGGACTTGAACCCGATCGAACATCTCTGGAGAGACCTGAAAATAGCTGTGCAGCAACGCTCGCCATTCCAACCTGACAGAGCTTGAGAGGATCTGCAGAGAAGAATGGGAGAAACTCCCCAAATACAGGTGTGCCAAGCTTGTAGCGTCATACCCAAGAAGACTCGATGCTGTAGTCGCTGCCAAAGGCGCTTCAACAAAGTACTGAGTAAATGTAGTGGTTGATTTGGACGGAGTCAGGCGCAGGAGGGTAAATCACAGAATAAATTCAGGTTTATTCGGCAGATACAGCGGTACGCAGCAATGTGTAAAACACTACAGTGCGGTATAACGGCGCACTGGAGAAAACAAAACACATGGGTGAATATCCAGGAGATACAATACAATAAAGATCCACTGAGCCTCAACACCTCTACATAAAAACAATCACACACAAAGACATGGGGGGCAGAGGGAACACTTATACAGGTACTGATGAGGGGATATGAACCAGGTGTGTGTAATAAACAAGACAAAACAAATGGAATGATGAGATGAGGAGCGGCAGTGGCTAGAAGGCCGGTGACGACGAACGCCGAAGCCTGCCCGAACAAGGAGGGGAGGCAGCTTCGGAGGAAGTCGTGACAGTAAATGGTCTGAATACTTATGTAAATGTTATATTTCCATATTTTAAAATAAATTAACAAAAAATTATAAAAACCTGGTTTTACTTTGTCATCATGAGGTATTGTGTAATTAGGAAAAAAACAAATGTAATACATTTTAGAATAAGGCTGTAACGTAAAACAAAATGTGGAATAAGTAAAGGGGTCTGAATACTTTCCAACCCCTTGACTTTTTCCACATTTTGTTACGTTACAGCCTTATTCTAAAATGTATTAAAATATATATATATATATATATATATTTTTTTTTTATACTTTCCGAAGGCACTGTATATATATAATTGATTTTACATCATATCATTTCCTTTTCATCAACAAGTAATATTATATATAGAGAAAAGCCTGCAGAGCACACAACGTGTGATGTGGGACCTGGCACCTAGACCAAAATCAAAGAAAGAAAATATATAAATATGTTATTTTGACCACATGTCAACACAGGACAAAATACCACAACGTAACACACTGACGTTTCTGGAAATGATTCATGAGATACACAGAATGAAACAGAATGGGAATGGAGATGTTTTAGCAATGCATTCAGCTACAAGTGTTTTGTGCCAGACAAGACTAACCTAGAAATCATATCAGGAAAGGGTAACAAAATATGTAGTCAATATGTAATGATAATTAGTTAATGTTTTAATAATAATAATATGCCATTAAGCAGACGCTTTTATCCAAAGCGACTTACAGTCATGTGTGCATACATTTTTGCATATGGGTAGTCCCGGGGATCGAACCCACTACCCTGACATTACAAGCGCCGTGCTCTACCAGCTGAGCTACAGAGGACCACAATCACTTTATTCACCTGTTTTTAGTCTTATCTTGTTCTTGTGTTCTGGTGGTTTCCATTTGATAAAGACCTGTCAAACAGACGGCCTCTTATGTAATTGTGCCATTTGAAGCATTTGGGTTGGGCCGGATCGTACACAGCAGTGTGGAGACGGTTGTAGACACAACATGGACTATAGCTGCAGCCACCTCTAACAGTTCAGCTGGAGTCAGTGGCGTGTGGCGTCCATCCAGTTCAGCTGGAGTCAGTGGCGTGTGGCGTCCATCCAGTTCAGCTGGAGTCAGTGGCGTGTGGCATCCATCCAGTTCAGCTGGAGTCAGTGGCGTGTGGCGTCCATCCAGTTCAGCTGGAGTCAGTGGCGTGTGGCGTCCATCCAGTTCAGCTGGAGTCAGTGGCGTGTGGCATCCATCCAGTTCAGCTGGAGTCAGTGGCGTGTGGCGTCCATCCAGTTCAGCTGGAGTCAGTGGCGTGTGGCGTCCATCCAGTTCAGCTGGAGTCAGTGGCGTGTGGCATCCATCCTGCTCAGCCATGCAAAGGAATACAGACCTTCAGTGAGAACATCAACTTGTTTTGCAATATTGTCCAGACTAAACAAAAGTTGTGGGTGTACTTTTTAAAGTTGGTAACAGTAGTTAGACAAATGCTAAATTATCAACATGGTAACTACAGTTGTGATCACTTTAAAGTCATCACGTATCGTAATATTGGAAAAACACGTGTGTTTTATCAGATTAAGTTTTGACATTCAACATTCATGAATTGGAGACATTCATTAGAACAAATAACATATTTAACATAGCAAAAAAGCCAACTGGCTAGATATACACATAGTCTCCCGAGTGGCGCAGAGGTCTAAGGCACTGCATCGCAGTGCTAGCTGTGCCACTAGAGATCCTGGTTCGAATCCAGGCTCTGTCGTAGCCGGCCGCGACCGGGAGACCCATGGGGCGGCGCACAATTGGCCCAGTGTCGTCCAGGGTAGGGGAGGGAATGGCCGGCAGGGATGTAGCTCAGTTGGTAGAGCATGGCGTCTGCAACGCCAGGGTTGTGGGTTCGATTCACACGGGGGGCCAGTATGAAAAATAATGAATGCACTCACTAACTGTAAGTCGCTCTGGATAAGAGCATCTGCTAAATGACGTAAATGTAAATATACAGACTGGAATACAGATAACTAGACTAGCTGAGTCTATCTACAGACTGGGGGACGATGGACTACACACCAAGTAGTGCCGAGCGAGAGTTGGGTTCAACAGGGTCCGGCTCCAGCAGATATACTAGCTAGCTAGGCTAAAAACGAAAGGTGTACTATCACAATGGCTAGTGAGCTAACCACTAGCTAGCATGCTAGCAGCGTTAGCTGACAAATTCTTGAGTAAACAATTCTGGGCAGCAATTTTGTTGAGCAGTAGCAACGCTTTTCAAAAAAAGGCGCGGTAGCAAGGATTATCTACTGAGCAGCTCATGTCATAGACAGAAGGATGCTACATGGCAGACCAATCCGAACTCATAGACAGAAGGATGCTACATGGCAGACCAATCCAAACTCATAGACAGAAGGATGCTACATGGCAGACCAATCCAAACTCATAGACAGAAGGATGCTCCATGGCAGACCAATCCAAACTCATAGACAGAAGGATGCTACATGGCAGACCAATCCAAACTCATCTCTCGGCATGTCCAGGCCATCCATTATCGCAGCTAGCGGGAAGGTTCCTGTCTTTTTCCGTGGCTAAACCAACTAGGCTCGTAATTTAACAATTGTATTCGTATTTACAGATGGCATAGAAGTTTGTTATTAAGGCACATGAAAGTTCACATGTTTCAGAAGGCATTTGGCATTTATGCAAAAAAACGCATTTTGATAAAAAATATATAACAAAATGTTCAAATGCCTCTCCTGTGAAGTAGCGACATACGCATTGCTTCCTGAAACGGGTCACATTTAAGCCTGTTTGAAAGAAAAAAAACATGTATTATTTAATGTACAGGCAAAATGCAAATCAATACGGAATCCATCCAGATCTGGTTTCACTTCCACATCCAGTTGAGCAGTGGCTCTCCCTGACGGAGACGTCCTTGCATCCCACTCAACATCCACTCGAAGGCTCCAAGACAGACTATATAGCATCGCATACCTGGACGGCCCCGCCCTCAAAGAATAAGAATAATAATAATAATATGCCATTTATCAGACGCTTTTATCCAAAGCGACTTACAGTCATGCGTGCATACATTTTTGTGTATGGGTGGTCCCGGGGATCGAACCCACTACCCTGGCGTTACAAGCGCCGTGCTCTACCAGCTGAGCTACAGAATGTCCTCCGCATCCACTCAAGGGCTCCCCCTGGTGGGTCTGTTCAGGTGCGATATACAGTCAGTCCCCGTCCACCTCAGAGTTATAGCTGCCTCAGCCTGACTGGCAGCAACTGTCTGGCCAGAGGAAAGAGACTCATTTCTGACTGGCAAGATGTTCAAGATGTTCAAGTGAGCCATCTTACACCAAATCATATCCTGTTTTAGTACATTTACATCATTTAGCAGACGCTCTTATCCAGAGCGACTTACAGTTAGTGAGTGCATACATTATGTTTTTATTTTTCATACTGGCCCCCCGTGGGAATCGAACCCACAACCCTGGCGTTGCAAACACAATGCTCTACCAACTGAGCTACATCCCTGCCGGCCATTCCCTCCCCTACCCTGGACGAAATGTGCGCTGACCCATGGGTCTCCCGGTCTAGGCCGGCTACGACAGAGCCTGGATTCCAACCAGGATCTCTAGTGGCACAGCTAGCACTGCGATGCAGCGCCTTAGACCACTGTGCCACTCGGGAGGTGTACGTACATACAATACTCAAACGCTAAAACTTTTTGTGACCGTTTCAATTGTGTACAGTCTGCATGCCATGGCTTGTTTTATCTTGAACTAATCCTTCTAAGGCCATCTAGGTCACCAAGGCAGTGTGAATAAGACCTATCTGGCTGGTTCAGAGGTGTCCAAGTAGGGGAATGTACTGTACTGGGTTTATATTTCATGATTAGTTGGGGATTATTTTAATAATCTCCAGCCTTTGGAGATTGTGGTAATTGGGTCTAGAAAGTAAAGCAGTCAGGAGTGACTGATCATGAGGGTGATTCAGCACACTCTCTGGTCTGGGGTTATCCAGGGTTACTGGGAGAGAGAGAGAGCTGGAGAGAACGGCAGGAGAGAGAGAGAGAGATGGCGTGAAGAGAGGGAGAGGGAGATGTGAGAACTGCAGGAAAGAGAGAGAGTGAGGGAGAGATGGAGAGAGAACAGTAGGAGAGAGAGGGATAGAGAGAGAGATGGTGAGAAGAGAAGGAGAGAGCGAGGGAGATGAGAGAACTGCAGGAGAGAGGGAGAGAACAGCAGGAAAGAGAGAGAGAGTGAGGGAGAGATGGCGAGAAGAGAAGGAGAGAGAGCGAGAGAGAGAGGGAGATGAGAGAACTGCAGGAGAGAGAGAGAGAGAGCGGAAGATGGAGAGAACAGCAGGAGGGGGAGAGAGAGCAGCAGGGGAGAGAGAGAGCAGCAGGGGAGAGAGAGCAGCAGGGGAGAGAGAGAGAAGCAGGGGAGAGAGAGAGCAGCAGGGGAGAGAGAGAGCAGCAGGGGAGAGAGAGAGAAGCAGGGGAGAGAGAGAGCAGCAGGGGAGAGAGAGAGAAGCAGGGGAGAGAGAGAGCAGCAGGGGAGAGAGAGAGAAGCAGGGGAGACAGAGAGCATCAGGGGAGACAGAGAGCACCAGGGGAGACAGAGAGCATCAGGGGAGAGAGAGAGAAGCAGGGGAGAGAGAGAGAAGCAGGGGAGAGAGAGAGCATCAGGGGAGACAGAGAGAGAAGCAGTGGAGAGAGAGAGAAGCAGGGGAGAGAGAGAGCACCAGGGGAGACAGAGAGCAGCAGGGGAGACAGAGAGCAGCAGGGGAGAGAGAGAGAAGCAGGGGAGAGAGAGAGAAGCAGGGGAGAGAGAGAGAAGCAGGGGAGAGAGAGCAGCAGGGGAAAGAGAGAGCAGCAGGGGAAAGAGAGAGCAGCAGGGGAGACAGAGAGCAGCAGGGGAGACAGAGAGCAGCAGGGGAGACAGAGAGCAGCAGGGGAGACAGAGAGCAGCAGGGGAGACAGAGAGCAGCAGGGGAGACAGAGAGCAGCAGGGGAGAGAGAGAGCAGCAGGGGAGACAGAGCACCAGGGGAGACAGAGAGCAGCAGGGGAAAGAGAGAGCAGCAGGGGAAAGAGAGAGCAGCAGGGGAGACAGAGAGCAGCAGGGGAGACAGAGAGCAGCAGGGGAGACAGAGAGCAGCAGGGGAGACAGAGAGCAGCAGGGGAGAGAGAGAGCAGCAGGGGAGACAGAGCAGCAGGGGAGACAGAGAGCAGCAGGGGAGACAGAGAGCAGCAGGGGAGACAGAGAGCAGCAGGGGAGACAGAGAGCAGCAGGGGAGACAGAGAGCAGCAGGGGAGAGAGAGAGCAGCAGGGGAGACAGAGCACCAGGGGAGACAGAGAGCAGCAGGGGAAAGAGAGAGCAGCAGGGGAGACAGAGAGCAGCAGGGGAAAGAGAGAGCAGCAGGGGAAAGAGAGAGCAGCAGGGGAAAGAGAGAGCAGCAGGGGAAAGAGAGAGCAGCAGGGGAAAGAGAGAGAGCAGCAGGGGAGAGAGAGCAGCAGGGGAGAGAGAGAGCAGCAGGGGAGACAGAGAGCAGCATCCTGTAGCACTAACTCCAAAAAGTTTTGGGACACTGTAAAGTCCATGGAGAATAAGAGCACCTCCTCCCAGCTACCCACTGTACTGAGGCTAGGAAACACTATCACCACTGATAAATCTATGATAATCGAGAATTTCAATAAGCATTTTGCTATGGCTGGCCATGCTTTCCACCTGGCTACCCCTACCCCGGCCACCAGCTCTGCACCCTCCGCTGCAACTTGCCCATGCCCCCCCTGCTTCTCCTTCACCCAAATTCAGATAGCTGATGTCCTGAAAGAACTGCAAAATCTGGACCCCTACAAATCATCTGGGCTAGACAATCTGGACCCTTTCTTTCTAAAATTAGCCGCCGAAATTGTCGCAACCCCTATTTCTAGCCTGTTCAACCTCTCTTTCGTATCGTCTGAGATCCCCAGAGATTGGAAAGCTGCCGCGGTCATCCCCTCTTCAAAGGGGGTGACACTCTAGATCCAAACTGTTACAGACCTATATCCATCCTGCCCTGCCTTTCGAAAGTATTTGAAAGCCAAGTTAACAAACAGATCACCGACCATTTCGAATACCACCGTACCTTCTCCGCTATGCAATCTGGTTTCCGAGCTGGTCATGGGTGCACCTCAGCCACGCTCAAGATCCTAAACAATATTATAACCGAGATCGATAAAAGACAGTACTGTGCAGCCGTTTTCATCGACCTGGCCAAGGCTTTCGACTCCGTCAATCACTGCATTCTTATTGGCAGACTAAATAGCCTTGGTTTCTCAAATGACTGCCTCGCCTGGTTCACCAACTACTTCTCAGATAGAGTTCAATGTGTCAAATCGGAGGGCCTGTTGTCTGGACCTCTGGCAGTCTCTATGGGGGTGCCACATGGTTCAATTCTCGGGCCGACTCTTTTCTCAGTGTATATCAATGATGTCGCTCTTGCTGATGGTGACTCTCAGATCCACCTCTACGCAGACGACACCATTTTGTATACATCTGGCCCTTCATTGGACACTGTGTTAACAAACCTCCAAACGAGCTTCAATGCCATACAGCACTCCTTCCGGAGCCTCCAACTGCTCTTAAACACTAGTAAAACTAAATGCATGCTCTTCAATCGAACGCTGCTGGCACCCGCCCACCCGACTAGAATCACCACTCTCGACGGGTCTGACCTAGAGTATGTGGACAACTACAAATACCTAGGTGTCTGGTTAGACTGTAAACTCTCCTTCCAGACTCACATTAAGCATCTCCAATCCAAAGTTACATCTAGAATCACCAAAGCCCCATATACTACCCACCATTGTGACCTGTACACTCTCATTGGCTGGCCCTCACTACATATTCGTCGCCAAACCCACTGGCTCCAGGTCATCTATAAATCACTTCTAGGCAAATCCCGCCTTATCTTAGCTCATTGGTCACCATAGCAACACCCACCCGTAGTCTGCGCTCCAGCAGGTATATCTCACTGGTCATTCCCAAAGCCAACACCTCCTTTGGCCGCCATTCCTTCCAGTTCTCTGCTGCCAATGACTGGAACGAACTGCAAAAATCTCTGAAGCTGGAGACTCTTATCTCCCTCACTAACTTTAAGCATCAGTTGTCAGAGCACCTTACCGATCACTGCACCTGTACACAGCCCTTCTGTAATTAGCCCACCCAACTACCTCATTCCAATATTGTTATTTACATTTTAGTCATTAACAGACACTCTTATCCAGAGCGACTTACATTTAGTGAGTGCATACATGTTTCATACTGGCCCCCCCGTGGGAATCGAACCCACAACCCTGGCGTTGCAAGCGCCATGCTCTACCAACTGAGCTACAGGAGGCCTATTTATGTTGTTATTTATTTACACCCAACTACCTCATCCCCATATTCTTATTTATTTTGCTCATTTGCACCCCAGTATCTCTATTTGCACATCATCTTCTGCACATCTATCACTCCAGTGTTAATACTAAATTGTAATTATTTTTGCACTATGGCCTATTTATTGCCTTACCTCCATAACTTACTACATTTGCACACACTGTATATATATTTTCTGTGGTATTTTTAACTTTGTTTTGTTTTACCCAATATGTAACTCTGTGTTGTTGTTTTTATCGCACTGCTTTGCTTTATCTTGGCCAGGTCGCAGTTGTAAATGAGAACTTGTTCTCAACTGGCTTACCTGGTTAAATAAAGGTGAAATAAAATAAAAAATAAAAAAGAGAGAGAGAGAGCAGCAGGGGAGAGAGAGAGAGATGGATAGAACAGCGGGAGAGAGGGAGATGGAGAGAGAGGGAGATGGAGAGAACAGCAGGAGAGAGAGGGAGATGGAGAGAACAGCAGGCGAGAGAGAGAGGGAGATGGAGAGAACAGCATGAGAGAGAGAGATGGAGAGAACAGCAGGAGCGAGGGATGGAGATGGAGAGAACATCAGGGGAGAGAGAGAGATGGAGAGAACAGCAGGAGAGAGAGAGATGGAGAGAGAGGGAGATGGAGAGAACAGCAGGAGAGAGAGAGATGGAGAGAACAGCAGGAGAGAGAGGGAGATGGAGAGAACAGCAGGAGAGAGAGAGAGGGAGATGGAGAGAACAGCATGAGAGAGAGAGATGGAGAGAACAGCAGGAGCGAGGGATGGAGATGGAGAGAACATCAGGGGAGAGAGAGAGATGGAGAGAACAGCAGGAGAGAGGGAGATGGAGAGAGAGAGATGGAGAGAACAGCAGGAGAGAGGGAAATGGAGAGAACAGCAGGGGAGAGAGAGAGAGATGGAGAGAACAGCATGAGAGAGAGATGGAGAGAACAGCAGGAGAGAGGGAGGGAAATGGAGAGAACATCATGGAAGAGAGAGGGAGATGGAGAGAACAGCAGGAGAGAGAGAGGGAGATGGAGGGAACAGCATGAGAGAGAGATGGAGAGAACAGCAGGAGAGGGAGATGGAGTAAACAGCATGAGAGAGGGAAATTGAGAGAACAGTAGCGGAGAGAGAGAGATGGAGAGAACAGCAGGAGAGAGGGAAATGGAGAGAACAGCAGGAGAGAGAGAGATGGAGAGAACAGCAGGAGAGAGAGAGGGAGGTGAATAGAACAGCAAGAGAGAGAGAGATGGAGAGAACAGCAGGAGATAGAGAGATGGAGAGAACAGCAGGAGAGAGAGATGGAGGGAACAGCAGGAGAGAGAGAGATGGAGAGAACAGCAGGAGAGAGGGAGATGGAGAGAACAGCAGGAGAGAGAGAGATGGAGAGAACAGCAGGAGAGAGAGAGATGGAGAGAACAGCAGGAGAGAGAGATGGTGAGAACAGCAGGAGAGAGGGAGATGGAGTGAACAGCAGGAGAGAGAGATGGTGAGAACAGCAGGAGAGAGGGAGGTGGAGAGAACAGCAGGAGAGAGAGGGGGAGATGGAGAGAACAGCAGGAGAGAGAGGGGGAGATGGAGAGAACAGCAGGAAAGAGAGGGAGATAGATAGAACAGCAGGAGAGAGAGATAGAACAGCATGAGAGAGGGAGATGGAGAGGGAGATGGAGAGAACAGCAGGAGAGAGAAGGGGAGATGGAGAGAACAGCAGGAGAGAGAGAGGGAGAAGGAGAGAACAGCAGGAGAGAGAGGGGGAGATGGAGAGAACAGCAGGAGAGAGAGGGGGAGATGGAGAGAACAGCAGGAGAGGGGGAGATGGAGAGAACAGCAGGAGAGAGGGAGATGGAGAGAACAGCAGGAGAGAGAGATGGAGAGAACAGCAGGAGAGTGAGGGAGATGGAGAGAACAGCAGGAGAGAGAGAGGGAGATGGAGAGAACAGCAGGAGAGAGAGGGGGAGATGGAGAGAACAGCAGGAGAGAGAGGGGGAGATGGAGAGAACAGCAGGAGAGAGAGAGATGGAGAGAACAGCAGGAGAGAGAGGGAGATGGGGAGAACAGCAGGAGAGAGAGGGGGAGATGGAGAGAACAGCAGGAGAGTGAGGGAGATGGAGAGAACAGCAGGAGAGAGGGGGAGATGGGGAGAACAGCAGGAGAGAGAGAGATGGAGAGAACAGCAGGAGAGAGAGAGATGGAGAGAACAGCAGGAGAGAGAGGGAGATGGGGAGAACAGCAGGAGAGAGAGGGGGAGATGGAGAGAACAGCAGGAGAGTGAGGGAGATGGAGAGAACAGCAGGAGAGAGGGGGGAGATGGGGAGAACAGCAGGAGAGAGAGAGATGGAGAGAACAGCAGGAGAGAGAGAGAGATGGAGAGAACAGCAGGAGAGTGAGGGAGATGGAGAGAACAGCAGGAGAGAGAGGGAGATGGAGAGAACAGCAGGAGAGAGAGGGGGAGATGGAGAGAACAGCAGGAGAGAGAGGGAGATAGATAGAACAGCAGGAGAGAGAGATAGAACAGCATGAGAGAGGGAGATGGAGAGAACAGCAGGAGAGAGAGATGGAGAGAACAGCAGGAGAGAGGGAGATGGAGAGAACAGCAGGAGAGAGAGATGGAGAGAACAGCAGGAGAGTGAGGGAGATGGAGAGAACAGCAGGAGAGTGAGGGAGATGGAGTGAACAGCAGGAGAGAGAGAGGGAGATATAGAGAACAGAAGGGGAGAGAGCGAGAGAGAGAGAGATGTATATATGTGATCCACCATCTTGTTTGGTTCCTATGTAGCAAAATGTGAAATAGATTTTTACATTAGATAAAAGTAGAGACTCAGAGCTAGAAAATGGGATATCATACACTGCAGTTGAGGAACAATGGGAAAGTAATTATGCTTTGAAAGTTGATAAACTTGTAACCCCGCTTTTGAGAAAATGGCCCGTGAATGTTTTGATACCTACTGGAGACCTTTTCTTTGTCTACACCCATTCAGCATCGTTCACACCCTCTTAAGCCTTAGCCCCACCCATCTCTTTAAGGACTCACGTGTGAGGCCATGTGCTAAACAGAGTGAGTAAAGTAGTGTAGTAAACAACCAAAGATTAAGACTAAAAGTTGTGAAAGTAGTAGCAAACAGTAGTAGTAAACAGTAGTAGTAAACAGTAGTAGTAAACAGTAGTAGTAAACAGTAGTAGTAAACAGTAGTAGTAAACATACACTATGTAGTCCTTGGCTTATATCCTAATCTGACTGTGGTGCGCAACATGTTGTTCCTCACACTACCGTCTCTGGTAAACACTCACTATATCAAATAAAATTTACGTTTTATTTGTCACATGCACAGGATACACAAGGTATAAACGGTACAGTGAAATGTTTACTTGCATAGTGGAGTCTTTTGTGTAGACCCATAATCCCAACCCATACTACCATGCACCATGCATGAATATACAGGTAGCTGAAGCTAACCAACTAGGTTCAATGCTAGCTAGCTAACATTAGGCTATAATGCAAATAGATTTCTGAGATACAAATAATGCTGACGACACAGCTCATACACGCAACGTTAGCTAGTGAGCCAGCCAGCCAGCTAACGTTAGCTAGTGAGCCAGCCAGCCAGCTAACGTTAGCTAGCTAGCTAACAGTACGCTTTAACTTGCAATGAAAACGACTTTCTGACAAAATTAGAAAAGTATTATATCTGAAAGTGTAGCTAGACTCTTACCCGTATACATGGATGAACGCTTCTCCTTCTCTGCCATGGTTGTCCTTAGTTTGAAGATGTATAAAACACCTCCGGATTACAACAGCCTTCTGTGTTCACTTTTCGACTCCCACCACATTTTCAATCATACTCTGCTTCCACTGATTTCAAAACTCTGGCAATTTCTACCGTGACAACAACACTGTTGATCGCTGTATCTTCCCCATCACAGTCATTAGAAGATTCTACAATGTCTGGTTTAATGAAAATGTTTTTACCTAAATCTGGGATTTCCTCATCGCCTAATTAATTTTCAGAGTCAGAGAGGGTCAGCATTACATTTTACATTTTAGTCATTTAGCAGACGCTCTTATCCAGAGCGACTTACAGTTAGTGAATACATATATATTTTTTAATACTGGCCCCCCGTGGGAATCAAACCCACAACCCTGGCGTTGCAAACGCCATGCTCTATCAACTGAGCTACATCCCTGCCGGCCATTCCCTCCCCTACCCTGGACGAATTGTGCGCCGCCCATGAGTCTCCCGGTCGCAGCCAGGCTGCGACAGAGCCTGGATTCGAACCAGGATCTCTAGTGGCACAGTTAGCACTGCGATGCAGTGCCTTAGACCACTGCGCCACTCAGGACACTAGCATGGCACGATCGTCCTCCATAAAGTAGTCCGTCACAACTTTTTCCCACTGATCTTTGTCGATGGCGCCTCTTAAATTCAGGGCAGCCATGTTGAGAGCAGTAGCAACCCTTATGCAGTTCTTCATGATATTTTAAGAAAAAGCTGCGTTAGAAAGGATTATCTACACCTTACTGAGCAGCTCATGTTATAGACAGAAGCGAGCTACATGGCAGACCAATCCAAACTCATCTCTCGGCATGTCCAGCCCATCCATTATCTCAGCCAATCATGGCTAGCGGGAAGGTTCCTGTCTTTTTCCGTGGCTAAACCAAACCGTAATTTAACTATTTTTTATTTACAGATGGCATGCAAGTTTGTTATTAAAGCACATGAAAGTTCACGTTCCAGAAGGCATTTTGATAAATGAAAATACATTTTACGTTCAAATGCCTCTCCTGCATTTGACCTGCGACATATGCCTAGCTTCCTGAAACGGGTCACATACACTACCAGTCAAAAGTTTGGACACACCTACTCATTCAAGGGTTTTTCTTTATTTTGACTATTTTCAACATTGTAGAATAATAGTGAAGACATCAAAACTATGAAATAACACATATGGAATCATGTAGTAACCAAAAAAGTGTTAAACAAATCAAAATATATTTTATATTTGAGATTCTTCAAAGTAGCCACCATTTGCCTTGATGACAGCTTTGCACACTCTTGGCATTCTCTCAACCAGCTTCATGAGGAATGCTTTTCCAACAGTCTTGAAGGAGTTCCCACATATGCTGAGCACTTGTTGCCTGCTTTTCCTTCACTCTGCGGTCCAACTCATCCCAAACCATCTCAATTGGGTTGAGGTTGGGTGATTGTGGAGGCCAGGTCATCTGATGCAGTACTCCATCACTCTCCTTGGTCAAATAGCCCTTACACAGCCTGGAGGTGTGTTTTGGGTTGAAAAACAAATGATAGTCCCACTAAGCGCAAACCAGATGGGATGGCATATCGCTGCAGAAGGCTTTGGTAGCCATGCTGGTTAAGTGTGCCTTGAATTCTAAATAAATCACAGACAGTGTCACCAGCAAAGCACCATCACACCTCCTCCTCCATGCTTCATGGTGGGAACCACACATGCGGAGATCATCCGTTCACCTACTCTGCGTCTCACAAAGACACGGTGGTTGGAACCAAAAATCTCAAATTTGGACTCATCAGACCAAAGGACAAATTTCCACCGGTCTAATGTCCACTGCTCATGTTTCTTGGCTCAAGCAAGTCTCTTCTTCTTATTGGTGTCCTTTAATAGTGGTTTCTTTGCAGCAATTCGACCATGAAGGCCTGATTCACGCAGTCTCCTCTGAACAGTTGATGTTGAGTTGTGTCTGTTACTTGAACTTTGTGAAGCATTTATTTGAGCTGCAATCTGAGGCTGGTAACTCTAATGAACTTATCCACTACAGCAGAGGTAACTCTGGGTCTTCCATTCCTGTGGCGGTCCTCATGAGAGTCAGTTTGATCACAGCGCTTGATGGTTTTTGCGACTGCACTTGAAGAAACGTTCAAAGTTCTTGAAAAGTTTTGTATTGACTGACCTTCATGTCTTAATGTAATGATGGGACTGTCATTTCTCTTTGCTTATTTGAGCTGTTCTTGACATAATATGGACTTGGTCTTTTACCAAATAGGCCTATCTTCTGTATACCACCCCTACTTTGTCACAACACAACTGATTGGCTCAAATGCATTACGAAGGAAAGAAATTCCACAAATTAACTTTTAACAAGTCACACCTGTTAATGGTAATGCATTCCAGGTAACTACCTCATGAAGCTGGTTGAGAGAATGCCAAGAGTGTGCAAAGCTGTCATCAAAGCAAAGGGTGGCTACTTTGAAGAATCTGTTTAACACTTTTTTGGTTACTACATGATTCCATATGTGTTATTTCATAGTTTTGATGTCTTCACTATTATTCTGCAATGTATAAAATAGTAAAAATAAAGACAAACCCTTGAATGAATAGGTGTGTCCAACTTTTGACTGGTACTGAATATACACTGCTCAAAAAAATAAAGGGAACACTAAAATAACACATCCTAGATCTGAATGAATGAAATAATCGTATTAAATACTTTATTATTTACATAGTTGAATGTGCTGACAACAAAATCACACAGAAATTATCAATGGAAATCAAATTTATCAACCCATGGAGGTCTGGATTTGGAGCCACCCTCAAAATTAAAGTGGAAAACCACACTACAGGCTGATCCAACTTTGATGTAATGTCCTTAAAACAAGTCAAATTGAGGCTCAGTAGTGTGTGTGGCTTCCACGTGCCTGTATGACCTCCCTACAATGCCTGGGCATGCTCCTGATGAGGTGGCGGATGGTCTCCTGAGGGATCTCCTCCCAGACCTGGACTAAAGCATCCGCCAACTCCTGGACAGTCTGTGGTGCAACGTGGCGTTGGTGGATGGAGCGAGACATGATGTCCCAGATGTGCTCAATTGGATTCAGGTCTGGGGAACGGGCGGGCCAGTCCATAGCATCAATGCCTTCCTCTTGCAGGAACTGCTGACACACTCCAGCCACATGAGGTCTAGCATTGTCTTGCATTAGGAGGAACCCAGGGCCAACCGCACCAGCATATGGTCTCACAAGGGGTCTGAGGATCTCATCTCGGTACCTAATGGCAGTCAGGCTACCTCTGGCGAGCACATGGAGGGCTGTGCGGCCCCCAAAGAAATGCCACCCCACACCATGACTGACCCACCGCCAAACCGGTCATGCTGGAGGATGTTGCAGCACCCACCCGTAGTCTGCGCTCCAGCAGGTATATCTCACTGGTCATTCCCAAAGCCAACACCTCCTTTGGCCGCCATTCCTTCCAGTTCTCTGCTGCCAATGACTGGAACGAATTGCAAAAATCTCTGAAGCTGGAGACTCTTATCTCCCTCAATAACTTTAAGCATCAGTTGTCAGAGCACCTTACCGATCACTGCACCTGTACACAGCCCATCTGAAATTAGCCCACCCAACTACCTCATCCCTATATTGTTATTTATTTTGCTCTTTTGCACCCCAGTATCTCTATTTGCACATAATCTCTTGCACATCTAGCATTCCAGTGTTAATACTATTGTAATTATTCTGCACTATAGCCTATTTATTGCCTTACCTCCATAACTTGCTACATTTGCACACACTGTATATATATTTTCTGTTGTATTTCTGACTTTATGTTTTTTACCCCATATGTAACTCTGTGTTGTTTTTATTGCACTACTTTGCTTTATCTTGGCCAGGTCGCAGTTGTAAATGAGAACCTGTTCTCAACTGGCTTACCTGGTTAAATAAAGGTGAAATAAAATAAAAATAAAAAATGTGCCATCCTGGATGAGCTGCACTACCACTATAGTGAAAGCACCGCCAGCATTCAAAAGTGACCAAAACATCAGCCAGGAAGCATAGGAACTGAGAAGTGGTCTGTGGTCACCACCTGCAAAACCAGTCCTTTATTGGGGGGTGTCTTGCTAATTGCCTATAATTTCCACCTGTTGTCTATTCCATTTGCACAACAGCATGTGAAATGTATTGTCAATCAGTGTTGCTTCCTAAGTGGACAGTTTGATTTCACAGAAGTGTGATTGACTTGGAGTTACATTGTGTTGTTTAAGTGTTCCCTTTATTTTTTTGAGCAGTGTACAATTGAAGTTGGAAGTTTACATACACCTTAGCCAAATACATTTAAACTCAGTTTTTCACAATTCCTGATATTTAATCCTAGTAAAAATTCCCTGTTTTAGGTCAGTTAGGATCACCACTTTATTTTAAGAATGTGAAATGTCAGAATAATAGTAGAGAGAATTATTTATTTCAACTTTTATTTCTTTCATCACATTCCCAGTGGGTCAGAAGTTTACATACACTCAATTAGTATTTGGTAGCATTGTCTTTAAATTGTTTAACTTGGGTCAAACGTTTCGGGTAGCCTTCCACAAGCTTCCCACAATAAATTGGGTGAATTTTGGCCTATTCCTCCTGACTGAGCTGGTGTAACTGAGTCAGGTTTGTAGGCCTCCTTGCTCGCACACGCTTTTTCAGTTCTGCACACACATTTTCTATAGGATTGAGGTCAGGGCTTTGTGATGGCCACTCCAATACCTTGACTTTGTTGTCCTTAAGCCATTTTGCCACAACTTTGGAAGTATGCTTGGTGTTATTGTCCATTTGGAAGAACCATTTGCGACCAAGCTTTAACTTCCTGACTGATGTCTTGAGATGTTGCTTCAATATATCCACATAATTTTCCTTCGTCATGATGCCATCTATTTTCTGAAGTGCACCAGTCCCTCCTGCAGAAAAGCAGCCCCACAGCATGATGCTGCCACCCCCGTGCTTCACGGTAGGGATGGTGTTCTTCGGCTTGCAAGCTACCCCCTTTTTCCTCCAAACATAACGATGGTCATTATGGCCAAACAGTTCTATTTTTGTTTCATCAGACCAGAGTACATTTCTCCAAAAAGTAAGATCTTTGTCCCCATGTGCAGTTGCAAACCGTAGTCTGGCTTTTTTATGGCGGTTTTGGAGCAGTGGCTTCTTCCTTGCTGAGTGGCCTTTCAGGTTATGTCGATATAGGACTCATTTTACCGTGGATATAGATACTTTTGTACCCGTTTCCTCCAGCATCTTCACAAGGTCATTTGCTGTTGTTCTGGGATTGATTTGCACTTTTCGCACCAAAGTACGTTAATCTCTAGGAGACAGAACGCGTCTCCTTCCTGAGCGGTATGACGGCTGCGTGGTCCCATGGTGTTTATACTTGCATACTATTGTTTTACAGATGAACGTGGTACCTTCAGCCGTTTGGAAATTGCTCCCAAGGATGAACCAGACTTGTGGAGGTCTATCATTTTTTTTCTGAGGTCTTGGCTGAATTCTTTAAATTTTCTGGAATTTTCCAAGCTGTTTAAAGGCACAGTCAACTTAGTGTATGTAAACTTCTGACCCACTGGAATTGTGATACAGTGAATTGTAAGTTAAATAATCTTTCTGTAAACAATTGTTGGAAAAATGACTTGTGTCATGCACAAAGTAGATGTCCTAACCGACTTGCCAAAACTATAGTTTGTTAACAAGAAATTTGTGGAGTGGTTGAAAAACGAGTTTTAATTACTCCAATCTAAGTGTATGTAAACTTCCGACTTCAACTGTATATATTTACTCGAACAACACATATTATTAAACTGAACAATAAAATAACATAGTTTTTTGTACAAGAGTGAGGGGTGAGAGCAAGGGTGCAGTTTAAGTCCAACCCTGTTCAACGTCTACATCAACGAACTAGCAGTGTTGTTGGACCGATCTATAGCCCCTGTAATCACCCTCAAAGATGAGGTCAGATTCCTGCTCTACCCAGAGGACCGTGTCCCGCTGTCACCAAGATGAGGAGGTCAGATTCCTGCTCTACCCAGAGGACCGTGTCCTGCTGTCACCAAGATGAGGAGGTCAGATTCCTGCTCTACCCAGAGGACCTTGTTCTACTGTCACCAAGATGAGGAGGTCAGATTCCTGCTCTACCCAGAGGACCTTGTTCTACTGTCACCAACAGAGCAAGGTCTACAGGAACAACGTAACATTCTTTTAGGAATACAGCATCAACTGGGCAATCAACATTAACTTTTAGAAGTCCTGGTTTTCCAGAAAAAGGCCAGGAACCAGAGCAGCAGACACTCCTTCAAATGAGGAAATACCGTGGTTGAACACGTCCAATGGTACAACTATCTGGGACTAACAATCAGTGCCTCTGGTGGATTTGGTCCGGTCTGGTTCACTAAAAGAAAAAGGCTGCAAAGCATTTTACTCCATTAAAAGAACACTTTCAAAAATAAATATTCCTTTCCAAATCTGGTGCAAAATATTCAATAGTGTCATTTTACCAATTGCACTATATGGAAGCAAGGTTTGAGGTCCAACCTGTAATTCCCATTATAAGCATTGGGAGAATAAATCAATAGAAACTCTACATACAGAATTCTGAAGATATATCCTAAATATCTCAAAGAAAGTACCTAATGCATGCAGAGCGGAACTCGGACGATTCCCTTTCATTGTAAATATAAAGAAAAGGACAGTAACATTTAGGTACCATTTGAAATTAAAACCTCAAAACACCCTTACAATTCAAAGCACTGGAAACCCAAGAGCTGAACCCTGAAAAGAGTCCCCTCTGTCAGCTGTTGCAAACACTAAACAACCCTATTATCTAAACACAATCAAACTGTTACAGAAATGAAAACCTCCTATTTGACAAATTGGGAAAGTGAATCAAAAACACAGAATAAACTAGACTTCTATTATTTAGACTTTCCAAAAGAGAATAGCAATGGTCAGAATATCTCTACTCTGTCAGAGATACATAACAGAGACAGATCCTGACTAAATACAGACTCAGCCACCAACCAACTGGCTATAGCCTGGAGATTCCACAAAACAACAGCAGTAGTGTTGTACCTGTATACATGATTATATGCACTATTATTATTACTAGTGAAATGAACTGGATTTCATTATCCTCATTCTACTGGATTTACTGAAATGCTGGACCACTGTACTGCTTTGGCAATATCTCTCTTGGAGAGAGAGAGAGAGAGAGAGAGAGAGAGAGAGACCATGGCAATAGTGAAATGTGTGAACTTACATTCCTCTCAAAGTTTTGTTGAGTTACTTTAAGACAAAAACATCAGGGTGGGAGATGAGGTAACGTCCATCCTTATTACTTCAGCTGCCAGTCATTTGAAGAAGGCACTCTCTGTTCAGTTGGTTTCTTTGTTCAGTTGGTTTCTCTGTTCAGTTGGTCCCAGTGGCCTGTAGTTTATCTGTTCAGTTGGTCCCAGTGGTCTGGAGTTTCTCTGTTCAGTTGGTCCCAGTGGCCTGTAGTTTCTCTGTTCAGTTGGTCCCAGTGGCCTGTAGTTTATCTGTTCAGTTGGTCCCAGTGGCCTGTAGTTTATCTGTTCAGTTGGTCCCAGTGGTCTGGAGTTTCTCTGTTCAGTTGGTCCCAGTGGCCTGTAGTTTCTCTGTTCAGTTGGTCCCAGTGGTCTGTAGTTTATCTGTTCAGTTGGTCCCAGTGGTCTGTAGTTTCTCTGTTCAGTTGGTCCCAGTGGCCTGTAGTTTATCTGTTCAGTTGGTCCCAGTGGTCTGTAGTTTCTCTGTTCAGTTGGTCCCAGTGGTCTGTAGTTTCTCTGTTCAGTTGGTCCCAGTGGTCTGTAGTTTATCTGTTCAGTTGGTCCCAGTGGTCTGTAGTTTCTCTGTTCAGTTGGTTTCTCTGTTCAGTTGGTCCCAGTGGTCTGTAGTTTCTCTGTTCAGTTGGTTTCTCTGTTCAGTTGGTCCAAGTGGTCTGTAGTTTCTCTGTTCAGTTGGTCCCAGTGGTCTGTAGTTTCTCTGTTCAGTTGGTTTCTCTGTTCAGTTGGTCCCAGTGGCCTGTAGTTTATCTGTTCAGTTGGTCCCAGTGGACTGTAGTTTATCTGTTCAGTTGGTCCCAGTGGCCTGTAGTTTCTCTGTTCAGTTGGTCCCAGTGGTCTGTAGTTTCTCTGTTCAGTTGGTGCCAGTGGTCTGTCGTTTCTCTGTTCAGTTGGTCCCAGTGGTCTGTAGTTTCTCTGTTCAGTTGGTCCCAGTGGTCTGTAGTTTCTCTGTTCAGTTGGTCCCAGTGGTCTGTAGTTTCTCTGTTCAGTTGGTTCCAGTGGTCTGTAGTTTCTCTGTTCAGTTGGTCCCAGTGGTCTGTAGTTTCTCTGTTCAGTTGGTCCCAGTGGCCTGTAGTTTCTCTGTTCAGTTGGTCCCAGTGGTCTGTAGTTTCTCTGTTCAGTTGGTCCCAGTGGTCTGTAGTTTCTCTGTTCAGTTGGTCCCAGTGGCCTGTAGTTTCTCTGTTCAGTTGGTCCCAGTGGTTTGTAGTTTCTCTGTTCAGTTGGTCCCAGTGGCCTGTAGTTTCTCTGTTCAGTTGGTCCCAGTGGTCTGTAGTTTCTCTGTTCAGTTGGTCCCAGTGGTCTGTAGTTTCTCTGTTCAGTTGGTCCCAGTGGCCTGTAGTTTATCTGTTCAGTTGGTCCCAGTGGCCTGTAGTTTCTCTGTTCAGTTGGTCCCAGTGGTCTGTAGTTTCTCTGTTCAGTTGGTCCCAGTGGTCTGTAGTTTCTCTGTTCAGTTGGTCCCAGTGGTCTGTAGTTTCTCTGTTCAGTTGGTCCCAGTGGTCTGTAGTTTCTCTGTTCAGTTGGTCCCAGTGGTCTGTAGTTTCTCTGTTCAGTTGGTCCCAGTGGTCTGTAGTTTATCTGTTCAGTTGGTCCCAGTGGTCTGTAGTTTCTCTGTTCAGTTGGTCCCAGTGGCCAGTAGTTTCTCTGTTCAGTTGGTCCCAGTGGCCTGTAGTTTCTCTGTTCAGTTGGTCCCAGTGGTCTGTAGTTTATCTGTTCAGTTGGTCCCAGTGGCCTGTAGTTTCTCTGTTCAGTTGGTCCCAGTGGTCTGTAGTTTCTCTGTTCAGTTGGTCCCAGTGGTCTGTAGTTTCTCTGTTCAGTTGGTCCCAGTGGCTGTAGTTTCTCTGTTCAGTTGGTCCCAGTGGTCTGTAGTTTCTCTGTTCAGTTGGTTTCTCTGTTCA
This sequence comes from Coregonus clupeaformis, assembly GCF_020615455.1. Taxonomy (NCBI): domain Eukaryota; kingdom Metazoa; phylum Chordata; class Actinopteri; order Salmoniformes; family Salmonidae; genus Coregonus; species Coregonus clupeaformis. The sequence goes on along the minus strand of NW_025533530.1, from coordinate 349,266 downwards.
GTTGGTCCCAGTGGTCTGTAGTTTCTCTGTTCAGTTGGTCCCAGTGGTCTGTAGTTTCTCTGTTCAGTTGGTCCCAGTGGTCTGTAGTTTCTCTGTTCATCTGTAGTTTCTCTGTTCAGTTGGTCCCAGTGGTCTGTAGTTTCTCTGTTCAGTTGGTCCCAGTGGTCTGTAGTTTCTCTGTTCAGTTGGTCCCAGTGGTCTGTAGTTTCTCTGTTCAGTTGGTCCCAGTGGCCTGTAGTTTCTCTGTTCAGTTGGTCCCAGTGGCCTGTAGTTTCTCTGTTCAGTTGGTCCCAGTGGTCTGTAGTTTCTCTGTTCAGTTGGTCCCAGTGGTTTGTAGTTTCTCTGTTCAGTTGGTCCCAGTGGCCTGTAGTTTCTCTGTTCAGTTGGTCCCAGTGGCCTGTAGTTTCTCTGTTCAGTTGGTCCCAGTGGTCTGTAGTTTCTCTGTTCAGGTGGTCCAAGTGGCCTGTAGTTTCTCTGTTCAGTTGGTCCCAGTGGTCTGTAGTTTCTCTGTTCAGTTGGTCCCAGTGGTCTGTAGTTTCTCTGTTCAGTTGGTCCCAGTGGTCTGTAGTTTCTCTGTTCAGTTGGTCCCAGTGGTCTGTAGTTTCTCTGTTCAGTTGGTCCCAGTGGCCTGTAGTTTCTCTGTTCAGTTGGTCCCAGTGGCCTGTAGTTTCTCTGTTCAGTTGGTCCCAGTGGTCTGTAGTTTCTCTGTTCAGTTGGTCCCAGTGGTCTGTAGTTTCTCTGTTCAGTTGGTCCCAGTGGCCTGTAGTTTCTCTGTTCAGTTGGTCCCAGTGGCCTGTAGTTTCTCTGTTCAGTTGGTCCCAGTGGTCTGTAGTTTCTCTGTTCAGGTGGTCCAAGTGGCCTGTAGTTTCTCTGTTCAGTTGGTCCCAGTGGTCTGTAGTTTCTCTGTTCAGTTGGTCCCAGTGGCCTGTAGTTTATCTGTTCAGTTGGTCCCAGTGGTCTGTAGTTTATCTGTTCAGTTGGTCCCAGTGGTCTGTAGTTTCTCTGTTCAGTTGGTCCCAGTGGTCTGTAGTTTCTCTGTTCAGTTGGTCCCAGTGGTCTGTAGTTTCTCTGTTCAGTTGGTTCCAGTGGTCTGTAGTTTATCTGTTCAGTTGGTCCCAGTGGTCTGTAGTTTATCTGTTCAGTTGGTCCCAGTGGCCTGTAGTTTCTCTGTTCAGTTGGTCCCAGTGGTCTGTAGTTTCTCTGTTCAGTTGGTCCCAGTGGCCAGTAGTTTCTCTGTTCAGTTGGTCCCAGTGGCCTGTAGTTTCTCTGTTCAGTTGGTCCCAGTGGTCTGTAGTTTATCTGTTCAGTTGGTCCCAGTGGCCTGTAGTTTCTCTGTTCAGTTGGTCCCAGTGGTCTGTAGTTTCTCTGTTCAGTTGGTCCCAGTGGTCTGTAGTTTCTCTGTTCAGTTGGTCCCAGTGGCTGTAGTTTCTCTGTTCAGTTGGTCCCAGTGGTCTGTAGTTTCTCTGTTCAGTTGGTTTTCTCTGTTCAGTTGGTCCCAGTGGTCTGTAGTTTCTCTGTTCAGTTGGTCCCAGTGGTCTGTAGTTTCTCTGTTCAGTTGGTCCCAGTGGTCTGTAGTTTCTCTGTTCATCTGTAGTTTCTCTGTTCAGTTGGTCCCAGTGGTCTGTAGTTTCTCTGTTCAGTTGGTCCCAGTGGTCTGTAGTTTCTCTGTTCAGTTGGTCCCAGTGGTCTGTAGTTTCTCTGTTCAGTTGGTCCCAGTGGCCTGTAGTTTCTCTGTTCAGTTGGTCCCAGTGGCCTGTAGTTTCTCTGTTCAGTTGGTCCCAGTGGTCTGTAGTTTCTCTGTTCAGTTGGTCCCAGTGGTCTGTAGTTTCTCTGTTCAGTTGGTCCCAGTGGCCTGTAGTTTCTCTGTTCAGTTGGTCCCAGTGGCCTGTAGTTTCTCTGTTCAGTTGGTCCCAGTGGTCTGTAGTTTCTCTGTTCAGGTGGTCCAAGTGGCCTGTAGTTTCTCTGTTCAGTTGGTCCCAGTGGTCTGTAGTTTCTCTGTTCAGTTGGTCCCAGTGGTCTGTAGTTTCTCTGTTCAGTTGGTCCCAGTGGTCTGTAGTTTCTCTGTTCAGTTGGTCCCAGTGGTCTGTAGTTTCTCTGTTCAGTTGGTCCCAGTGGCCTGTAGTTTCTCTGTTCAGTTGGTCCCAGTGGCCTGTAGTTTCTCTGTTCAGTTGGTCCCAGTGGTCTGTAGTTTCTCTGTTCAGTTGGTCCCAGTGGTCTGTAGTTTCTCTGTTCAGTTGGTCCCAGTGGCCTGTAGTTTCTCTGTTCAGTTGGTCCCAGTGGCCTGTAGTTTCTCTGTTCAGTTGGTCCCAGTGGTCTGTAGTTTCTCTGTTCAGGTGGTCCAAGTGGCCTGTAGTTTCTCTGTTCAGTTGGTCCCAGTGGTCTGTAGTTTCTCTGTTCAGTTGGTCCCAGTGGCCTGTAGTTTATCTGTTCAGTTGGTTCCAGTGGTCTGTAGTTTCTCTGTTCAGTTGGTCCCAGTGGTCTGTAGTTTCTCTGTTCAGTTGGTCCCAGTGGTCTGTAGTTTCTCTGTTCAGTTGGTCCCAGTGGTCTGTAGTTTCTCTGTTCAGTTGGTTCCAGTGGTCTGTAGTTTATCTGTTCAGTTGGTCCCAGTGGCCTGTAGTTTCTCTGTTCAGTTGGTCCCAGTGGCCTGTAGTTTCTCTGTTCAGTTGGTCCCAGTGGTCTGTAGTTTATCTGTTCAGTTGGTCCCAGTGGCCTGTAGTTTCTCTGTTCAGTTGGTCCCAGTGGTCTGTAGTTTCTTTGTTCAGTTGGTCCCAGTGGTCTTTAGTTTCTCTGTTCAGTTGGTCCCAGTGGCCTGTAGTTTCTCTGTTCAGTTGGTCCCAGTGGTCTGTAGTTTATCTGTTCAGTTGGTCCCAGTGGCCTGTAGTTTCTCTGTTCAGTTGGTCCCAGTGGTCTGTAGTTTCTCTGTTCAGTTGGTCCCAGTGGTCTGTAGTTTCTCTGTTCAGGTGGTCTGTAGTTTATCTGTTCAGTTGGTCCCAGTGGTCTGTAGTTTCTCTGTTCAGTTGGTCCCAGTAGTCTGTAGTTTATCTGTTCAGTTGGTCCCAGTGGTCTGTAGTTTCTCTGTTCAGTTGGTCCCAGTGGCCTGTAGTTTCTCCTGTTCAGTTGGTCCCAGTGGCCTGTAGTTTCTCTGTTCAGTTGGTCCCAGTGGCCAGTAGTTTCTCTGTTCAGTTGGTCCCAGTGGCCTGTAGTTTCTCTGTTCAGTTGGTCCCAGTGGTCTGTAGTTTCTCTGTTCAGTTGGTCCCAGTGGCCTGTAGTTTCTCTGTTCAGTTGGTCCCAGTGGCCTGTAGTTTCTCTGTTCAGTTGGTCCCAGTGGTCTGTAGTTTCTCTGTTCAGTTGGTTTCTCTGTTCAGTTGGTCCCAGTGGTCTGTAGTTTCTCTGTTCAGTTGGTCCCAGTGGTCTGTAGTTTCTCTGTTCAGTTGGTCCCAGTGGTCTGTAGTTTCTCTGTTCAGTTGGTCCCAGTGGTCTGTAGTTTCTCTGTTCAGTAGGTCCCAGTGGTCTGTAGTTTCTCTGTTCAGTAGGTCCCAGTGGTCTGTAGTTTCTCTGTTCAGTTGGTCCCAGTGGTCTGTAGTTTCTCTGTTCAGTTGGTCCCAGTGGCCTGTAGTTTCTCTGTTCAGTTGGTCCCAGTGGCCTGTAGTTTCTCTGTTCAGTTGGTCCTAGTGGTCTGTAGTTTCTCTGTTCAGTTGGTCCCAGTGGTCTGTAGTTTCTCTGTTCAGTTGGTCCCAGTGGCCTGTAGTTTCTCTGTTCAGTTGGTCCCAGTGGTCTGTAGTTTTTCTGTTCAGTTGGTCCCAGTGGCCTGTAGTTTCTCTGTTCAGTTGGTCCCAGTGGTCTGTAGTTTCTCTGTTAAGTTGGTCCCAGTGGTCTGTAGTTTCTCTGTTCAGTTGGTCCCAGTGGCCTGTAGTTTCTCTGTTCAGTTGGTCCCAGTGGTCTGTAGTTTCTCTGTTCAGTTGGTCCCGGTGGTCTGTAGTTTCTCTGTTCAGTTGGTTCCGGTGGTCTGTAGTTTATCTGTTCAGTTGGTCCCGGTGGCCTGTAGTTTCTCTGTTCAGTTGGTCCCAGTGGTCTGTAGTTTCTCTGTTCAGTTGGTCCCAGTGGTCTTTAGTTTCTCTGTTCAGTTGGTCCCAGTGGTCTTTAGTTTCTCTGTTCAGTTGGTCCCAGTGGTCTGTAGTTTCTCTGTTCAGTTGGTCCCAGTGGCCTGTAGTTTCTCTGTTCAGTTGGTCCCAGTGGTCTGTAGTTTCTCTGTTCAGTTGGTCCCAGTGGTCTGTAGTTTCTCTGTTCAGTTGGTCCAAGTGGTCTGTAGTTTATCTGTTCAGTTGGTCCCAGTGGTCTGTAGTTTATCTGTTCAGTTGGTCCCAGTGGTCTGTAGTTTATCTGTTCAGTTGGTCTCAGTGGTCTGTAGTTTATCTGTTCAGTTGGTCCCAGTGGTCTGTAGTTGATCTGTTCAGTTGGTCCCAGTGGTCTGTAGTTTATCTGTTCAGTTGGTCCCAGTGGTCTGTAGTTTATCTGTTCAGTTGGTCCCAGTGGTCTGTAGTTTCTCTGTTCAGTTGGTCCCAGTGGTCTGTAGTTTATCTGTTCAGTTGGTCCCAGTGGTCTGTAGTTTCTCTGTTCAGTTGGTCCCAGTGGTCTGTAGTTTCTCTGTTCAGTTGGTCCCAGTGGCCTGTAGTTTCTCTGTTCAGTTGGTCCCAGTGGTCTGTAGTTTATCTGTTCAGTTGGTTCCGGTGGTCTGTAGTTTATCTGTTCAGTTGGTCCCGGTGGCCTGTAGTTTCTCTGTTCAGTTGGTCCCAGTGGTCTGTAGTTTCTCTGTTCAGTTGGTCCCAGTGGTCTTTAGTTTCTCTGTTCAGTTGGTCCCAGTGGTCTTTAGTTTCTCTGTTCAGTTGGTCCCAGTGGTCTGTAGTTTCTCTGTTCAGTTGGTCCCAGTGGCCTGTAGTTTCTCTGTTCAGTTGGTCCCAGTGGTCTTTAGTTTCTCTGTTCAGTTGGTCCCAGTGGTCTGTAGTTTCTCTGTTCAGTTGGTCCAAGTGGTCTGTAGTTTATCTGTTCAGTTGGTCCCAGTGGTCTGTAGTTTATCTGTTCAGTTGGTCCCAGTGGTCTGTAGTTTATCTGTTCAGTTGGTCTCAGTGGTCTGTAGTTTATCTGTTCAGTTGGTCCCAGTGGTCTGTAGTTGATCTGTTCAGTTGGTCCCAGTGGTCTGTAGTTTATCTGTTCAGTTGGTCCCAGTGGTCTGTAGTTTATCTGTTCAGTTGGTCCCATTGGTCTGTAGTTTCTCTGTTCAGTTGGTCCCAGTGGTCTGTAGTTTATCTGTTCAGTTGGTCCCAGTGGTCTGTAGTTTCTCTGTTCAGTTGGTCCCAGTGGTCTGTAGTTTCTCTGTTCAGTTGGTCCCAGTGGCCTGTAGTTTCTCTGTTCAGTTGGTCCCAGTGGTCTGTAGTTTATCTGTTCAGTTGGTCCCAGTGGCCTGTAGTTTCTCTGTTCAGTTGGTCCCAGTGGTCTGTAGTTTCTCTGTTCAGTTGGTCCCAGTGGTCTTTAGTTTCTCTGTTCAGTTGGTCCCAGTGGTCTGTAGCTTCTCTGTTCAGTTGGTCCCAGTGGCCTGTAGTTTCTCTGTTCAGTTGGTCCCAGTGGCCTGTAGTTTCTCTGTTCAGTTGGTCCAAGTGGTCTGTAGTTTATCTGTTCAGTTGGTCCCAGTGGTCTGTAGTTTATCTGTTCAGTTGGTCTCAGTGGTCTGTAGTTTATCTGTTCAGTTGGTCCCAGTGGTCTGTAGTTGATCTGTTCAGTTGGTCCCAGTGGTCTGTAGTTTATCTGTTCAGTTGGTCCCAGTGGTCTGTAGTTTATCTGTTCAGTTGGTCCCAGTGGTCTGTAGTTTCTCTGTTCAGTTGGTCCCAGTGGTCTGTAGTTTCTCTGTTCAGTTGGTCCCAGTGGTCTGTAGTTTCTCTGTTCAGTTGGTCCCAGTGGTCTGTAGTTTCTCTGTTCAGTTGGTCCCAGTGGTCTGTAGTTTATCTGTTCAGTTGGTCCCAGTGGTATGTAGTTCCTCTGTTCAGTTGGTCCCAGTGGTCTGTAGTTTATCTATTCTGTAGCTTATCTGTGACTGTCAGTAAACAAGGTTTGAAAATGGTTTGATGACTGGAATGTCTGAGGGTCAAAACAACAATCCTTTCCGAGACAGAATAGGTAGTCCTCAGTGGAGCGTGGCTCTGAGTCTGATGAGGGTTAACCCTCTACATGTGTCCTAACATGTCAGTCTGCTGCTACTTCTACAGTTCGGCCTTCCATTCTGTCTGCCTGTGTAAACACTAGAGAATCACGCTGTTTAATCTGTGGTTGGGTAGGAAGGAGTGTTGGCCTGGCACTGGCAGTAGAATACACATAACTCCTCTCTCTGTGTCTCTCCGCGCTGATGGAGTGAGCATGGTGTGTGTGCTGCAGGACTTCCTCCTAATTCCTCACAGGTCACTCTGTCATGAGGGTAACTCCTTCATTCTGCCGTGGGCCAGTCAGATGGCAACAGGGTAACTCCTTCATTCTGCTGTGGGCCAGTCAGATGGCAACAGGGTAACTCCTTCATTCTGCTGTGGGCCAGTCAGATGGCAACAGGGTAACTCCTTCATTCTGCTGTGGGCCAGTCAGATGGCAACAGGGTAACTCCTTCATTCTGCTGTGGGCCAGTCAGATGGCAACAGGGTAACTCCTTCATTCTGCTGTGGGCCAGTCAGATGGCAACAGGGTAACTCCTTTATCCTGCTGTGGGTCAGTCAAATGGCAACAGGGTAACTCCTTCATTCTGCTGTGGGCCAGTCAGATGGCAACAGGGTAACTCCTTCATTCTGCTGTGGGCCAGTCAGATGGCAACAGGGTAACTCCTTTATCCTGCTGTGGGTCAGTCAAATGGCAACAGGGTAACTCCTTCATTCTGCTGTGGGCCAGTCAGATGGCAACAGGGTAACTCCTTCATTCTGCTGTGGGCCAGTCAGATGGCAACAGGGTAACTCCTTCATTCTGCTGTGGGCCAGTCAGATGGCAACAGGGTAACTCCTTTATCCTGCTGTGGGCCAGTTATTCTGCTGTGGGCCAGTCATTCTGCTGTGGGCCAGTCAGATGGCTACAGGGTAACTCCTTCATCCTGCTGTGGGCCAGTCATTCTGCTGTGGGCCAGTCATCCTGCTGTGGGCCAGTCATTCTGCTGTGGGCCAGTCATTCTGCTGTGGGCCTGTCATTCTGCTGTGGGCCAATCATTCTGCTGTGGGCCAATCAGATGGCAACAGGGTAACTCCTTTATCCTGCTGTGGGCCAGTCATTCTGCTGTGGGCCAGTCATCCTGCTGTGGGCCAGTCATTCTGCTGTGGGCCAGTCATTCTGCTGTGGGCCAGTCATCCTGCTGTGGGCCAGTCATTCTGCTGTGGGCCAGTCATTCTGCTGTGGGCCAGTCATCCTGCTGTGGGCCAGTCAGATGGCAACAGGGTAACTCCTTTATCCTGCTGTGGGCCAGTTATTCTGCTGTGGGCCAGTCATTCTGCTGTGGGCCAGTCAGATGGCTACAGGTTAACTCCTTCATCCTGCTGTGGGCCAGTCATTCTGCTGTGGGCCAGTCATCCTGCTGTGGGCCAGTCATCCTGCTGTGGGCCAGTCATTCTGCTGTGGGCCAGTCATTCTGCTGTGGGCCAGTCATCCTGCTGTGGGCCAGTCATTCTGCTGTGGGCCAGTCATTCTGCTGTGGGCCAGTCATCCTGCTGTGGGCCAGTCATTCTGCTGTGGGCCAGTCATCCTGCTGTGGGCCAGTCATTCTGCTGTGGGCCAGTCATCCTGCTGTGGGCCAGTCATTCTGCTGTGGGCCAGTCATCCTGCTGTGGGCCAGTCATTCTGCTGTGGGCCAGTCATTCTGCAGTGGGCCAGTCATTCTGCTGTGGGCCAGTCATTCTGCTGTGGACCAGTCAGTAGGGGAATTCTAGCTGTTTCTCTTATTGCCATCCTGTTGAGATGACTTTATATTTTCTCCACATTATTTTCCTCATTAGACAATAGAATGCATCCCAAATGGCACCCTATTCTCTATGGGTCCTGGTCTAAAGTAGTGCACTAAATAGGGAATAGGGTGCTATTTGTGGTGTTAGAGGTCATTTGTTTGTCCACATGGGTCATGTTCCCTCAGGAGGAAAGAAGACAAATGCGTATTACTCCTCACTGACTGGCTGTCCTGAGAGTCGCCTAACCTCTGACTAAACATGCTTCTGAGATGGAAGGTCTCCTTGTGGAAAGAACCACAGTCTTGAAAACAGCTCTGTGTTTATGTTAGACTACTAGGTCAGACATAACATCGAATCAAATCAAATCAAATGTTATTGGCCACATGCGCCGAATACAACAGGTGCAGACATTACAGTGAAATGCTTACTTACAAGCCCTTAATCAACAGTGCATTTATTTTAAATAAAAAAGTAAAATAAAACAACAACAAAAAAAGTGTTGAGAAAAAAAAGAGCAGAAGTAAAATAAAATAACAGTAGGGAGGCTATATATACAGGGGGGTACTGGTGCAGAGTCAATGTGCGGGGGCACCGGCTAGTTGAGGTAGTTGAAGTAATATGTACATGTGGGTAGAGTTAAAGTGACTATGCATAAATAATTAACAGAGTAGCAGCAGCGTAAAAAGATGGGGTGGGGGGTGTTGGTGGGGGGGCAGTGCAAATAGTCCGGGTAGCCATGATTAGCTGTTCAGGAGTCTTATGGCTTGGGGGTAGAAGCTGTTGAGAAGTATTTTGGACCTAGACTTGGCACTCCGGTACCGCTTGCCGTGCGGTAGCAGACAGAACAGTCTATGACTAGGGTGGCTGGAGTCTTTGACCATTTTGAGGGCCTTCCTCTGACACCGCCTGGTATAGAGGTCCTGGATGGCAGAAAGCTTGGCCCCAGTGATGTACTGGGCCGTACGCACTACCCTCTGTAGTGCCTTGTGGTCGGTCAAGTTCGTTGGTGATGTGGACACCAAGGTACTTGAAGCTCTCAACCTGCTCTCAACCTCTCAACCTGTTCCACTACAGAGGAGTACACCACATCAGTCACTGGCTTCATCAATAAGTGCATCGATGATGTCGTCCCCACAGTGACCGTACGTACATACCCCAACCAGAAGCCATGGATTACAGGAAACATCCGCACTGAGCTAAAGGGTAGAGCTGCCGCTTTCAAGGAACGGGACTCTAACCCGGACGCTTATAAGAAATCCCGCTATGACCTCCGACGAACCATCAAACAGGCAAAGAGTCAATACAGGTCTAAGATTGAATCATACTACACTGGCACTGGCGCTCGTCGGATGTGGCAGGGCTTGAAAACTATTACAGACTACAAAGGGAAGCACAGCCGCGAGCTGCCCAGTGACACAAGCCTACCAGACGAGGCTAAACCACTTCTATGCTCGCTTCGAGGCAAGCAACACTGAAGCATGCATGAGAGCACCAGCTGTTCCGGATGACTATGTGATCACGCTCTCCGTAGCCGATGTGAGTAAGACTTTTAAGCAGGTCAACATTCACAAGGCCGCAGGGCCAGACGGATTACCAGGACGTGTACTCCGAGCATGTGCTGACCAACTGGCAAGTGTCTTCACTGACATTTTCAACATGTCCCTGACTGAGTCTGTAATACCAACATGTTTCAAGCAGACCACCATAGTCCCCGTGCCCAAGAACTCTAAGATAACCTGCCTAAATGACTACCGACCCGTAGCACTGACGTCTGTAGCCATGAAGTGCTTTGAAAGACTGGTCATGGCTCACATCAACAGCATAATCCCAGAAACCCTAGACCCACTCCAATTTGCATACCGCCCCAACAGATCCACAGATGATGCAATCTCTATCGCACTCCACACTGCCCTTTCCCACCTGGACAAGAGGAACACCTACGTGAGAATGCTATTCATTGACTACAGCTCAGCATTCAACACCATAGTGCCCTCTAAGCTCATCACTAAGCTAAGGATCCTGGGACTAAACACCTCCCTCTGCAACTGGATCCTGGACTTCCTGACGGGCCGCCCCAGGTGGTAAGGGTAGGTAACAACACATCTGCCACACTGATCCTCAACACGGGGGGCCCCTCAGGGGTGCGTGCTCAGTCCCCTCCTGTACTCTCTGTTCACCCATGACTGCATGGCCAGGCACGACTCCAACACCATCATTAAGTTTGCCGACGACACAACAGTGGTAGGCCTGATCACCGACAACGATGAGACAGCCTATAGGGAGGAGGTCAGAGATCTGGCCGTGTGGTGCCAGGACAACAACCTCTCCCTCAACGTGACCAAGACAAAGGAGATGATTGTGGACTACAGGAAAAAAAAGAGGACTGAGCACGCCCCCATTCTCATCGACGGGGCTGTAGTGGAACAGGTTGAGAGCTTCAAGTTCCTTGGTGTCCACATCACCAACGAACTATCATGGTCCAAACACACCAAGACAGTCATGAAGAGGGCACGACAAAGCCTATTCCCCCTCAGGAGACTAAAAAGATTTGGCATGGGTCCTCAGATCCTCAAAAAATTATACAGCTGCACCATCGAGAGCATCCTGACTGGTTGCATCACCGCCTGGTATGGCAACTGCTTGGCCTCTGACCGCAAGGCACTACAGAGGGTAGTGCGTACGGCCCAGTACATCACTGGGGCAAAGCTCCCTGCCATCCAGGACCTCTATACCAGGCGGTGTCAGAGGAAGGCCCTCAAAATTGTCAAAGACTCCAGCCACCCTAGTCATAGACTGTTCTCTCTGCTACCGCACGGCAAGCAGTACCGGAGTGCCAAGTCTAGGTCCAAAAGACTTCTCAACAGCTTCTACCCCCAAGCCATAAGACTCCTGAACAGCTAATCATGGCTACCCAGACTATTTGCACTGCCCCCCCACCCCATCCTTTTTACGCTGCTGCTACTCTGTTAAGTATTTATGCATAGTCACTTTAACTCTACCCACATGTACATATTACCTCAACTACCTCAACTAGCCGGTGCCCCCGCACATTGACTCTGCAACGGTACCCCCCTGTATATATAGCCTCCCTACTGTCAATTTATTTTACTTCTGCTCTTTTTTTCTCAACACTTTTTTTGTTGTTGTTTTATTCTTACTTTTTTGTTTAAAATAAATGCACTGTTGGTTAAGGGCTGTAAGTAAGCATTTCACTGTAATGTCTGCACCTGTTGTATTCGGCGCATGTGACCAATAAAATTTGATTTGATTTGATTTGATACAGCCCCGTCGATGAGAATGGGGGCGTGCTCGGCCCTCTTTTTTTTCCTGTAGTCCACAATCATCACCTTTGTCTTGGTCACGTTGAGGGAGAGATTGTTATCCTGGCACCACACGGCCAGGTCTCTGACCTCCTCCCTATAGGCTGTCTCATCGTTGTCGGTGATCAGGCCTACCACTGTTGTGTCGTCGGCAAACTTAATGATGGTGTTGGAGTCGTGCCTGGCCATGCAGTCATGGGTGAACAGGGAGTACAGGAGGGGACTGAGCACGCACCCCTGAGGGGCCCCCGTGTTGAGGATCAGTGTGGCAGATGTGTTGTTACCTACCCTTACCACCTGGGGGCGGCCCGTCAGGAAGTCCAGGATCCAGTTGCAGAGGGAGGTGTTTAGTCCCAGGATCCTTAGCTTAGTGATGAGCTTTGAGGGCACTATGGTGTTGAATGCTGAGCTGTAGTCAATTAATAGCATTCTCACGTAGGTGTTCCTCTTGTCCAGGTGGGAAAGGGCAGTGTGGAGTGCAATAGAGATTGCATCATCTGTGGATCTGTTGGGGTGGTATGCAAATTGGAGTGGGTCTAGGGTTTCTGGGATAATGGTGTTGATGTGAGCCATGACCAACCTTTCAAAGCACTTCATGGCTACAGATGTCAGTGCTACGGGTCGGTAGTCATTTAGGCAGGTTAACTTAGTGTCCTTGGGCACGGGCACTATGGTGGTCTGCTTGAAACATGTTGGTATTACAGACTCAGTCAGGGACATGTTGAAAATGTCAGTGAAGACACTTGCCAGTTGGTCAGCGCATGCTCGGAGTACACGTCCTGGTAATCCGTCTGGCCCTGCGGCCTTGTGAATGTTGACCTGCTTAAAAGTCTTACTCACATCGGCTACGGAGAGCGTGATCACATAGTCATCCGGAACAGTTGGTTCTCTCATGCATGCTTCAGTGTTGCTTGCCTCGAAGCGAGCATAGAAGTGGTTTCGCTCGTCTGGTAGGCTTGTGTCACTGGGAAGCTCGCGGCTGTGCTTCCCTTTATCGTCTGTAATAGTTTTCAAGCCCTGCCACATCCGACGAGCGTCAGAGCCGGTGTAGTACGATTCAATCTTTAGTCCTGTATTGACTCTTTGCCTGTTTGATGGTTTGTCAGGTGTCCTGTGTTTATGTTAGACTACTAGGTCAGACATAACATCAGGTGTCCTGTGTTTATGTTAGACTACTAGGTCAGACATAACATCAGGTGTCCTGTGTTTATGTTAGACTACTAGGTCAGACATAACATCAGGTGTCCTGTGTTTGGTCTAACTGTTATGTCTTTCCTTCATTGTCACTTTATATTATTAGAAGGTAAAGTCCTAACAGCAATGGGAACAAGGGCAGAAGGAGGGGCCAGAGAACTTTAGAATGTGTGTCAGTCTGAGGGGGAAAGAAAGGAGGGGAGGAGAGGAGGGGAGGAGAGGAGGGGAGGAGAGGAGAGGGGAGGGAGGGGAGGGAGGGGAGGAGAGGAGAGGAGGGGAGGAGGGGAGGGGAGGCTGAGAGGAGGAGAGGGGAGGGGAGGAGAGGCTGAGAGAAGGAGAGAGGAGGGGAGGAGAGGCTGAGAGGAGAGGAGGAGAGGAGGAGAGGGGAGGAGGAGAGGAGGGGAGGAGGGGAATGAGAGAAGAGAGGAGGGAGGGAGGTATGAGAGGAGGGGAGGAGAGGAGGGAGGAGGGAGGGAGAGGAGGGGAGGAGGAGAGGAGGGGAATGAGAGAAGAGAGGAGGGGAGGAGGGAGGAGGGGTGGAGGGAATGAGAGAAGAGAGGAGGGAGGGAGGTATGAGAGGAGGGGAGGAGAGAGAGGGGAGGAGGGGAGGAGGGGAGGAGGGGAATGAGAGAAGAGAGGAGGGGAGGAGGAGGGGAGGAGGGGAGGAGGGGAGGAGGGGAATGAGAGAAGAGAGGAGGGAGGGAGGTATGAGGCGAGGGAGGTATGAGAGTAGGGGAGGAGAGGAGGGGAGGGGGAGGAGGGGAGGAGAGGAGAGGAGGGGAGGGAGGGGGGAGAGGGAGGGAGGAGGGGAATGAGAGAAGAGAGGAGGGAGGGAGGTGAGAGGAGGGGGGAGGAGGGAGGGAGGGAGGGGGGGAGGGGAGGAGGGGATGGGGAGGAGTGCGAGGGAGGTATGAGAGTAGGGGAGGAGAGGAGGGGGAGGAGGAGGGGAGGAGAGGAGGGGAGGAGGGGAGGAGGAGGGGAGGGAGGGAGGAGAGGAATGAGAGAAGAGAGGAGGAAGGGAGGAAGGGGGCTTGCATTTATTTATTAATGAGAGGGGGTAGATCAGCTGTAATATTGCAGATACATTGTAGGTTCTATCAATGTAATTGTTTGCATCAATTCAAATCCCCCTTTTATTATTTATATAATTTTTCTCTATACTTTTCCCCCGTACCATCCCTATCCTGATTGGAGGAAACTAACAGACGACAATACTTCTAATCCTTTCAGCTATTTCGCTCACATCTACAGTTCCTGTAGTTAAATTATACATATATTCCTAATTTCCTCACAGCGGCCAACCTGCTGTTAACTCCAGCCCTCCGACGTCCACAGACAGAAGAAGGGGATCAAATGTAGGTCATGATGATGGATTGTTTCCTCAAAGCCAGAACACCTCCACAGCCAATCAGGTGGCTCACCTCCACGCCACAGCCAATCACACACACACACACACATCTTGCCTCCACACCACAGCCAATCATGGTGCTAATCAGCTTAGCTATTCATTGAAAAAAAGGCCCACTGGCCAGAGTGGCCTACAGCGGGGCTGCTTGCTCTATACCGCAGGCATCACTGGACACAGAGGAACACAACAGGCAGCAGATTAGAACAGTCTCAATCTGGGGGGTTTTCTGTCTCTGCCATTAACAGCTCAACTGTCATCAACTGTCAGTATATAGGCAGGCCTAGAGAGAAACACTCATGCTCATATAAGGTCAGACGAGTTCATCTGGCCTCTCTCTTCATCCTCTTCTCAATGGAATGTTCTGGTGTGTGTCTAAGCTCTGTTCGTCTTCCCTCTCTCCCTCCTGTCCTCCCTACAGAGAGACCCAGACCTCCTCCCCTAGCCGGTAGCAGTATCCTCCGCACCTCCTCCCTGGATCTTCTCCTGACTGGACCCTATCTGACCGGTCACTGGCCTCGGGAAACCAGCCACGCCCCATGTCAACCCTGCACGAGGGACAAAGCCACTCAGGTATGTCCTAGCCTCGGTTTCCAGTCTTTCACATTCACATTACTCGGAAAGCATACTGGATACAGCTGAGAGTTAGCAAAACATTTTCTGGGGAAGGTATTTCACAGACAGTCATATCTAGGTCGTTTTATGTCATATTTCAGAAACAATTAGGTATTTCCCTGTCCTGTCCTGTCCTGTCCCAACCTCACACCCTGTCCTGTCCTGTCCTGTCCCAACCTCACACCCTGTCCTGTCCTGTCCCCTCCCAACCTCACACCCTGTCCTGTCCCAACCTCACACCCTGTCCTGTCCTGTCCTGTCCCAACCTCACACCCTGTCCTGTCCTGTCCTGTCCCAACCTCACACCCTGTCCTGTCCTGTCCTGTCCCAACCTCACACCCTGTCCTGTCCTGTCCTGTCCCAACCTCACACCCTGTCCTGTCCTGTCCCCTCCCAACCTCACACCCTGTCCTGTCCTGTCCCAACCTCACACCCTGTCCTGTCCTGTCCTGTCCCAACCTCACACCCTGTCCTGTCCTGTCCTGTCCCAACCTCACACCCTGTCCTGTCCTGTCCCCTCCCAACCTCACACCCTGTCCTGTCCCAACCTCACACCCTGTCCTGTCCTGTCCCCTCCCAACCTCACACCCTGTCCTGTCCCAACCTCACACCCTGTCCTGTCCTGTCCCCTCCCAACCTCACACCCTGTCCTGTCCCAAACTCACACCCTGTCCTGTCCTGTCCTGTCCCAACCTTGTCCTGTCCTGTCCCCTCCCAACCTCACACCCTGTCCTGTCCCAACCTCACACCCTGTCCTGTCCTGTCCTGTCCCAACCTTGTCCTGTCCTGTCCTGTCCTGTCCCCTCCCAACCTCACACCCTGTCCTGTCCCAACCTCACACCCTGTCCTGTCCTGTCCTGTCCCAACCTCACACCCTGTCCTGTCCCAACCTCACACCCTGTCCTGTCCCAACCTCACACCCTGTCCTGTCCCAACCTCACACCCTGTCCTGTCCCAACCTCACACCCTGTCTTGTCCCAACCTCACACCCTGTCCTGTCCCAACCTCACACCCTGTCCTGTCCTGTCCCCTCCCAACCTCACACCCTGTCCTGTCCCAACCTCACACCCTGTCCTGTCCCAACCTCACACCCTGTCCTGTCCCAACCTCACACCCTGTCCTGTCCTGTCCCTCAACCTCACACCCCTGTCCTGTCCCAACCTCACACCCTGTCCTGTCCCAACCTCACCCTGTCCTGTCCCAACCTCACACCCTGTCCTGTCCCAACCTCACACTGTCCTGTCCCAACCTCACACCCTGTCCTGTCCCAACCTCACACCCTGTCTTGTCCCAACCTCACACCCTGTCCTGTCCCAACCTCACACCCTGTCCTGTCCTGTCCCCTCCCAAACTCACACCCTGTCCTGTCCCAACCTCACACCCTGTCCTGTCCTGTCCTGTCCCCTCCCAACCTCACACCCTGTCCTGTCCCAAACTCACACCCTGTCCTGTCCCAACCTCACACCCTGTCCTGTCCTGTCCTGTCCCAACCTTGTCCTGTCCTGTCCTGTCCTGTCCCCTCCCAACCTCACACCCTGTCCTGTCCCAACCTCACACCCTGTCCTGTCCTGTCCTGTCCCAACCTCACACCCTGTCCTGTCCCAACCTCACACCCTGTCCTGTCCTGTCCTGTCCCAACCTCACACCCTGTCCTGTCCCAACCTCACACCCTGTCCTGTCCTGTCCCCTCCCAACCTCACACCCTGTCCTGTCCTGTCCCAACCTCACACCCTGTCTTGTCCCAACCTCACACCCTGTCCTGTCCTGTCCCAACCTCACACCCTGTCCTGTCCTGTCCCCTCCCAACCTCACACCCTGTCCTGTCCTGTCCCAACCTTGTCCTGTCCTGTCCCCTTCCAACCTCACACCCTGTCCCCTCCCAACCTCACACCCTGTCCTGTCCCCTCCCAACCTCACACCCTGTCCTGTCCTGTCCCAACCTCACACCCTGTCTTGTCCCAACCTCACACCCTGTCCTGTCCTGTCCCAACCTCACACCCTGTCCTGTCCTGTCCTGTCCCAACCTCACACCCTGTCCTGTCCTGTCCCCTCCCAACCTCACACCCTGTCCTGTCCTGTCCCCTCCCAACCTCACACCCTGTCCTGTCCTGTCCCCTCCCAACCTCACACCCTGTCCTGTCCTGTCCCAACCTCACACCCTGTCCTGTCCTGTCCCCTCCCAACCTCACACCCTGTCCTGTCCTGTCCCAACCTCACACCCTGTCCTGTCCTGCTCTACACCCCCACACTTTCCATTGCCTAGCCTGCCCCACTTCCCTACACCCCCACACAACAACTTTCACTACCCTTGATTGATTGTGGCCGCTGTACAAAGAAGTGGAATATGGCATGCACACGCTTGTCTCTCGCCCCAGTTATTATGAAGGAGAAACAGCTGCATGCTACGCTGTCTGTCTTTTACAGGTCAAAACAAAGTGGTGTGTATTTACACTGGAAAATGTGTTTACTGTCATTACATCATAACAAAGGCATTTGGGTTATGTGATAAACAAGGCCGTTATTGGGTCCCACATTTTGTTTTTATAGTCATGTAAGTTTTCGTCATATTTCAGTGTTTAGTGCCGTGTTGTTAAAATTGTCTGTGGAGTCCAATTGCTCAATTCTCTTGTGGGGGTATTTCTCCAGTGAGAATGTGTTCCACTTAAAGTTTCACGTTTTTATTAGTAATATGTACAGATACACACGGTATACAGCGTCCAACGAAATGCTTGCAGGTTCCTTCTGGACAACAACAACAACAATAAGAAATATTACAATATAAGAATAGGAACACAAAGTAAATGGATCAGTAGAACAGAATATATTTTTTAGCATCAGTAAAATACCTGAAGGTACAATTTATAGTCCAATATTTACAAGTGTTTGTAGCGGGTGATTTGGACGGAGTCAAGCGCAGGAGGGTATTTCACAGAATATACGGTTTATTCAGGAACACAGTGGTACGCAGCAATGTGTAAAACACTCCACACCGCACTGGAGACAACAAGGGACACGGGTGAATATCCCGGCGATACAAAATACAAAGTAGCTCCACTGAGCTAGAGTCACCTCCATAATAACTAATCACACACAAAGACAAGGGGGGCAGAGGGAACACTTATACAGGTACTGATGAGGGGATATGAACCAGGTGTGTGTAATAAACAAGACAAAACAAATGGAATGATGAGATGAGGAGCGGCAGTGATTAGATATAGACGGCACGTACTGCAGCCCAGCTGGGCACTGAGGTGGAGATGGCTCTGTGCGTAACGCCCGCTCTATGTCCGCGTCCACCGCCCACACTACCGGTGCCACAATGCAGGAGGCCGGGAGTATGGGGGTGTTGTCTCTGGGCCTCTCCTCTGTGTCGTACAGCCGTGACAGTGCGTCTGCCTTCAGGTTCTTAGTACCTGGTATGTATGACAACGTGAAATCAAACCGGGTGAAGAACAAGGCCCACCTGGCCTGGCGAGGGTTCAGCCTCCTCGCTGCCCAGATGTACTCCAGGTTACAGTGGTCAGTCCAGACGAGGAAAGGGTGTTTCGCCCCCCTCGAGCCAGTGCCTCCACGCGGATGGGCCAGTACCGGGGCTGAGGTGAACAGACCCCTCAGGTTACTGAAAGCCCTGTCAGCCTCAGCAGACCAGCGGAGCCGGGACGGCCCACCCTTCAACAGAGAGGTGATGGGAGCTGCGACCTTGCCAAAGCCCCGGATAAACCTCCGATAGTAATTGGCAAACCCAATAAAGCGCTGCACCTCCTTTACCGTGGTTGGAGTCGGCCAATTACGCACGGCTGAAATGTGGTCGCCCTCCATCTCCACAGCTGAGGTGGTGATGTGGTATCCGAGGAAGGAGACAGATTGTTGGAAGAACAGACACTTTTCTACCTTGGCATACAGGTCATGCTCCAACAGTCGGCCCAGCACTCTGCGAACCAGGGACACATGGTCCGCGGGCGTAGCGGAATACACCAGAATGTCATCGATGTAGACCACCACACCACGACCAAGCATGTCCTGAAACACCTCGTTCACAAAGGACTGGAAGACTGATGGAGCATTCTTCAACCCGTACTAGCATCACCAGGTATTCGTAATGCCCCGTGGTTGTTCTGAATACTGTCTTCCACTCGTCCCCCTCTCGGATACGCACCAGGTTGTACGCACTCCTGAGATCTAATTTCGTGAAGAAGCGCGCTCCATGCATTGATTCGATAACAGAGGAGATGAGGGGTAGAGGGTAACTATCAGAGGTGGGACAAAGTCATTGTTATGCAAGTCACAAGTAAGTCTCAAGTCTTTGCCCTCGAGTCCCGAGTCAAGTCGAGTCAAAGATGAGGCAAGTCCCAAGTCGAGTCAAAAGTCAAAGCCATCAAGTCTCAAGTCGAGTCCAAAGTCCTACATTTTAGTTTCGAGTCATTTCAAGTCCTCTTAGCAAGCCTTTGCAAGTCATTACAAGTCCTCGTAGCAAGTCTTCTCGAGTCATAAGGCGCATGTCCAAGTCAAGTCACGAGTCATTGATGTTAAAGTCCAAGTCGAGTTGCAAGTCTTTGTACATTTTGTCGAGTCGAGTCTGAAGTCATCAAATTCATGACTCGAGTCTGACTCGAGTCCAAGTCACATGACTCGAGTCCACACCTCTGGTAACTATAGCAAATGGTAGTTTGAATAAGCGCCCGGTAATCAATGCAAGGACCCCGTCTTTCTTCATCATGAAAAAGAAACTCGAGGAGGCGGGCGAAGTGGAGGGACGTTTGAACCCCTGGCGCAGGGACTCGGAGACGTTTATGTCTCCATCGCCTCCGTTTCAGCCTGCGACAGGGGATAGACATGTCTCCATCGCCTCCGTTTCAGCCTGCGACAGGGGATAGACATGTCTCCATCGCCTCCGTTTCAGCCTGCGACAGGGGATAGACATGTCTCCATCGCCTCCGTTTCAGCCTGCGACAGGGGATAGACATGTCTCCATCGCCTCCGTTTCAGCCTGCGACAGGGGATAGACATGTCTCCATCGCCTCCGTTTCAGCCTGCGACAGGGGATAGACATGTCTCCATCGCCTCCCGTTTCAGCCTGCGACAGGGGATAGACATGTCTCCATCGCCTCCGTTTCAGCCTGCGACAGGGGATAGACATGTCTCCATCGCCTCCGTTTCAGCCTGCGACAGGGGATAGACATGTCTCCATCGCCTCCGTTTCAGCCTGCGACAGGGGATAGACATGTCTCCATCGCCTCCGTTTCAGCCTGCGACAGGGGATAGACATGACTCCATCGCCTCCGTTTCAGCCTGCGACAGGGGATAGACATGACCCCTGGGAGGCACAGCGTCTAACCGGAGGTTTATCGCGCAATCCCCCGTCCGATGAGGTGGTAACTTGGTCACCTGCGTTTTGGAAAACGAGTGCGCCAAGTCGAGGTATTCGTGGGGGAAGGCGCACGGTGGATGTAGTGTCTGGACTTTCCACCGTGGTTGCACCAACGGAAACAGCTAGACACTTACCCTGACACTCTCGCGACCACCCCGTGAGAACCCTCTGCGGCCATGAAAAGGTGGGGTCGTGTAGTGCGAGCCAGGGAAGACCCAACACAACAGGGAAATCAGGGGACTCAATAACATAAAAGGTGATTTGCTGCCTATGAGTCTCCTGCATAATCATTGTGACTGGTGCTGTAACCTCCCTAACTAACCCTGACCCTAATGGTCAACTGTCAAGTGCTTTGATGGGCAATGGAATGGGTAGGGGAACCAATGTGATACATAGACTGTTAGCTAAAGACCTGTCCATGAATTTTCCAGCTGCGCCTGAATCAACCAGCGCATTACACTGAGGAACTACCGTGTAATCAGGGAAGTTGACGTCTATGGTGCAGTGTGCAGTAGAGGGCTCTGAACGAGTGTGGGTTTGGGCTACCTGGGGTGAAGCGAGAGTGCCCTGCCTGCCGCCTCCAGACCCAGAAGAACTCTGACGACAGCGTGCAGCAGTGTCCTCTCTTGCCACCAGACTGACACTGGAGCTGTAGTCCTTAATTCTCGGAACGTAATCCGGGTTGCAGGGGGGTGAAACGGCCCCGTCCAGGACGTCCTCTAGAAGCCAGCAGGTTGTCCAACCGGATGGCCATGTCCACCAGCTGGTTGAAAGTCAACGTGGTGTCCCGGCAGGCTAGCTCCCTTCGGACGTCCTCTCGGAGGCTGCACCGGAAGCAGTCGATGAGGGCCCGCTCGTTCCACCCGGACCCAGAGTCAGTGTACTGGAGTGGGTCCAGTGGGTAGAGAGTCAATGTACTGGAGTGGGTAAAGAGTCGGTGTACTGGAGTGAGTCCAGTGGGTAAAGAGTCAGTGTACTAGAGTGGGTTCAGTGGGTAAAGAGTCAGTGTACTGGAGTGGGTTCAGTGGGTAAAGAGTCAGTGTACTGGAGTGGGTTCAGTGGGTAAAGAGTCAGTGTACTGGAGTGAGTCCAGTGGGTAAAGAGTCAATGTACTGGAGTGGGTCCAGAGGGTAAAGAGTCAGTGTACTGGAGTGGGTCCAGTGGGTAGAGAGTCAATGTACTGGAGTGGGTAAAGAGTCAGTGTACTGGAGTGGGTCCAGTGGGTAAAGAGTAAGTGTACAGGAGTGGGTCCAGTGGGTAAAGAGTCAGTGTACTGGAGTGGGTCCAGTGGGTAAAGAGTCAGTGTACTGGAGTGGGTCCAGTGGGTAAAGAGTCAATGTACTGGAGTGGGTCCAGTGGGTAAAGAGTCAATGTACTGGAGTGGGTCCAGTGGGTAAAGAGTCAGTGTACTGGAGTGGGTCCAGTGGGTAGAGAGTCAATGTACTGGAGTGGGTAAAGAGTCAGTGTACTGGAGTGGGTCCAGTGGGTAAAGAGTCAGTGGACTGGAGTGGGTCCAGTGGGTAAAGAGTCAGTGTACTGGAATGGGTCCAGTGGGTAAAGAGTCAGTGTACTGGAGTGGGTCCAGTGGGTAAAGAGTCAGTGTACTGGAGTGGGTCCAGTGGGTAAAGAGTCAGTGTACTGGAGTGGGTCCAGTGGGTAAAGAGTCAGTGTACTGGAGTGGGTCCAGTGGGTAAAGAGTCAGTGTACTGGAGTGGGTCCAGTGGGTAAAGAGTCAATGTACTGGAGTGGGTAAAGAGTCAGTGTACTGGAGTGGGTCCAGTGGGTAAAGAGTCAGTGTACTGGAGTGGGTCCAGTGGGTAAAGAGTCAATGTACTGGAGTGGGTAAAGAGTCAGTGTACTGGAGTGGGTCCAGTGGGTAAAGAGTCAGTGTACTGGAGTGGGTCCAGTGGGTAAAGAGTCAGTGTACTGGAGTGGGTCCAGTGGGTAAAGAGTCAGTGTACTGGAGTGGGTCCAGTGGGTAAAGAGTCAGTGTACTGGAGTGGGTCCAGTGGGTAAAGAGTCAGTGTACTGGAGTGGGTCCAGTGGGTAAAGAGTCAGTGTACTGGAGTGGGTCCAGTGGGTAAAGAGTCAGTGTACTGGAGTGGGTCCAGTGGGTAAAGAGTCAGTGTACTGGAGTGGGTCCAGTGGGTAAAGAGTCAGTGTACTGGAGTGGGTCCAGTGGGTAAAGAGTCAGTTTACTGGAGTGGGTCCAGTGGGTAAAGAGTCAGTGTACTGGAGTGGGTCCAGTGGGTAAAGAGTCAATGTACTGGAGTGGGTCCAGTGGGTAAAGAGTCAGTGTACTGGAGTGGGTCCAGTGGGTAAAGAGTCAGTGTACTGGAATGGGTCCAGTGGGTAAAGAGTCAGTGTACTGGAGTGGGCCCAGTGGTTAAAGAGTCAGTGTACTGGAGTGGGTCCAGTGGGTAGAGAGTCAGTGTACTGGAGTGGGTCCAGTGGGTAAAGAGTCAGTGTACTGGAATTGGTCCAGTGGGTAAAGAGTCAGTGTACTGGAGTGGGTCCAGTGGTTAAAGAGTCAGTGTACTGGAGTGGGTCCAGTGGGTAGAGAGTCAGTGTACTGGAGTGGGTCCAGTGGGTAGAGAGTCAGTGTACTGGAGTGGGTCCAGTGGGTAAAGAGTCAGTGTACTGGAGTGGGTCCAGTGGGTAAAGAGTCAGTGTACTGGAGTGGGTCCAGTGGGTAAAGAGTCAGTGTACTGGAGTGGGTCCAGTGGGTAAAGAGTCAGTGTACTGGAGTGGGTCCAGTGGGTAAAGAGTCAGTGTACTGGAGTGGGTCCAGTGGGTAAATAGTCAATGTACTGGAGTGGGTCCAGTGGGTAAAGAGTCAGTGTACTGGAGTGGGTCCAGTGGGTAAAGAGTCAGTGTACTGGAATGGGTCCAGTGGGTAAAGAGTCAGTGTACTGGAGTGGGTCCAGTGGTTAAAGAGTCAGTGTACTGGAGTGGGTCCAGTGGGTAGAGAGTCAGTGTACTGGAGTGGGTCCAGTGGGTAAAGAGTCAGTGTACTGGAATGGGTCCAGTGGGTAAAGAGTCAGTGTACTGGAGTGGGTCCAGTGGTTAAAGAGTCAGTGTACTGGAGTGGGTCCAGTGGGTAGAGAGTCAGTGTACTGGAGTGGGTCCAGTGGGTAAAGAGTCAATGTACTGGAGTGGGTCCAGTGGGTAAAGAGTCAGTGTACTGGAGTGGGTCCAGTGGGTAAAGAGTCAGTGTACTAGAGTGGGTCCAGTGGGTAAAGAGTCAGTGTACTGGAGTGGGTCCAGTGGGTAAAGAGTCAGTGTACTGGAGTGGGTCCAGTGGGTAGAGAGTCAGTGTACTGGAGTGGGTCCAGTGGGTAAAGAGTCAGTGTACTAGAGTGGGTCCAGTGGGTAAAGAGTCAGTGTACTGGAGTGGGTCCAGTGGGTAAAGAGTCAGTGAGAGAGATTAGATAAGATAGAGCAGAAGTCAACATGGGCTGCATCCCAAATGGCATTTGGAACGTACCTATGTATACCAGATTCAGAGAAGAGAAGAGAACTGAAGGGCATGCTGCCTGGCCTCCTGTAGCTCAGTTAGTAGAGCATGGCGTTTGCAATGCCAGGGTTGTGGGTTTGATTCCCACGGGGGGCCAGTATGAAAAATGTATGCACTCACTAACTGTAAGTCGCTCTGGATAAGAGCGTCTGCTAAATGACGTAAATGTAAAAATGGCTGTTGCTGTCAGGAGGAGCTGCATGTCTCGAGGGCCTGCTGCCTGGCTGTTGTTGCAGTCTTCCCGTCCATGTGTGAGATTTCCTCTGTAGGCCGGGTGTCCACCCAAACGTCAACCCACCTAACAGTCCTTCTGTCTCACACACACACCCACCCACACACACACACAATTAGAGCAAAGAGTACATGCAGGAACCCAGAGGAACAGAATGTGGAATTTGGATGACATTTACGGAGTTCCAACTCTCAGTAACACCTTGCCAAAATAACCAGATCCTGAATCATCCGGCACAACGCTTTACGTTACCATGGAGCTGAAGCTCACACCTAGTGACCAAACAACAAAACAGAACACAGTGGCCTACAGGGAGAACTGTGCAGTGTATGCTTTATCAATGTAAGAATTCATCTAGGGAGAGAGGAACAACACCATTTCTTTATTAGCTTTATAACCTTCTACTTTCAGGATTTAGTTCAGGATTTTTTGTCAATGAGGCCCTTTTATCTACTTCCCCAGAGTCAGGTGAACTCGTGGATACCGATTTTATGTCTCTGCGTGCAGTTTGAAGGACGTTGCTAAACTAGCGCGAGCACAATTGTGACTAGAAGTCATTCCGCTAACGCTAGTTAGCATTGGCTTGTGAACAGACCTCTTAACTTCCCTCATACTGGACGCGGAGACATAAACATGGTGTCCACGAGTTCATCTGACTCTGGGGGAAGTAGATAAAAGGGCCTCATTGACAAAAGTCCTGAATTATCCCTTTAACATTTTATGGCATAGTTAGTAATGTTGTCACGGTACCAACATTTTACTACCGATACGTTACCAGGCCAAGTATCACGACACCGAGTAGTATCGCGATACCACGGGTGAAAAACATGAGAGGGGCTTAGCATCCTCCTGTTAGCGCCGTCCCCCCTACGCTTGGTCCCATTCTAGAAACGTTATGTGCAAGGGCTACGTAAAAACCTGTTCACTGATATTCACACTTCTACTCAATACAACACATATTGAATTAACTTCACACTGTTCACTGATATTCACACTTCTACTCAATACAACACATATTGAATTAACTTCACACTGTTCACTGTATAATATAATACTGCATAATGATCTGCATGTCATTGTGTCAGTCAGGGGAAAACACTGGATAATGATCTGCATGTCATTGTGTCAGTCAGGGGAAAACACTGCATGATGATCTGCATGTCATTGTGTCAGTCAGGGGAAAACACTGCATGATGATCTGCATGTCATTGTGTCAGTCAGGGGAAAACACTGGATAATGATCTGCATGTCATTGTGTCAGTCAGGGGAAACCACTGGATAATGATCTGCATGTCATTGTGTCAGTCAGGGGAAACCAATGCATGAAACCTTTACTTTTCAATTAACTCACACACTCTCTCTCCCTCCCTCCCTCTGCTACCCTGTTAGCCCAGTTCAGCCTGCTACCCTGTTAGCCCAGTTCAGCCTGCTACCCTGTTAGCCCAGTTCAGCCTGCTACCCTGCTAGCCCAGTTCAGCCTGCTACCCTGTTAGCCCAGTTCAGCCTGCTACCCTGTTAGCCCAGTTCAGCCTGCTACCCTGTTAGCCCAGTTCAGCCTGCTACCCTGTTAGCCCAGTTCAGCCTGCTACCCTGTTAGCCCAGTTCAGCCTGCTACCCTGTTAGCCCAGTTCAGCCTGCTACCCTGTTAGCCCAGTCAGATGTATTAGTCAGTGTGTGCAGAGATTCCATGCCTCAGTGTGAAGGGAGAGTCAGCTGGGTACATACTTAATCAGACTGTTCTATTGGTGTGTCCTACATAATCAGACTAATGAGTTGCTCAGTGTGTTAGAGATAATGAACACATTGTTGCTCAGTGTTAGAGATAATGAACACATTGTTGCTCAGTGTTAGAGATAATGAACACATTGTTGCTCAGTGTTAGAGATAATGAACACATTGTTGCTCAGTGTTAGAGATAATGAACACATTGTTGCTCAGTGTGTTAGAGATAATGAACACATTGTTGCTCAGTGTGTTAGAGATAATGAACACATTGTTGCTCAGTGTTAGAGATAATGAACACATTGTTGCTCAGTGTGTTAGAGATAATGAACACAGTGTTGCTCAGTGTGTTAAAGATAATGAACACATTGTTGCTCAGTGTTAGAGATAATGAACACATTGTTGCTAAGTGTGTTAGAGATAATGAACACAGTGTTGCTCAGTGTGTTAGAGATAATGAACACATTGTTGCTCAGTGTTAGAGATAATGAACACATTGTTGCTGTCACGATCGTCTGGGTAAATAGTGGACCAAGGCGCAGCGTGTGAAAGAAACATGACTTTATTTAATTAAAGTTTCTAAATACAAAACAAAACACGACTCGTGAAGTCCACGGTTACACTGACCGAATAAGGAACAAAAACCCACCACACCCAAAGGAAAACATACAGATTAAATATGGCTCCCAATCAGAGACAACCAGCCGACAGCTGACACTCGTTGCCTCTGATTGGGAGTCACACAGGCAAACATAGACATAGAACAACTTAGAATACCCAACATAGAAAATGAACACATAGAATGCACACACCCTGGCTCAACATAAAGAGTCCCAGAACCAGGGTGTGACAGTACCCCCCCCTAAAGGCGCGGACTGCGACCGCGCCTCAACTAAACGAAACAGGGGAGGGCTGGGCGGGCCTACCTCCTCGGTGGCGGTTCTGGCTCCGGCCTTGACCACCACCCTACAATACACCCCCCAATGCGCCCCTGATCCAGTCTGTCGACTCGCACCCCTGGCCTGGTGCGTGGAGGAGGAACGGGCCTTACCAGGCTGACGACGTGCACTCCTGGCCTGGTGCGTGGAGGAGGAATGGGCCTTACCAGGCTGACGACTCGCACCCCTGGCTTGGTGCGTGGAAGAGAGACGGGCCGGACCGGGCTTGCGACGCGCACCGTAGGTTTGGTGCGAGTGGCAGAAACAGGCCGGGTCGGGCTGGCGACGCGCACCGTAGACTTGGTGCGGGTGGCCGGAACAGGCCGGGTCGGGCTGGCGACGCGCACCGTAGACTTGGTGCGGGTGGCAGGAACAGGCCGGACCGGGCTGGCGACGCGCACCGTAGGTTTAGTGCGGGTGGCAGGAACAGGCCGGGTCGGGCTGGCGACGCGCACCGTAGACTTGGTGCGGGTGGCAGGAACAGGCCGGACCGGGCTGGCGACGCGCACCGTAGGTTTAGTGCGTGGAGCAGGGACAGGCCGGGCTGGGCTGTCGACGCACACCGTAGGCTTGGTGCGTGGAGCAGGGACAGGCCGGGCTGGGCTGTCGACGCACACCGTAGGCTTGGTGCGGGTGGCAGGAACAGGCCGGGTCGGGCTGGCGACGCGCACCGTAGACTTGGTGCGGGTGGCAGGAACAGGCCGGACCGGGCTGGCGACGCGCACCGTAGGTTTAGTGCGTGGAGCAGGGACAGGCCGGGCTGGGCTGTCGACGCATACCGTAGGCTTGGTGCGTGGAGCAGGGACAGGCCGGGCTGGGCTGTCGACGCACACCGTAGGCTTGGTGCGTGGAGCAGGGACAGGCCGGGCTGGGCTGTCGACGCGCACCGTAGACTTGGTGCGGGTGGCAGGAACAGGCCGGGTCGGGCTGGCGACGCGCACCGTAGACTTGGTGCGGGTGGCAGGAACAGGCCGGACCGGGCTGGCGACGCGCACCGTAGGTTTGGTGCGAGTGGCAGGAACAGGCCGGGTCGGGCTGGCGACGCGCACCGTAGACTTGGTGCGGGTGGCAGGAACAGGCCGGACCGGGCTGGCGACGCGCACCGTAGGTTTGGTGCGAGTGGCAGGAACAGGCCGGGTCGGGCTGGCGACGCGCACCGTAGACTTGGTGCGGGTGGCAGGAACAGGCCGGACCGGGCTGGCGACGCGCACCGTAGGTTTGGTGCGAGTGGCAGGAACAGGCCGGACCGGGCTGGCGACGCGCACCGTAGGTTTGGTGCGTGGAGCAGGGACAGGCCGGACTGGGCTGGCGACGCACATCGTAGGCTTGGTGCGTGGAGCAGGGACAGGCCGAACCGGGCTGTGGAGACGGATAGGAGGCCTGGAGTGAAGAGCGGCCACCACCCGTCCTGGCTGAATGCCTGCCCTCACACACTCTGTGTGAGGCATCCGCACAGGACGTACAGGGCGGTGTACCCCTGGCCTGGTGGCCTCCTGGATTCGCCCCATCTTTGCCTCCGTCAGCCCCGTCGTCCATGCCGTGTGCCCCCCCCTAAAAATTTCTTGGGGTTGCCTCTCGACCCTCCGACGCTGCTCCCACGTCCAGGTTGCCTGTTCCTGGACACGCTGCTTGGTCCTGGTATGGTGGGTTTTTCTGTCACGATCGTCTGGGTAAATAGTGGACCAAGGCGCAGCGTGTGAAAGAAACATGACTTTATTTAATTAAAGTTTCTAAATACAAAACAAAACACGACTCGTGAAGTCCACGGTTACACTGACCGAATAAGGAACAAAAACCCACCACACCCAAAGGAAAACATACAGATTAAATATGGCTCCCAATCAGAGACAACCAGCCGACAGCTGACACTCGTTGCCTCTGATTGGGAGTCACACAGGCAAACATAGACATAGAACAACTTAGAATACCCAACATAGAAAATGAACACATAGAATGCACACACCCTGGCTCAACATAAAGAGTCCCAGAACCAGGGTGTGACAGTTGCTAAGTGTGTTAGAGATAATGAACACAGTGTTGCTCAGTGTGTTAGAGATAATGAACACATTGTTGCTCAGTGTGTTAGAGATAATGAACACATTGTTGCTCAGTGTGTTAGAGATAATGAACACATTGTTGCTCAGTGTGTTAGAGATAATGAACACATTGTTGCTCAGTGTGTTAGAGATAATGAACACATTGTTGCTCAGTGTGTTAAAGATAATGAACACATTGTTGCTCAGTGTTAGAGATAATGAACACATTGTTGCTAAGTGTGTTAGAGATAATGAACACAGTGTTGCTCAGTGTGTTAGAGATAATGAACACATTGTTGCTCAGTGTGTTAGAGATAATGAACACATTGTTGCTCAGTGTGTTAGAGATAATGAACACATTGTTGCTCAGTGTTAGAGATAATGAACACAATGTTGCTCAGTGTTAGAGATAATGAACACATTGTTGCTCAGTGTTAGAGATAATGAACACAGTGTTGCTCAGTGTGTTAGAGATAATGAACACATTGTTGCTCAGTGTGTTAGAGATAATGAACAGATTGTTGCTCAGTGTTAGAGATAATGAACAAATTGTTGCTCAGTGTTAGAGATAATGAACACAGTGTTGCTCAGTGTGTTAAAGATAATAAACACATTGTTGCTCAGTGTTAGAGATAATGAACACATTGTTGCTCAGTGTGTTAGAGATAATGAACACATTGTTGCTAAGTGTGTTAGAGATAATGAACACAGTGTTGCTCAGTGTGTTAAAGATAATGAACACATTGTTGCTCAGTGTGTTAGAGATAATGAACACATTGTTGCTCAGTGTTAGAGATAATGAACACATTGTTGCTCAGTGTGTTAGAGATAATGAACACATTGTTGCTCAGTGTGTTAGAGATAATGAACACATTGTTGCTCAGTGTTAGAGATAATGAACACAATGTTGCTCAGTGTTAGAGATAATGAACACAGTGTTGCTCAGTGTGTTAAAGATAATAAACACATTGTTGCTCAGTGTTAGAGATAATGAACACATTGTTGCTCAGTGTGTTAGAGATAATGAACACATTGTTGCTAAGTGTGTTAGAGATAATGAACACAGTGTTGCTCAGTGTGTTAAAGATAATGAACACATTGTTGCTCAGTGTGTTAGAGATAATGAACACATTGTTGCTCAGTGTTAGAGATAATGAACACATTGTTGCTCAGTGTGTTAGAGATAATGAACACATTGTTGCTCAGTGTGTTAGAGATAATGAACACATTGTTGCTCAGTGTTAGAGATAATGAACACAATGTTGCTCAGTGTTAGAGATAATGAACACATTGTTGCTCAGTGTTAGAGATAATGAACACAGTGTTGCTCAGTGTGTTAGAGATAATGAACACATTGTTGCTCAGTGTGTTAGAGATAATGAACAGATTGTTGCTCAGTGTTAGAGATAATGAACAAATTGTTGCTCAGTGTTAGAGATAATGAACACAGTGTTGCTCAGTGTGTTAAAGATAATAAACACATTGTTGCTCAGTGTTAGAGATAATGAACACATTGTTGCTCAGTGTGTTAGAGATAATGAACACATTGTTGCTAAGTGTGTTAGAGATAATGAACACAGTGTTGCTCAGTGTGTTAAAGATAATGAACACATTGTTGCTCAGTGTGTTAGAGATAATGAACACATTGTTGCTCAGTGTGTTAGAGATAATGAACACATTGTTGCTCAGTGTTAGAGATAATGAACACATTGTTGCTCAGTGTGTTAGAGATAATGAACACATTGTTGCTCAGTGTGTTAGAGATAATGAACACATTGTTGCTCAGTGTGTTAGAGATAATGAACACATTGTTGCTCAGTGTGTTAGAGATAATGAACACATTGTTGCTCAGTGTTAGAGATAATGAACACATTGTTGCTCAGTGTTAGATATAATGAACACATTGTTGCTCAGTGTGTTAGAGATAATGAACACATTGTTGCTCAGTGTGTTAGAGATAATGAACACATTGTTGCTCAGTGTTAGAGATAATGAACACATTGTTGCTCAGTGTTAGAGATAATGAACACATTGTTGCTCAGTGTGTTAGAGATAATGAACACATTGTTGATCAGTATGTTAGAGATAATGAACACATTTTTGCTCAGTGTTAGAGATAATGAACACATTGTTGCTCAGTGTTAGAGATAATGAACACAGTGTTGCTCAGTGTGTTAAAGATAATGAACACATTGTTGCTCAGTGTTAGAGATAATGAACACATTGTTTCTCAGTGTGTTAGAGATAATGAACACATTGTTGCTCAGTGTTAGAGATAATGAACACATTGTTGCTCAGTGTGTTAGAGATAATGAACACATTGTTGCTCAGTGTGTTAGAGATAATGAACACATTGTTGCTCAGTGTGTTAGAGATAATGAACACATTGTTGCTCAGTGTTAGAGATAATGAACACATTGTTGCTCAGTGTTAGAGATAATGAACACAGTGTTGCTCAGTGTGTTAAAGATAATAAACACATTGTTGCTCAGTGTTAGAGATAATGAACACATTGTTGCTAAGTGTGTTAAAGATAATGAACACATTGTTGCTCAGTGTGTTACAGATAATGAACACATTGTTGCTCAGTGTGTTAAAGATAATGAACACATTGTTGCTCAGTGTGTTACAGATAATGAACACAGTGTTGCTCAGTGTGTTAAAGATAATGAACACATTGTTGCTCAGTGTGTTAGAGATAATGAACACATTGTTGCTCAGTGTGTTAGAGATAATGAACACATTGTTGCTCAGTGTTAGAGATAATGAACACATTGTTGCTCAGTGTGTTAGAGATAATGAACACATTGTTGCTCAGTGTGTTAGAGATAATGAACACATTGTTGCTCAGTGTGTTAGAGATAATGAACACATTGTTGCTCAGTGTGTTAGAGATAATGAACACATTGTTGCTCAGTGTTAGATATAATGAACACATTGTTGCTCAGTGTGTTAGAGATAATGAACACATTGTTGCTCAGTGTTAGAGATAATGAACACATTGTTGCTCAGTGTTAGAGATAATGAACACATTGTTGCTCAGTGTGTTAGAGATAATGAACACATTGTTGCTCAGTGTTAGAGATAATGAACACATTGTTGCTCAGTGTGTTAGAGATAATGAACACATTGTTGCTCAGTGTGTTAGAGATAATGAACACATTGTTGCTCAGTGTGTTAGAGATAATGAACACATTGTTGCTCAGTGTGTTAGAGATAATGAACACATTGTTGCTCAGTGTTAGATATAATGAACACATTGTTGCTCAGTGTGTTAGAGATAATGAACACATTGTTGCTCAGTGTTAGAGATAATGAACACATTGTTGCTCAGTGTTAGAGATAATGAACACATTGTTGCTCAGTGTGTTAGAGATAATGAACACATTGTTGATCAGTATGTTAGAGATAATGAACACATTGTTGCTCAGTGTTAGAGATAATGAACACAGTGTTGCTCAGTGTGTTAAAGATAATGAACACATTGTTGCTCAGTGTTAGAGATAATGAACACATTGTTGCTCAGTGTGTTTGTTAGGCTATGGTTCAACCCAGCACTCAGAGAAACAACACGACAAAGGGAGTGGAAGAAACAAAAATATTTAATCAAAGTTAAAATTGTCTTAGTCCAAAAACAACTGAAGTAAAGGAACAGAGTGGGCTAGTCGGCTCCGGAGGAAGGAGAGGCTGAGGCAGGCAGGCAGGCAGGCAGGCAGACCGACAGGCAGGAAGGCAGGCAGGTTGGGAGATATGTCCGAAACTAAAGACAAAACAAACGACAGGTTAAGGAGAGTGGAGAGCCAGGCTGAAGACAAAGACAAAATAACTTTACTGGTGAGCCAAGTTACCGCTCTGGTAAGAACAACGATCTGGCGCCGGTGGAGAGCCATGCCCAGGAATAAGTAGTGCAGGTTGATGAGAGAATAGGATGCAGCTGCGTAGGCAGGAATCACTGGAAACAACCCGCAGCTGCACAGGAGAGGCAGATCCTGAGCACGCCCCTGATCCACTCCAGACACACCCACATAAAGGGGACAAACACACATACAGATACAACAGAAAAAGAGGGGACAAAACAAGGAGGAAGGGAAACAGAAAAGGGAGAGACAAGCTGCCCACATAACAGTACCCCCTCAATGGTCGCCACCTGGCGACCCACCAGGCCTGTCAGGGTTGTCGTGATGGAAGTCCGTGATCAGCTGAGGATCCAACACAAAACGCTTAGGGACCCAAGACCTCTCCTCTGGTCCATAACCTTCCCAATCGACTAGGTATTGGAGACCCCTACCCCGCCTCCGAGAGTCCAGGAGCCTACTGACGGTGTAGGCCGGATGGTCGTCAATGAGGCGAACAGGTGGAGGTGGATCAGCCGGCGGACACAAAAGGCTGGAGGACACAGGTTTCAGTTGGGAGACGTGGAAAGTAGGGTGTATCTTCATGGCTGAAGGCAACTTCAAACGAACCTCAGCGGGGTTAATGATGGACTCCACCACAAACGGACCCAGGTACCGAGGAGACAGCTTGCGTGATTTGGTACGAAGAGGTACGTTCTTAGATGACAGCCAAACCTCTTGACCAGGATGAAACACAGGTGCGGGAGTCCTGCTCCTATCCGCTGTTGTCTTGTTCCTGTCGGTGGTCCGAAGCAATGCTTCCCGAGCGTCGCTCCACACTCTCTGGCAGCGGCGGAGGTTCTCCTGAACCGAAGGAACAGCCAATTCCTTCTCCTGAGCAGGAAACAGAGGGGGTTGATAACCCATGGTAACCTCGAAGGGTGAAAGACCGGTGGCAGAGGCGGTGAGGGAGTTGTGGGCGTACTCTATCCAGGGCAGATGTTTGGCCCAGGATGATGGATGTTGAGCAGCCACACAAAGAAGGGTTGCTTCGAGGTTTTGATTGGCTCTTTCTGTTTGACCGTTGGTCTGGGGATGAAACCCTGAGGACAGACTAACGGAAGCACCCAAAGCAGAACAGAAAACCTTCCAAACACGGGAAGTAAACTGTGGGCCTCTATCAGATACGATGTCCACAGGTATTCCATGGGGACGGAATACATGTTGGACTAGGAGGTCCGCTGTCTCACTGGCAGACGGTAATTTTGGTAATGCTATATAGTGGACAGATTTAGAGAATCTGTCCACAATGGTAAGTATAGTATCATTACCTTCAGACTTGGGTAGGCCGGTGACAAAATCCATGGCAATGTGGGACCAGGGACGGCTGGGAACTGGGAGGGGTAGCAGCAGCCCCGAAGGGGACTGATGGGAGGCTTTGCCCGAGCACAGGTTGAACAGGCTGCCACAAAAGCCCGAACGTCAGTTTCCATTGAAGGCCACCAAAAATGTCTCCTAAGCAGCGTCAACGTGCGTCTCATCCCAGGGTGACCAGCAAAACGGGAGGTGTGAATCCACTGCAACACCTGAGACCGGACCGTCTCGGGAACAAAGAGTAGGTTGGGAGGTCCATCACCCGGTCCCGGGTCCGTGGCAAGTGCAGTCTTCACAAGAGACTCGATCTCCCACTGAACAGCCGCCACGACGCATGAGGAAGGCAGGACTGCCTCAGGCTCGCTGGTCTCCGAAGGGTCAGCAAACTGGCGGGACAAAGCATCTGGTTTAACATTTCTTGACCCCCGGTCTGTATGTAAGAATAAAGTTAAACCTACTAAAAAACAGGGCCCATCTGGCTTGGCGTGAGTTGAGTCTCTTAGTGGCTTGGATGTAAGCCAAGTTTTTGTGGTCAGTCCAGACCACAAACGGCAGTTCAGCTCCATCCAGCCAGTGCCGCCATTCTTCCAGTGCAAGCTTGACCGCCAGCAGTTCCCGGTTTCCAACGTCGTAATTCCGTTCTGTGGGTGACAATTTCTTGGAGAAAAAAGCACAGGGGTGAAGCTTTTGGTCAGTGGGGGAGCGCTGGGAGAGGACTGCTCCCACACCTGAGTCCGACGCGTCCACCTCCACAACAAACTGCAGAGAGGTATTGGGGTGTATCAACACGGGGAGGTGGAAAACAGTTCCTTCAAAACCCCTACCGCCTGCTCCGCCTCAGGGGACCACCGAAAAGGGACTTTAGGAGATGTGAGTCTTGTAAGGGGTGCCACCACTCTACTAAAACCCTTAATGAATCTACGGTAGAAGTTAGCAAAGCCCAAAAATCGTTGAAGTTGCTTACGGGTGGTGGGTGTGGGCCATTCCGTCACTGCCCGGATCTTCTCGGGGTCCGCCTTCACCTGCCCGCTCTCAATTATGAATCCAAGGAACGATGTAGACTGTTTGTGGAACTCACACTTCTCTGCTTTGACGTACAGCTTGTTCTCCAAGAGCCGTTGAAGGACTTGACGGACGTGTGACTCATGCTCCTCGGGTGACTTGGAAAAAACAAGAATATCATCCAGGTATACAAAGACAAAACGGTTCAAAAATCCCTAAGAA
Organism: Coregonus clupeaformis; assembly: GCF_020615455.1. Lineage (NCBI taxonomy): Eukaryota > Metazoa > Chordata > Actinopteri > Salmoniformes > Salmonidae > Coregonus > Coregonus clupeaformis. The sequence goes on along the minus strand of NW_025533530.1, from coordinate 314,530 downwards.
CATCGTTCACCATGGCTTGGAAAACCGCAGGGGCATTTGAAAGCCCAAAGGGCATGACCAAATACTCAAAATGTCCCAGTGGAGTGTTGAAAGCGGTTTTCCACTCATCTCCCCTTTCGGATACGGACAAGGTGATAAGCATTCCTGAGGTCGAGCTTGGAAAACACTGTGGCGCCATGCAGAGGTTCAAAAGCTGAGTTGATGAGTGGAAGGGGATACTTGTTTTTAACAGTTATGTTGTTTAAACCCCTGAAATCGATACAGGGGCGTAACGACTTGTCCTTCTTTTCCACGAAAAGAAACCTGCACCCAAAGGAGACGACGAGGGACGGATTATGCCCGAGACCAGAGAATCACCAATGTACTGCTCCATTGCCTCTCTTTCGGTCGGGACAGATTGTATAACCGACTAGAGGGCAAGGGAGCACCAGGAAGCAGTTCAATAGGGCAATCATAAGGCCTATGTGGTGGTAGAGACAGAGCCTTGTCCTTACTGAAAACCTCCGCTAAGTCATGGTATTCTTTGGGGACAGATGACAGATCAAGAGGAGCTGAGGGAGGAGTTGGGTTACACTTAGTGGGGGGAACCGCTGACCTCAGGCACTCGGAATGGCAGTTAGTGCTCCAACTGAGAATGGTGTGACGTGTCCAATCAATTTGTGGGTTGTGAAGAGCCAACCAGGGGAAGCCAAGGATTAGGGAGGTAGCTGAGCCAGACATAACTCTTAGCTGAATGCTTTCACAATGATTGCCAGAAATCACTAGGGAAACGGGGGTGGTTTGATGAGTTATCTCCGCGAGGAGGCGCCCATCAAGGGCTGTGACCCGAATGGGGGTAGGTAGTGGCTCCATGGGGATACGAGCTTGTGTAACGAACTGGTGGCTAATAAAGTTATCTTCTGCACCTGAGTCTATGAGAGCTGAGAGTGGCAGGGAATGACTCTGGAAACGCAAGGTTACAGGTACTTGTAATCGGGGAATGATGGGTTCAGGATCTAACTCTGGGCTCGCAAGTAGACCCACCGTTACGAGCGAGCCTTGTCTTTTGGCCGCTTAGGGCATGTAGCCAGAATGTGTGTGGCGTCTCCACAGTACAGGCACTCACCCGCCTGGAGGCGCCGTTGCCGCTCTGCTGGAGGTAGTCGAGCTCGACCCACTTGCATAGGTTCCTCCTCTGTGCTCGGGATGGAATCAGGAACAAGAAGCTGCCGACTCCGGAGAGGCGAGACTCGAGTGGTTGAAGGCTGGGAACTCGTCCTCCTAGATGTGGCCGATCGCCTCTCTCCCGACGCCTCTCCCGCAACCGATTGTCTAGCTTGATGGACAGGGAAACGAGAGAATGTAAATCATGTGGCTCATCACGAGCAGCCAGTTCATCCTTAATGGCTTCATTCAAACCGTTTAGAAATGCTCCTTGAAGTGCCACATTGTTCCACTTGGAGTCCGCTGCCAACGTCCAGAACTCAATAGAGTACTCTGCCACACTGTTAGAACCCTGCCTCAAATTAAAAAGTATCTTGGAGGAATTACCCACATGGTCAGGATGGTCAAAAACAGTCTTCAATTTAGCAGAGAAATCAGCAAAAGTCAATCCAGTCAAAGTTTGATCTGAGCACACAGCCTCAGCCCAAACCAGAGCTTTCCCTCTTAACAGCCCCAGAACATAATGTACCTTAGATGAATCAGTAGAAAACGACAGTGGTCTCTGCCGAAAAATCAAGTCACACTGAAGCAAAAATCCCCGGCACTTGTCCAATTCTCCATTGAACGGTTCAGGCGACGTGACAGGGGGTTCCCGACGGAACGAAGCCTGCCTAGTGTCCGAGGAAACAACTTGGGGTGCATCAAACTGGGGGTCAGAGAGAGATGGAGAACTGATAACAGACAATTTAGAGACGTGTGTAGTTAACTGAGTCACCTGGTTCAGCAGTTGATGATTATCTTCCACAAGAGTCCGAATCAACTGGTCATGCTGTCCTAGCAACGTTCCTTGAGCCTGGATAGCTTGTTGGAAGCTGTCTTTGTTTGCCCCGTGCTGTTTCTCTGTTGGGTCCATGGCCAGATCGTTCTGTTAGGCTATGGTTCAACCCCAGCACTCAGAGAAACAACACGACAAAGGGAGTGGAAGAAACAAAAATATTTAATCAAAGTTAAAATTGTCTTAGTCCAAAAACAACTGAAGTAAAGGAACAGAGTGGGCTAGTCGGCTCCGGAGGAAGGAGAGGCTGAGGCAGGCAGGCAGGCAGGCAGGCAGACCGACAGGCAGGAAGGCAGGCAGGTTGGGAGATATGTCCGAAACTAAAGACAAAACAAACGACAGGTTAAGGAGAGTGGAGAGCCAGGCTGAAGACAAAGACAAAATAACTTTACTGGTGAGCCAAGTTACCGCTCTGGTAAGAACAACGATCTGGCGCCGGTGGAGAGCCATGCCCAGGAATAAGTAGTGCAGGTTGATGAGAGAATAGGATGCAGCTGCGTAGGCAGGAATCACTGGAAACAACCCGCAGCTGCACAGGAGAGGCAGATCCTGAGCACGCCCCCTGATCCACTCCAGACACACCCACATAAAGGGGACAAACACACATACAGATACAACATAAAAAGAGGGGACAAAACAAGGAGGAAGGGAAACAGAAAAGGGAGAGACAAGCTGCCCACATAACAGTGTTAGAGATAATGAACACATTGTTGCTCAGTGTTAGAGATAATGAACACATTGTTGCTCAGTGTGTTAGAGATAATGAACACATTGTTGCTCAGTGTTAGAGATAATGAACACATTGTTGCTCAGTGTTAGAGATAATGAACACATTGTAGCTCAGTGTGTTAGAGATAATGAACACATTGTTGCTCAGTGTGTTAGAGATAATGAACACATTGTTGCTCAGTGTTAGAGATAATGAACACATTGTTGCTCAGTGTTAGAGATAATGAACACAGTGTTGCTCAGTGTGTTAAAGATAATAAACACATTGTTGCTCAGTGTTAGAGATAATGAACACATTGTTGCTAAGTGTGTTAGAGATAATGAACACAGTGTTGCTCAGTGTGTTAAAGATAATGAACACATTGTTGCTCAGTGTGTTAGAGATAATGAACACATTGTTGCTCAGTGTGTTAGAGATAATGAACACATTGTTGCTCAGTGTGTTAGAGATAATGAACACATTGTTGCTCAGTGTTAGCGATAATGAACACATTGTTGCTCAGTGTGTTAGAGATAATGAACACATTGTTGCTCAGTATGTTAGAGATAATGAACACATTGTTGCTCAGTGTTAGAGATAATGAACACATTGTTGCTCAGTGTGTTAGAGATAATGAACACATTGTTGCTCAGTGTGTTAGAGATAATGAACACATTGTTGCTCAGTGTGTTAGAGATAATGAACACATTGTTGCTCAGTGTGTTAGAGATAATGAACACATTGTTGCTCAGTGTGTTAAAGATAATGAACACATTGTTGCTCAGTGTGTTAGAGATAATGAATGCATTGTTGCTCAGTGTGTTAGAGATAATGAACACATTGTTGCTCAGTGTTAGAGATAATGAACACATTGTTGCTCAGTGTGTTAGAGATAATGAACACATTGTTGCTCAGTGTGTTAAAGATAATGAACACATTGTTGCTCAGTGTGTTAGAGATAATGAACATGTTGTTGCTCAGTGTGTTAGAGATAATGAACACATTGTTGCTAAGTGTTAGAGATAATGAACACATTGTTGTTCAGTGTTAGAGATAATGAACACATTGTTGCTCAGTGTTAGAGATAATGAACACATTGTTGCTCAGTGTTAGAGATAATGAACACATTGTATACTGACTAACGTTATAGTGTGTTGTGTGTGTGTGAGTGAGTTGGCACCGTGTGCTGCACGTGTGTCCCGTCCCTTACAGCAGTCCCCAGTGGCCAGATGCTGTCCCCTCCATCTCTGTCCTCTCTCTCCTCCATCTCTGTCCTCTCTCTCCTCCATCTCTGTCCTCTCTCTCCTCCATCTCTGTCCTCTCCTCCATCTCGGTCCTCTCTCTTCTCCATCTCTGGCCTCTCTCTCCTCCATCTCTGTCCTCTCCTCCTTCTCCGTCCTCTCCTCCATCTCTGTCCTCTCCTCCATCTCTGTCCTCTCTCTCCTCCATCTCTGTCCTCTCTCTCCTCCACCTCTGTCCTCTCTCTCCTCCATCTCTGTCCTCTCCTCCATCTCTGTCCTCTCTCTCCTCCATCTCTGTCCTCTCTCTCCTCCACCTCTGTCCCTCCTCCTCCTCTGTCCTCTCTCCTCCATCTCTGTCCTCTCTCTCCTCCATCTCTGTCCTCGCTCTCCTCCATCTCTGTCCTCTCTCTCCTCCATCTCTGTCCTCTCTCCCCTCCATCTCTGTCCTCTCTCTCCTCCATCTCTGTCCTCTCCTCCTTCTCCGTCATCTCCTCCATCTCTGTCCTCTCCTCCATCTCTGTCCTCTCTCTCCTCCATCTCTGTCCTCTCTCTCCTCCATCTCTGTCCTCTCTCTCCTCCATCTCTGTCCTCTCTCTCCTCCATCTCTGTCCTCTCTCTCCCCCATCTCTGTCCTCTCTCTCCTCCATCTCTGTCCTCTCTCTCCTCCTTCTCGTCCTCTCCTCCATCTCTGTCCTCTCTCTCCTCCATCTCTGTCCTCTCTCTCCTCCATCTCTGTCCTCTCTCTCCTCCATCTCGGTCCTCTCTCTTCTCCATCTCGGTCCTCTCCTCCTTCTCCGTCCTCTCCACCATCTCTGTCCTCTCCTCCATCTCTGTCCTCTCTCTCCTCCATCTCTGTCCTCTCTCTCCTCCATCTCGGTCCTCTCTCTTCTCCATCTCTGTCCTCTCTCTCCTCCATCTCTGTCCTCTCCTCCATCTCTGTCCTCTCTCTCCTCCATCTCTGTCCTCTCTCTCCTCCATCTCTGTCCTCTCCTCCATCTCTGTCCTCTCTCTCCTCCATCACGGTCCTCTCTCTTCTCCATCTCTGTCCTCTCTCTCCTCCATCTCTGTCCTCTCTCTCCTCCATCTCTGTCCTCTCTCTCCTCCATCTCTGTCCTCTCTCTCCTCCATCTCGGTCATCTCTCTTCTCCATCTCTGTCCTCTCTCTTCTCCATCTCTGTCCTCTCTCTCCTCCATCTCTGTCCTCTCTCTCCTCCATCTCTGTCCTCTCTCTCCTCCATCTCGGTCCTCTCTCTTCTCCATCTCTGTCCTCTCTCTCCTCCATCTCTGTCCTCTCCTCCATCTCTGTCCTCACTCTCCTCCATCTCTGTCCTCTCTCTCCTCCATCTCTGTCCTCTCTCTTTTCCATCTCTGTCCTCTCTCTCCTCCATCTCTGTCCTCTCTCTCCTCCATCTCTGTCCTCTCCTCCATCTATGTCCTCTCCTCCATCTCTGTCCTCTCTCTTCTCCATCTATGTCCTCTCCTCCATCTCTGTCCTCTCTCTCCTCCATCTCTGTCCTCTCCTCCATCTCTGTCCTCTCTCTCCTCCATCACAGTCCTCTCTCTTCTCCATCTCTGTCCTCTCTCTCCTCCATCTCTGTCCTCTCCTCCATCTCTATCCTCTCCTCCATCTCTGTCCTCTCTCTTCTCCATCTCTGTCCTCTCTCTTCTCCAGCTCTGTCCTCTCTCTCCTCCATCTCTGTCCTCTCTCTTCTCCATCTCTGTCCTCTCTCCTCCATCTCTGTCCTCGCTCTCCTCCATCTCTGTCCTCTCTCTCCTCCATCTCTGTCCTCTCTCTCCCCCCTGCCTGCCCTTCTCCCACCATGAACCTCCTCTTCCCTCCCTCCTCTCTCGTCCCCCTACCTGCCCTCCTCTCCTCTCCCTGTCCTGCCTACTCCTCTTCTTTCCCTGTGCCTGTCCACCTCTCCCCCCTCTCCTGTTCTCCCTCCCCCTCCAGTCATTCCCCACAGCTGTAGAACAGAGCTGTGTCTGTCCTGGTCTCTGGGTCGGCTGGCCAGTCTGCTCAGCTGGTAATCTTAAACTCCTGAGAAGGAGGAAGTGATCCTTGGCAAAGACCCAGGCAGGACCATACCCACCTGGGTTGAAATACTACTCAAAATCTTACTTTCAGTATTTTCTCTGGCCTGCCTGGGGGTTGGCAGTTTTGGGACTATTCTATTGGTCCCACTAAACCAGGCAAGCACTCTATCAAACACAGACAAAAGTATTTTAACCCAGATCTGCCAACAGACCTCTCCAGCCCCCAGCCCTCTCTTCCCGTATACACAACAGTACCAGTCATGGTGCTCTGCTCTGCTCTACTCTGGGCTTTACTCTGCTCTACTCTGGGCTTTACTCTACTCTGCTCTGGGCTTTACTCTGCTCTGGGCTTTACTCTGCTCTGGGCTTTACTCTGCTCTGCTCTGGGCTTTACTCTGCTCTGCTCTGGGCTTTACTCTACTCTGCTCTGGGCTTTACTCTGCTCTGGGCTTTACTCTGCTCTACTCTGGGCTTTACTCTACTCTGCTCTGGGCTTTACTCTGCTCTGGGCTTTACTCTGCTCTGGGCTTTACTCTACTCTGCTCTGGGCTTTACTCTGCTCTGCTCTGGGCTTTACTCTACTCTGCTCTGGGCTTTACTCTGCTCTGGGCTTTACTCTGCTCTACTCTGGGCTTTACTCTGCTCTGCTCTGGGCTTTACTCTGCTCTGCTCTGGGCTTTACTCTGCTCTACTCTGGGCTTTACTCTGCTCTGCTCTGGGCTTTACTCTGCTCTGCTCTGGGCTTTACTCTGCTCTGCTCTGGGCTTTACTCTACTCTGCTCTGGGCTTTACTCTGCTCTGGGCTTTACTCTGCTCTACTCTGGGCTTTACTCTGCTCTGCTCTGGGCTTTACTCTACTCTGCTCTGGGCTTTACTCTGCTCTGGGCTTTACTCTGCTCTACTCTGGGCTTTACTCTGCTCTGGGCTTTACTCTGCTCTGCTCTGGGCTTTACTCTGCTCTGCTCTGGGCTTTACTCTACTCTGCTCTGGGCTTTACTCTGCTCTGGGCTTTACTCTGCTCTACTCTGGGCTTTACTCTGCTCTGCTCTGGGCTTTACTCTGCTCTGCTCTGGGCTTTACTCTGCTCTACTCTGGGCTTTACTCTACTCTGCTCTGGGCTTTACTCTGCTCTGGGCTTTACTCTGCTCTACTCTGGGCTTTACTCTGCTCTGCTCTGGGCTTTACTCTGCTCTGCTCTGGGCTTTACTCTGCTCTGCTCTGGGCTTTACTCTGCTCTACTCTGGGCTTTACTCTGCTCTGCTCTGGGCTTTACTCTGCTCTGGGCTTTACTCTGCTCTGCTCTGGGCTTTACTCTGCTCTGCTCTGGGCTTTACTCTGCTCTGGGCTTTACTCTGCTCTGCTCTGGGCTTTACTCTGCTCTGCTCTGGGCTTTACTCTGCTCTGCTCTGGGCTTTACTCTGCTCTACTCTGGGCTTTACTCTGCTCTGCTCTGGGCTTTACTCTGCTCTGGGCTTTACTCTGCTCTACTCTGGGCTTTACTCTAGAGTAAAAGAGTGTGCAGAGCTGTCATCAAGGCAAAGGGTGGCTATTTGAAGAATCTCAAGTATAAAATATTTGTTTAACACTTTTTTGGTTACTACATGATTCCATATGTGTTATTTCATAGTTTTGATGTCTTCACTATTATTCTACAATGTAGAAAATAAAATAAAAAACCTGGAATGAGTAGGTGTGTCCAAACTTTTGACTGGTAGTGTACATTATCTAGTATTTGTAAAGACAACATTAAATTAAGAATAGTCTGATGGTGACAATACTAGTCACTTCTGGATGATGTATTATCACTTGTGAATGATACCCAGCTTGTGCAAGGAATAATGCATGCCTTTTTTTGCGACTTTTTCAAATCATAGTCGCACACCTCATGTAGCTTAGCCCAAAGGTGGCCAAATAAAGGCCTCCCGAGTGGCGCAGAGATCTAAGGCACTGCATCGCAGTGCTTGAGGTGCCACTACAGCCCTGGGTTTGATCCCAGGGAAATTCGAGGCCTGGTGTGAATATTATCAAGTGCTTGTCTAATGCGTGGAAGCCAGGAGATGCTAAACATGTTTATGTTAATTAATGGTCATTAACAGTTATTTGCTCTGGGCTCTACTCTGCTCTGGGCTCTACTCTGCTCTGGGCTCTACTCTGCTCTGGGCTCTACTCTGCTCTGGGCTCTACTCTGCTCTGGGCTCTACTCTGCTCTGGGCTCTACTCTGCTCTGGGCTCTACTCTGCTCTGGGCTCCACTCTGCTCTGGGCTCCACTCTGCTCTGGGCTCCACTCTGCTCTGGGCTCCACTCTGCTCTGGGCTCTACTCTGCTCTGGGCTCTACTCTGCTCTGGGCTCCACTCTGCTCTGGGCTCCACTCTGCTCTGGGCTCCACTCTGCTCTGGGCTCCACTCTGCTCTGGGCTCTACTCTGCTCTACTCTCTGTTATGCTGTTCTGCACTCCTCTGTTCTGCTTTGCTCTACTCTGCCTGCAGACTTTTTCACTCTGGGGCCCCTTTCCAGCATTGGGGAACATCCAAGTATAGGCCATATTGTGTTCCCTACAGGTTATAGAAAAGACCAGAAGCTCTGAACTATCTGTTCAGACCCCAGTCCTACCTACCTACAGGTTATGGAACATTTGCTCTTTTAGTATTTCTTCAGTAAGTTTCCTGAAGGAGAACGCCTCTATGTCAAAGATAACCCTGTGGTGTGGTGTGGTGTGGTGAGACAGAGAGAGAGAGAGAGAGAGATGGGGGAGAGAGAGCCGGGGAGAGAGAGAGAAAGACGGGGAGATAGAGAGACGGGGAGAGACATGGGGAGACAGAGAGACAGGGAGAGAGAGAGAGAGACATGGGGAGCGAGAGAGAGAGAGACGGGGAGAGGCATGGGGATAGAGAGAGACAGGGAGAGACGGAGAGAGCGAGATGGGGAGAGACATGGGGAGAGAGAGAGACAGGGAGAGAGAGAGAGAGACATGGGGAGCGAGAGAGAGAGAGACGGGGAGAGGCATGGGGATAGAGAGAGACAGGGAGAGACGGAGAGAGCGAGATGGGGAGAGACATGGGGAGAGAGAGAGACAGGGAGAGACATGGGGAGAGAGAGAAAGACAGGGAGAGACATTGGGAGAGAGAGAGAAACGGTGAGAGAGAGAGAGAGAGATGGGGAGAGAGAGAAAGATGGGGAGAGACATTGGGAGAGAGAGAGAGATGGGGAGAGAAAGAGAGAGGGAGAGAGAGAGACGTGGAGAGACATGGGGAGAGAGAGAGAGAGATGGGGAGAGAGAGAGAAAGACAGGGAGAGACATTGGGAGAGAGAGAGAGACGGGGAGAGAGAGAGAGACAGGGGGAGAGGGAGAGAGAGAGAGAGAGAGAGAGAGACGCGAGATACATGGGGAGAGAGAGAGACAGGGAGAGACATGGGGAGAGAGAGAGAGAGAGAGAGAGAGAGAGAGAGAGAGAGAGAGAGAGAGAGAGAGAGAGAGAGAGGCAGGGAGAGACAGAGGGAGAGAGAGAGACAGGGAGAGACAGAGGGAGAGAGAGAGAGACGGGGAGAGACATGGGGAGAGAGAGAGACGGGGAGAGACAGAGACAGAGGGAGAGAGAGAGAGAGAGAGAGAGAGAGAGAGAGAGAGAGAGAGAGAGAGAGAGAGAGAGAGAGAGAGAGAGAGAGAGAGAGAGAGAGAGGGAGAAAGAGAGAGAGAGAGAGAGAGATGGGGAGAGACAGAGAGAGAGAGAGAGCGAGACAGGGGGAAATGACTGGGATATAGTTAATGGGAGGAAGTATGAAGGGAGGGCGGAGGGGAATGAAGAAGAGGAGGATGATGATGTCTCTCTGACAGTGATGCTGTAGAACAGCACAGAATGTAGAGGATCAGTTTCACTGAGCTGGGGGAGGAATGCCATCTTTTCAGCTTATGTTGAAACCATTTAACGGGTTCATGGAAATTAGTTTTTATGTGTTGCATTTTTAAAAACGCTTAACAGAAACTTAATAGAAACAGAAAAGGAAATTACTAGTTAATTAGATCTCATTTATTGTCATTAGGAAGGCCTAGCCACTCCAGGGAAGAATCTCAATTGCATACTCCTTGCGTCCTCTCTCCACGCCTCCTCCTCAAAACCCATTGGAGGAGAAGGTCAGAAGGGAGGGACCTCTGGCATTCTCATCCAATGGGTTTTGAGAAGGAGGCGTGGAGAGAGAATGCAATTGAGATTCTCCCCCTGCCTCTCGTTCTTTGCATGCAGTCCTGGAGAGGACCATCCTCCTCCCACTCCCAGGCCTTGTTCAGCCAACCTCCCTCCTCCTCCCCTCTCTTCTCCTGGTCTGTTTGCTAAAGCACTACATGCCTGCAGGGTGGACTCTCCTCTCCTCTGAACCAGGGTTCCCAGACGTCCCCCCCTCTCTGCTGATGCCTGACTGCAGGCTGATCTTTTAAGACCAGGGTTGACGATCAGGGTGTAGTATTTCACTAGATACACTTGAGGACCTGAACGTTGTCATTTTATTATTCATTCCAGATTTCGGGTGTGTCCAAAATGACACCCTATTCCCAACGGGCCTTGGTCAGAAGTAGCACACTACAGTATACAGGAAATAGAGTACCATTGGGGGCGGCAGGTAGCTTAGTGGTTAAGAGCGTTGTGCCAGTAACCGAAAGGTCGCTGGTTCTAATCCCCGAGCCGACTAGGTGAAAAATCTGTCGACGTGCCCTTGAGCAAGGCACTTAACCCTAATTGCTCCTGTAAGTCGCTCTGGATAAGAGCGTCTGCTAAAATGACTAAAATGATTTATCCTGCTGTTCTGAATAGTCCTGTGTGTTTCTTATTGGGCGATGAAATGGACCGGCAAAGGCATGTTTGTGTGATGGGATGCGGTTCCACGGGAATTAACACTGGGCTACTTGTAGGAACGAACACGGTGTGAGTTGCTGCAGGAGAGTCTTTAACCTGTCTCAGATGAGAAGCAGAGCAGGAAGCGAGGCAGATGTTGGTTGAGGGTGTTAACATTGTGGCTGGAATTAGGGTTTTTACATTTTAAGGAGAAAACGGAAAAGTGTTTTTAGAAAGCTGTTTGGAAAACTAAAGCCCTTTCTGCTGAATGACGCAGGAGGGTGATTCGAGAAAGATGTTGATATCTGGCAGGCTATGGTACATACATGCATGCTTTTCTAGATGCTAAGATATAGTTCCATGTTCCTGAGTGTGCATCAGAAGCCTGTCTTCCTTGTTGCTTCGGATTGAAGGCCCGCCTCTTCATCTGTGTGACTAATCATTAACACTCACATAACTGCTATTTACTGAACCTCTATAACAGGGTCAGGCAAGAACAATACAACGTCTCCAGCTCCTGTGCCACGATCCACGTCACAATCCACATTCAGAGATCTTAGATCAGTTCTCCCCAAACACACAGACATACCCGTGACTCGGAACACTAGCAATGCCGTTTCAGCGGACTGATATCTATACCTAGTTACAATGGACCTAGCAGGGAGCAAGATATCTATACCTAGTTACAATGGACCTAGCAGGGAGCAAGATATCTATACCTAGTTACAATGGACCTAGCAGGGAGCAAGATATCTATACCTAGTTACAATGGACCTAGCAGGGAGCAAGATATCTATACCTAGTTACAATGGACCTAGCAGGGAGCAAGATATCTATACCTAGTTACAATGGACCTAGCAGGGAGCAAGATATCTATACCTAGTTACAATGGACCTAGCAGGGAGCAAGATATCTATACCTAGTTACAATGGACCTAGCAGGGAACAAGATATCTATACCTAGTTACAATGGACCTAGCAGGGAGCAAGATATCTATACCTAGTTACAATGGACCTAGCAGGGAGCAAGATATCTATACCTAGTTACAATGGACCTAGCAGGGAGCAAGATATCTATACCTAGTTACAATGGACCTAGCAGGGAGCAAGATATCTATACCTAGTTACAATGGACCTAGCAGGGAGCAATATATCTATACTTAGTTACAATGGACCTAGCAGGGAGCAAGCTATCTATACCTAGTTACAATGGACCTAGCAGGGAGCAAGATATCTATACCTAGTTACAATGGACCTAGCAGGGAGCAAGATATCTATACCTAGTTACAATGGACCTAGCAGGGAGCAAGATATCTATACCTAGTTACAATGGACCTAGCAGGGAGCAAGATATCTATACCTAGTTACAATGGACCTAGCAGGGAACAAGATATCTATACCTAGTTACAATGGACCTAGCAGGGAGCAAGATATCTATACCTAGTTACAATGGACCTAGCAGGGAACAAGATATCTATACCTAGTTACAATGGACCTAGCAGGGAACATCACAGTCCAACAGTTGACCTCAGAGGGAATCTATCAAACACTGTTAGTCTACCTACTATCATGAGGAGTTCCACTGCCGTGATGTTCATGGTCATATTTCCCTGTGAAGATGATATGGGTCAACTCATACGCACATTGATGGCTCCTAAATTGCAGGCAAATAGCTTAACAGGGCGTGCAACCAATGCTAACCCCCATGGTGATGGTCAGAGTAAATGGAGACCCCAGAGCAGATCAGCAGGGGGAAAGGCTTTGTCACTTTGTCATCAATTACCTGGACCAACCGGTGCCCCCTGTATATAGCCTCGCTAATGTTATTTTATTATCAAATCAAATTTTATTGGTCACATGCGCCGAATACAACAGGTGCAGACATTACAGTGAAATGCTTACTTACAGCCCTTAACCAACAGTGCATTTATTTTTTACAAAAAAAGTAAAAAATAAAACAACAACAAAAAAAGTGTTGAGAGAAAAAAGAGCAGAAGTAAAATAAAGTGACAGTAGGGAGGCTATATATACAGGGGGGTACCGTTGCAGAGTCAATGTGCGGGGGCACCGGCTAGTTGAGGTAATATGTACATGTGGGTAGAGTTAAAGTGACTATGCATAAATAATTAACAGAGTAGCAGCAGCGTAAATGTAAATGTAAATGTAAAAAGGATGGGGTGGGGGGGCAGTGCAAATAGTCCGGGTAGCCTTGATTAGCTGTTCAGGAGTCTTATGGCTTGGGGGTAGAAGCTGTTGAGAAGTATTTTGGACCTAGACTTGGCACTCCGGTACCGCTTGCCGTGCGGTAGCAGAGAGAGCAGTCTATGACTAGGGTGGCTGGAGTCTTTGACAATTTTGAGGGCCTTCCTCTGACACCGCCTGGTATAGAGGTCCTGGATGCCAGGAAGCTTTGCCCCAGTGATGTACTGGGCCGTACGCACTTCCCTCTGTAGTGCCTTACGGTCGGAGGCCAAGCAGTTGCCATACCAGGCGGTGATGCAACCAGTCAGGATGCTCTCGATGGTGCAGCTGTATAATTTTTTGAGGATCTGAGGACCCATGCCAAGTCTTTTGTTATTTTTATATAGTTTTTCTTTTATATTTTTATTTATCAATTTTTTACTTAACACTTATTTTTCTTAAAACTGCATTGTTGGTTAAGGGCTTGTAAGTAAGCATTTCACTGTAAGGTCTACACCTGTTGTATTCGGCGCATGTGACAAATACAATACGATTTGATTTGATTTGACCCATAACCCCCATAACCCCACACGGTTCTGGCTGGGAATTACCAGGGACCTCACCATACCATATTATCACCACACTGAGGGACCTCACCATACCATATTATCACCATACTGAGGGACCTCACCATACCATATTATCACCATACTGAGGGACCTCACCATACCATATTATCACCATACTGAGGGACCTCACCATACCATATTATCACCATACTGAGGGACCTCACCATATTATCACCATACTTACAGTTGAAGTCAGAAGTTTACATACACCTTAGCCAAATACATTTAAACTCAGTTTTTCACAATCCTTGACATATAATCCTAGTAAAAATTCCCTGTCTTATGTCAGTTAGGATCACCACTTTATTTTAAGAACGTGAAATGTCAGAATAATAGTAGAGAGAATGATTTATTTCAGCTTTTATTTCTTTCATCACATTCCCAGTGGGTCAGAAGTTTACATACACTCAATTAGTATTTGGTAGCATTGCCTTTAAATTGTTTAACTTGGGTCAAACGTTTCGGGTAGCATTCCACAAGCTTCCCACAATAGGTTGGGTGAATTTTGGCTCATTCCTCCTGACAGAGATGGTGTAACTGAATCAGGTTTGTAGGCCTCCTTGCTCAAACACGCTTTTTCAGTTCTGCCCACAGATTTTCCATTTAGAAGACCCATTTGCGACCAAGCTTTAACTTCCTCACTGATGTCTTGAGATGTTGCTTCAATATATCCACATCATTTTCCTTCCTCATGATGCCATCTATTTTGAGAAGTGCACCAGTCCCTCCTGCACCAAAGCACCCCCACAGCATGATGCTGCCACCCCCGTGCTTCACGGTTGGGATGGTGTTCTTCGGCTTGCAAGCCACCCTCTTTTTCCTCCAAACATAACGATGGTCATTATGGCCATCGTTATGAAGCCTGGCTTCATTATGGCCATCGTTAAATAGCCATGGCTATTTTTGTTTCATCAGACCAGAGGACATTTCTCCAAAAAGTACGATCTTTGTCCCTATGTGCAGTTGCAAACCGTAGTCTGGCTTTTTTATGGCGGTTTTGGAGCAGTGGCTTCTTCCTTGCTGAGCGGCCTTTCAGGTTATGTCGATATAGGACTCGTTTTGCTTTGGATATAGATACTTTTGTACCTGTTCTGGGATTGATTTGCACTTTTCGCGCCAAAGTACGTTCATCTCTACCTGAGCGGTATGACGCTGCATGGTTCCATGGTGTTTATACTTGCGTACTATTGTTTGTACAGATGAAGGTGGTACTTTCAGGCGTTTGGAAATTGCTCCCAAGGATGAACCAGACTTGTGGAGGTCTACATTTTTTTTCTGAGGTCTTGGCTGATTTCTTTTGATTTTCACATGATGTGAGATGAGATGAGAAATTTGTGGAGTGGTTGAAAAACAAGTTTTAATGACTCCAACCTAAGTGTATGTAAACTTCCGACTTCAACTGTACATGTAAACTCAGCAAAAAAAGAAACGTTCTCTCACTGTCAACCCTGCTTATTTTCAGCAAACTTAACATGTGTAAATATTTGTATGAACAGAACAAGATTCAACAACTGAGACATAAACTGAACAAGTTCCACAGACATGTGACTAACAGAAATTGAATAATGTGTCCCTGAACAAAGGGAGGGGTGGTCAAAAGTAACAGTCAGTATCTGGTGTGGCCACCAGCTGCATTAAGTACTGCAGTGCATCTCCTCCTCATGGACTGCACCAGATTTGCCAGTTCTTGCTGTGAGATGTTACCCCACTCTTCCACCAAGGCACCTGCAAGTTCCCGGACATTTCTGGGGGGAATGGCCCTAGCCCTCACCCTCCGATCCAACAGGTCCCAGACGTTCTCAATGGGATTGAGATCCGGGCTCTTCGCTGGCCATGGCAGAACACTGACATTCCTGTCTTGCAGGAAATCACGCACAGAACGAGCAATATGGCTTGTGGCATTGTCATGCTGGAGGGTCATGTCAGGATGAGCCTGCAGGAAGGGTACCACATGAGGGAGGAGGATGTCTTCCCTGTAACGCACAGCGTTGAGATTGCCTGCAATTACAACATGCTCAGTCCCATGATGCTGTGACACACCGCCCCAGACCATGACGGACCCTCCACCTCCAAATCGATCCCGCTCCAGAGTTCAGGCCTCGGTGTAACGCGAATCCGACCATCACCTCTGGTGAGACAAAACCGCGACTTGTCAGTGAAGAGCACTTTTTGCCAGTCCTGTCTGGTCCAGCAATGGTGGGTTTGCGCCCATAGGTGACGTTGTTGCCGGTGATGTCTGGTGAGGACCTGCCTTACAACAGGCCTACAAGCCCTCAGTCCAGCCTTTCCTTGCGTTCCTGGTGTAACTCGGGCAGTTGTTGTTGCCATCCTGTACCTGTCCCACAGGTGTGATGTTCGGATGTACCGATCCTGTGCAGGTGTTGTTACACGTGGTCTGCCACTGCGAGGACGATCAGCTGTCCGTCCTGTCTCCCTGTAGCGCTGTCTTAGGCGTCTCACAGTACAGACATTGCAATTTATTGCCCCGGCCACATCTGCAGTCCTCATGCCTCCTTGCAGCATGCCTAAGGCACGTTCACGCAGATGAGCAGGGACCCTGGGCATCTTTCTTTAGGTGTTTTTCAGAGTCAGTAGAAAGGCCTCTTTAGTGTCCTAAGTTTTCATAACTGTGACCTTAATTGCCTACCGTCTGTAAGCTGTTAGTGTCTTAACGACCGTTCCACAGGTGCATGTTCATTAATTGTTTATGGTTC
The DNA here is from genome assembly GCF_020615455.1 of Coregonus clupeaformis. Classification (NCBI taxonomy): domain Eukaryota; kingdom Metazoa; phylum Chordata; class Actinopteri; order Salmoniformes; family Salmonidae; genus Coregonus; species Coregonus clupeaformis. The sequence continues at coordinate 298,217 of NW_025533530.1, read as the reverse complement.
ATTGAACAAGCATGGGAAACAGTGTTTAAACCCTTTACAATGAAGATCTGTGAAGTTATTTGGATTTTTACGAATTCTCTTTGAAAGACAGGGTCCTGAAAAAGGGACGTTTCTTTTTTTGCTGAGTTTACATATTAACTTGACTAACCTGTACCCTCGCACATTGACTCGGTACCGGTACCCCCTGTATATAGCCTCTCTACTGTTATTTCACATTGACTCGGTAACGGTACCCCCTGTATATAGCCTGTATATAGCCTGTATATTGACTCTGTACCGGTACCCCCTGTATATAGCCTGTATATTGACTCGGTACCGGTACCCCCTGTATATAGCTGTATATAGCCTGAATATTGACTCTGTACCGGTACCCCCTGTATATAGCTGTATATAGCCTGTATATTGACTCGGTACCGGTACCCCCTGTATATAGCCTGTATATTGTTCTGTTGCTCCTCTGTAGCTCAGCTGGTAGAGCACGGCGCTTGTAACACCAGGGTAGTGGGTTCGATCCCCGGGACCACCCATAAGTAAAAATGTATGCGCACATGACTGTAAGTCGCTTTGGATAAAAGCGTCTGCTAAATGGCATATTATTATTTAGTACATATTTTCTTAACTCTTTCTTGACCCATGGGGCGGCGCACAATTGGTCCAGCGTCGTCCAGGGTAGGGGAGGGAATGGCCGGCAGGGATGTAGCTCAGTTGGTAGAGCATGGAGTTTGCAACGCCAGGGTTGTGGGTTCGATTCCCACGGGGGGCCAGTATGGGGAAGAAAAAAAATATATATATATATAATAATAATAATGTATGCACTCACCAACTGTAAGTCGCTCTGGATAAGAGCGTCTGATAAATGACTAAAATGTAAAAATGTATTAGATTTAGATTTTATGTCCTGGGATTTCCTTTGGTCTTCTATGTAGAATAACCCTTACCTTCTATCAACTCTTCTAACAACTATTGTGTAGCTTGTGAGGGTCATAGAGCAAAATTGTTGTTTGTAGCTCCCACCCATCCAGGACATCACTGGGGGACTGACACACCATTCAGACTCTACACAAGGGAACCGTCCTTGGCTCCCCGTTAATCAAATGGTGCAGAAGAAAACAACCCAGAAGTCTCAGAGTTTCCCAAACTCGGTCCTGGGGACCCCAAGGGGTGCATGTTTTGTTTTTTTGCCCTAGCACTACACAGCTGTTTCAAATAACCAACTCATCATCAAGCTTTGATTATTTGAATCAGCTGTGTAGTGTTAGGGCAAAAAAACTAAACGTGGGTCCCGAGGACCGAGTTTGGGAATTGCTGCTGTAGCTCATCATGTTTAAAAGGGGTTCGAAAATCGTGCCGGCGTCGGTGGTTTAAAAAGAAGATGGAACTATAGGATGAGAAATACCATACAGTGAAGGAAAAAAGTATTTGATCCCCTGTTGATTTTGTACATTTGCCCACTGACAAAGAAATGATCAGTCAATAATTTTAATGGTAGGTTTATTTGAACAGTGAGAGACAGAATAACAACAAAAAAATCCAGAAAAACACATGTCAAAAATGTTATAAATTGATTTGCATTTTAAACAAACAAAACAAAAAATATAAAGATACTTGGAGTCAGAGTATCGATATAATATTGTCCAAAATAATATTGCGATATGTAACTATCAATTTCTTCCCCCATCACTAGAGGCCTGAGACAAGTGGGTGTTTCTCTCTCTCTCTCTCTCCCTTTCTCTCTCTCTCTCTCTCTCTCTCTCTCTCTATCAATTTCAATTTCAATTTCAATGTAACGGCTTTATTGTCATGGGAAACATATGTTAACATTGCCAAAGCAAGTGAAATAGATAATAAACAAAAGTAAACAATAAAAAATGAACAGTAAACATTACACTCAGAAGTTCCAAAAGAATAAAGACATTTCAAATGTCATATTATGTCTATATACAGTGTTGTAACAATGTGCAAATAGTTAAATTACAAAAGGGAAAATAAATCTACATAAATATGGGTTGTATTTCCAATGGTGTTTGTTCTTCACTGGTTGCCCTTTTCTTGTGGCAACAGGTCACAAATCTTGCAGCTGTGATGGCACACTGTGGTTTTTCACCCAGTAGATAAGGGAGTTTATCAAAATTGGATTTGTTTTCTAATTCTTTGTGGATCTGTGTAATCTGAGGGAAATATGTGTTTCTAATATAGTCGTACATTTGGCAGGAGGTTAGGAAGTGCAGCTCAGTTTCCACCTCATTTTGTGGGCAGTGTGCACATAGCCTGTCTTCTCTTGAGAGCCAGGTCTGCCTACGGCGGCCTTTCTCAATAGCAAGGCTATGCTCACTGAGTCTGTACATTGTCAAATATTTCCTTAATTTTGTGTCAGTCACAGTGGTCAGGTATTCTGCCACTGTGTACTCTCTGTTTAGGGCCAAATAGCATTCTAGTTTGCTCTGTTTTTTTGTTAATCCTTTCCAATGTGTCAAGTAATTCTCTTTTTGTTTTCTCATGATTTGGTTGGGTCTAAATGTGTTGTTGTCCTGGGGCTCTGTGGGGTCTGTTTGTGTTTGTGAACAGAGCCCCTGGACCAGCTTACTTAAGGGACTAAGTAAGTCAACTTATAGAATATAACAAATATTTAAGGTTATTTTTGTGTCACGCCCTTACCTGGAGAGACTGTTATTCTCTAGGTAGTTTGGTGAAAGTCTAGGTTTTGTATTTCTATGTTTGGCCGGTGTGGTTCCCAATCAGAGGCAGCTGTCGCTCGTTGTCTCTGATTGGGGATCATACTTAGGCAGCCAGTTTTCCTGCCTGCGTTGTGGGATCTGGTTTGTGTTTAGCCTTTCGACGTCACGGTTCGTTGTTCGGTGTTTCACGCTGCGCCTTGCTCTAATCCGTCTCTCGACGATCGTGATTGTGTTGTTGTTGTTGTCCTGGGGCTCTGTGGGGTCTGTTTGTGTTTGTGAACAGAGCCCCAGGACCAGCTTGCTTAGGGGACTCTTCTCCAGGTTCATCTCTCTGTAGGTGATGGCTTTGTTATGGAAGGCTTGGGAATCGCTTCCTTTTAGGTGGTTGTAGAATTTAACGGCTCTTTTCTGGATTTTGATAATTAGCGGGTATCGGCCTAATTCTGCTCTGCATGCATTATTTGATGTTTTACGTTGTACACAGAGGATATTTTTGCAGAATTCTGCATGCAGAGTCTCAATTGGGTGTTTGTCCCATTTTGTGAATTCTTGGTTGCTGAGCGGACCCCAGACCTCACAACCATAAAGGGCAATGGGTTCTATAATTGTCTGCTAAATGACTAAAATGTATAATTGATTCAAGTATTTTTAGCTAGATCCTAATTGATATGTCGAATTTGATATTCCTTTTGATGGCATAGAAGGCCCTTCTTGCCTTGTCTCTCAGATCGTTCACAGTTTTGTGGAAGTTACCTGTGGCGCTGATGTTTAGGCCGAGGTATGTATAGTTTTTTGTGTGCTCTAGGGCAGATGGAATTTGTATTTGTGGTCCTGGCAACTGGACCTTTTTTGGAACACCCATAATTTTTTGACTTACTGAGATTTACTGTCAGGGCCCAGGTCTGACAGAATCTGTGCAGAAGATCTAGGTGCTGCTGTAGGCCCTCCTTGGTTGTCGACAGAAGAACCAGATCATCAGCAAATCTCTCGCTCTCTCTCTTTCTCTCCCCTCCCAGCCTGTTTCTCCTGCTTTGTGATGGTATGAATGAGGGTCTGGGGCAAGCCAAGGCTAGCCAGGGTCTGGGTTCAGGGTCTGGGTTCAGGGTCTGGGTTCAGGGTCTGGGTTCAGGGTCTGGGTTCAGGGTTTGTCTCCAGTCAAGAAGAATAGAATAGGGTCTCTGACTCCCTCCCTGGTCTCACTGTGGTCCTCTCGGAGACTACCTCCCTGGTCTCACTGTGGTCCTCTCTGAGATTAGAGGGTGAGAATCACTCCCTCTCTGGCTGGATCTGAGAGCTTTTGATTTTCCTTTATGGAAAAAGGCCTGTGGGAATGAAAGTCCTCATCACCAATATGTCCTGCAACTGTTCAAACATTTAAACAAACTTGTTATGCATGATTAATCTTGGAGTTATCACTGTGTACAGTACATTAACTGTTTACATACATTACACTTAAGCCTTGACATGCACAACACTGGTTAAAATGGTTGACTTACTGTGTCTGTGTCTCTCTCTTTCGCCAGACCCCCAGTGCCTGGGCAGAGGAGTGTGTGGAGAAGAGGAGGGCTTCTCACCAACGTTCAGCCTCCTGGGGAAGCAGTGACCAGCTTAAAGAGGTATGTACTGCTCCCCTCCTTCTCCTCCTCCTCCTCCTGGGGAAGCAGTGACCAGCTTAAAGAGGTATGTACTGCTCCCCTCCTCCTCCTCCTCCTGGGGAAGCAGTGACCAGCTTAAAGAGGTATGTACTGCTCCCCTCCTTCTCCTCCTCCTGGGGAAGCACTGACCAGCTTAAAGAGGTATGTACTGCTCCCCTCCTCCTCCTCCTCCTGGGGAAGCACTGACCAGCTTAAAGAGGTATGTACTGCTCCCCTCCTCCTCCTCCTGGGGAAGCAGTGACCAGCTTAAAGAGGTATGTACTGCTCCCCTCCTCCTCCTCCTCCTCCTCCTCCTGGGGAAGCAGTGACCAGCTTAAAGAGGTATGTACTGCTCCCCTCCTCCTCCTCCTGGGGAAGCAGTGACCAGCTTAAAGAGGTATGTACTGCTCCCCTCCTCCTCCTCCTCCTCCCCCCTGGGGAAGCAGTGACCAGCTTAAAGAGGTATGTACTGCTCCCCTCCTCCTCCTCCTCCTGGGGAAGCAGTGACCAGCTTAAAGAGGTATGTACTGCTCCCCTCCTCCTCCTCCTCCTGGGGAAGCACTGACCAGCTTAAAGAGGTATGTACTGCTCCCCTCCTCCTCCTCCTCCTGGGGAAGCAGTGACCAGCTTAAAGAGGTACAGTGGGGAAAAAATGTATTTAGTCAGCCACCAATTGTGCAAGTTCTCCCACTTAAAAAGATGAGAGAGGCCTGTAATTTTCATCATAGGTACACGTCAACTATGACAGACAAATTGAGAAAAAAAAATCCAGAAAATCACATTGTAGGATTTTTAATGAATTTATTTGCAAATTATGGTGGAAAATAAGTATTTGGTCACCTACAAACAAGCAAGGTTTCTGGCTCTCACAGACCTGTAACTTCTTCTTTAAGATGCTCCTCTGTCCTCCACTCGTTACCTGTATTAATGGCACCTGTTTGAACTTGTTATCAGTATAAAAGACACCTGTCCACAACCTCAAACAGTCACACTCCAAACTCCACTATGGCCAAGACCAAAGAGCTGTCAAAGGACACCAGAAACAAAATTGTAGACCTGCACCAGGCTGGGAAGACTGAATCTGCAATAGGTAAGCAGCTTGGTTTGAAGAAATCAACTGTGGGAGCAATTATTATGAAATGGAAGACATACAAGACCACTGATAATCTCCCTCGATCTGGGGCTCCACGCAAGATCTCACCCTGTGGGGTCAAAATGATCACAAGAACGGTGAGCAAAAATCCCAGAACCACACGGGGGGACCTAGTGAATGACCTGCAGAGAGCTGGGACCAAAGTAACAAAGCCTACCATCAGTAACACACTATGCCGCCAGGGACTCAAATCCTGCAGTGAAAGACGTGTCCCCCTGCATAAGCCAGTACATGTCCAGGCCCGTCTGAAGTTTGCTAGAGTGCATTTGGATGATCCAGAAGAGGATTGGGAGAATGTCATATGGTCAGATGAAACCAAAATAGAACTTTTTGGTAAAAACTCAACTTGTCGTGTTTGGAGGACAAAGAATGCTGAGTTGCATCCAAAGAACACCATACCTACTGTGAAGCATGGGGGTGGAAACATCATGCTTTGAGGCTGTGTTTCTGCAAAGGGACCAGGACGACTGATCCGTGTAAAGGAAAGAATGAATGGGGCCATGTATCGTGAGATTTTGAGTGAAAACCTCCTTCCATCAGCAAGGGCATTGAAGATGAAACGTGGTTGGGTCTTTCAGCATGACAATGATCCCAAACACACCGCATGGGCAACGAAGGAGTGGCTTCGTAAGAAGCATTTCAAGGTCCTGGAGTGGCCTAGCCAGTCTCCAGATCTCAACCCCATAGAAAATCTTTGGAGGGAGTTGAAAGTCTGTGTTGTCCAGCGACAGCCCCAAAACATCACTGCTCTAGAGGAGATCTGCATGGAGGAATGGGCCAAAATACCAGCAACAGTGTGTGAAAACCTTGTGAAGACTTACAGAAAACGTTTGACCTGTGTCATTGCCAACAAAGGGTATATAACAAAGTATTGAGAAACTTTTATTATTGACCAAATACTTATTTTCCACCATAATTTGCAAATAAATTCATGAAAAATCCTACAATGTGATTTTCTGGATTTTTTTTCCTCATTTTGTCTGTCATAGTTGACGTGTACCTATGATGAAAATGACAGGCCTCTCTCATCTTTTTAAGTGGGAGAACTTGCACAATTCGTGGCTGACTAAATACTTTTTTTCCCCACTGTATGTACTGCTCCCCTCCTCCTCCTCCTCCTGGGGAAGCACTGACCAGCTTAAAGAGGTATGTACTGCTCCCCTCCTTCTCCTCCTCCTGGGGAAGCAGTGACCAGCTTAAAGAGGTATGTACTGCTCCCCTCCTTCTCCTCCTCCTGGGGAAGCAGTGACCAGCTTAAAGAGGTATGTACTGCTCCCCTCCTCCTCCTCCTCCTGGGGAAGCAGTGACCAGCTTAAAGAGGTATGTACTGCTCCCCTCCTTCTCCTCCTCCTGGGGAAGCAGTGACCAGCTTAAAGAGGTATGTACTGCTCCCCTCCTCCTCCTCCTCCTGGGGAAGCAGTGACCAGCTTAAAGAGGTATGTACTGTTCCCCTCCTCCTCCTCCTCCTGGGGAAGCACTGACCAGCTTAAAGAGGTATGTACTGCTCCCCTCCTCCTCCTCCTCCTCCTCCTGGGGAAGCAGTGACCAGCTTAAAGAGGTATGTACTGCTCCCCTCCTCCTCCTCCTCCTGGGGAAGCACTGACCAGCTTAAAGAGGTATGTACTGCTCCCCTCCTCCTCCTCCTCCTGGGGAAGCAGTGACCAGCTTAAAGAGGTATGTACTGCTCCCCTCCTCCTCCTCCTCCTGGGGAAGCAGTGACCAGCTTAAAGAGGTATGTACTGCTCCCCTCCTCCTCCTCCTCCTGGGGAAGCACTGACCAGCTTAAAGAGGTATGTACTGCTCCCCTCCTTCTCCTCCTCCTGGGGAAGCAGTGACCAGCTTAAAGAGGTATGTACTGCTCCCCTCCTTCTCCTCCTCCTGGGGAAGCAGTGACCAGCTTAAAGAGGTATGTACTGCTCCCCTCCTCCTCCTCCTCCTGGGGAAGCAGTGACCAGCTTAAAGAGGTATGTACTGCTCCCCTCCTTCTCCTCCTCCTGGGGAAGCAGTGACCAGCTTAAAGAGGTATGTACTGCTCCCCTCCTCCTCCTCCTCCTGGGGAAGCAGTGACCAGCTTAAAGAGGTATGTACTGCTCCCCTCCTCCTCCTCCTCCTGGGGAAGCACTGACCATTTTAAAGAGGTATGTACTGCTCCCCTCCTTCTCCTCCTCCTCCTCCTGGGGAAGCACTGACCAGCTTAAAGAGGTATGTACTGCTCCCCTCCTTCTCCTCCTCCTCCTGGGGAAGCAGTGACCAGCTTAAAGAGGTCAGGGACAACACTTTTAGGACCTCCTCTTCCTCCATCCTCCTTTGTTCCATTCAGCCGTGCTAGAGGGTTGTAGGGGGGAGAGGGGGTGAAGAGGATGAAGGGCTGTAATGCCAGTTGACACCAGGCTAAAGATGTAGGATCTTCATATCAGCCAGTTTCCTAAAGCAGGAAAATAATCCTGCAGCAACAGGAAATGTGAATTATTATGTGGATTATAATTAGTGGACATTTTTGTAAGGGGTTGGTTGATCCATTTTTCGATAGGGCAAATGAAGTCTGAAAGGTGGAGGTAACAAACTGTAGAAGCCTTTTTAAATTCTCATTAACATAAGAGTGATCAAATTAAGATTCTACATCTGTACTCCTCGTTCACTGAAAACTGAATAATATGATAATGACTCAACGCCCTCACCCTCCCCATCTGCCCCCCCCCCACAATGCCCAAACTTTACAATGACTCTCAGAGGGGTGAGAGCAGGCCAGCCCCAGCCCTCTACACCCCTCCATCCCCTTCCCTCAACCCATGGTCACATCCTCTCCTTTCCTCTGGCAGGTTTATAAACTCGCCTGTCCGTCCTTCAATTCTTCTATTCTTCCTCCCTGTCTCTGTCTCGTCTTTATTGGCATGGGAAACGTGTGTTAACATTGCCAAAGCAAGTGAAATAGATAATAAACAAAAGTGAAATAAATATTAACATTAAACATTACACTCAGAAGTTCCAAAAGAATAAAGACATTTCAAATGTCATATTATGTCTATATACAGTGTTGTAACAATGTGCAAATAGTTAAAGTACAAATGGGAAAATAAATAAACATAAATATGGGTTGTATTTACAATGGTGTTTGTTCTTCACTGGTTGCCCTTTTCTTGTGGAAGCAGGTCACAAATTGCTGCTGTGATGGCACACTGTGGTTTTTCACCCAGTAGATATGGGAGTTTATCAAAATTGGGTTTGTTTTCGAATTCTTTGTGGGTCTGTGTAATCTGAGGGAAATATGTGTCTCTAATATGGTCATACATTTGGCAGGAGGTTAGGAAGTGCAGCTCAGTTTCCACCTCATTTTGTGGGCAGTGTGCACATAGCCTTGCTATTGAGAAAGGCCGCCGTAGGCAGACCTGGCTCTCAAGAGAAGACAGGCTCACTAAGTCTGTACATAGTCTAAGCTTTCCTTAAGTTTGGGTCAGTCAGAGTGGTGTTTGTCCCATTTTGTGAATTCTTGGTTGGTGAGCGGACCCCAGACCTCACAACCATAAAGGGCAATGGGTTCTATAACTGATTCAAGTATTTTTAGCCAGATCCTAATTGGTATGTTCCTTTTGATGGCATAGAAGGCCCTTCTTGCCTTGTCTCTCAGATCGTTCACAGCTTTGTGGAAGTTACCTGTGGCGCTGATGTTTAGGCCGAGGTATGTATAGTTTTTTGTGTGCTCTAGGGCAATGGTGTCTAGATGGAATTTGTATTTGTGGTCCTGGCAACTGGACCTTTTTTGGAAAACCATTATTTTTGTCTTACTGAGATTTACTGTCAGGGCCCAGGTCTGACAGAATCTGTGTGTCACGGTTCAGACAGACGACCAGAGGACCACAATTGCGTCACACCAGAAAGTTTATTAAACTTAAGGGAAAAGGGAAGTAGGGAGTGAATGAAGGCTCCAGGGGGTAACAGGGATCCCGTCCAATGCGCTGGGTCTGTGCCCCCCCCAGTGGCAGCGATGCGTCCTATGAAGCCGGTGGTGGGTGGTCCAGAAGTCCTGGGGGGGGGAGACACAGACACAACAGGGCGGAATGAAACCAGGCAGCAGTACAGTTCAAGGGAAATCCAAAATACGTAGTAGCAAGGCAGAAGGCTGGTCAGAGTTACCGGGATAGAAGAGTAGTCAGGAGTCGTAATGGCAGAAGCAGGTCTGGATCTCCTGAGGCAGAAGAGTATCCAAAAAACAGGCAGGTCCGGGGTCACAAAACCAGGGTGAGCCAGAAGCGCGAGCAAACAGGTTCCGGGTGTGAGCTTTGCAGACGATCTGACACCGGAGAGCTGAAAGACAGGGCCTAAATACTGGGAGAGGTTAGTGGGTAATGCAGCGCAGCTGGCAGAGTAATTAGAGCCGAGCAGAGCAGGGACAGGTGGAGCTAGTTAGGCTGAGTAGAGAGAGGGAGGTGAGCAGAGTGGAAGATAGTGGAAACAAATTAAGGTGGTAACCCGGTGGAGTGAGAGGGCTCATGACAGAACCCCCCAAGGGACGGCCCCAGAAGTCCCAAGAGCAACACCACGCCGGGCGGGAGGAGGGGAGCCGGAGGAGGGCTAGAACTCCTCCGAACGGTCCGAGTGAACGTCCTCATCCTCGGAGGAAGCCGGAGGGCCGTGGTCGGGAGATGGGACAGGTCCCGAGACAGGATCAGGCACAGGACAGGAAGCCGAGCGGGCCGGACGGTTAGGGACCCCTCTGGGGCGGCCCTACGGATTGCAGGTTGATCAGGATGCCGTTGGTGGAAAGCGGTGATGAGAGTCCTATCCACAATCCGACTAGCTGGCACCCAGGTCCTTTCCTCAGGTCCATAGCCCTCCCAGTCAATGAGGTACTGGAGACCCCTACCCCTCCGTCTGGACCGAAGCAGGCGGCGGACGGTGTAAACCAGACCACCATCGACGAGCCGTGGAGGAGGAGGACCAGGCGCAGCAGGGACCAGCGGACTCTCATGGATGGGCTTAATCTTAGACACATGGAAAGTGGGGTGCACCCTCAGGGAATTAGGCAGTTGGAGCCGGACAGCAGTTGGGCTAATCACTCTTATGATAGGGAATGGGCCAATGAACCGAGGTGCCAGCTTCTGCGACTCCACCCTGAGTGGCAGGTTCTTCGATGACAACCACACCCCTTTGACCAACATGGTAGGTGGGAGCAGGAATTCTCCGACGGTTGGCCCCGGTAGTGTAGCTGGCAACGGACCTGAGGAGTGTGGCTCGGGCTTGTGACCAGGTGCGGCGACATCGACGGGCAAAAGCAAGTGCAGATGGGCAAGTAACCTCCTCCTCCTGGCTGGCAAATAGAGGAGGCTGGTATCCATAAACACATTGGAAAGGGGACATACCGATGGCAGAGCAGGTCAGAGAATTGTGTGCGTACTCCACCCATGTCAATTGCTGCGACCAGGAGTGGGGGTTGCGTGAAGTCATGCATCGCAGTGCCTTCTCGAGCTCCTGATTAGCCCGCTCTGACTGCCCATTGGATTGGGGATGGAATCCGGGAAGTCAGACTGACTGTGGCTCCCAGCAGGTGACAGAACTCCTTCCAAAAAGCGGAGGAGAATTGTGGACCACGGTCAGAAACAACATCCCTTGGCAGTCCGTGGATCCGGAAGACGTGTTCCAGGACCACCTGGGCGGTCTCCCTTGGCGGTTGGGAGCTTGGGGAGGGGAATGAAGTGTGCCATCTTGCTGAAACGGTCAACGATGGTGAGAATGACGGTCATGCCACTTGAAGGGGGCAGCCCCGTGACAAAGTCAAGGGCGATGTGAGACCAGGGACGTCTGGGCACAGGCAGGGGCTGCAGCAATCCGGCTGGGGGCTGGCAGGACGACTTGTGTTGGTTGCAGATGGGGCAGGCTTGGACGAATTCCCGTACATCCTTCCTCAGAGAGGGCCACCAGAACCTCTGGGCGAGCAGGTTGTAAGTGCGGGTGGAGCCAGGGTGACAAGCTAGGCGGGAGTCATGTCCCCACTGAATGACCTGGGACCTCAGGTCTTCGGGGACAAAAAGGCGGTCAGCTGGGCAAGTGCTGGGACCTGGCTGGTTACGGAGAGCCTCCAGCACCTGTTCCTCAACAGCCCAGGTCAGAGCTGCAACGATGCAGGGACTTGGCAGAATCGACACAGGGTCCTTGGAGGGGGTGTCATCCTTCTGGAATTGACGGGAGAGGGCGTCTGGCTTGGTGTTGCGTGATCCAGGCCGGTATGACAGAGTGAAATTAAACCTGGTGAAGAACAGGGCCCAGCGGGACTGCCTGGAGTTCAACCGTTTGGCCGTGCGGATGTACTCCAAGTTCTTATGATCGGTCCAAACGAGAAATGGAATGGTGGACCCCTCCAGCCAGTGACGCCACTCCTCCAAGGCAAGCTTCACAGCCAGCAGCTCACGGTTCCCTATGTCGTAATTGCACTCAGAGGGGGACAACCGACGTGAGAAAAAGGCACAGGGATGGAGCTTCCTATCCTCCGCAGCCCACTGAGAAATCACAGCACCAACTCCCACATCCGAGGCGTCCACCTCCACAATGAATTGCCGGTCCACATCAGGCATCTGGAGGATGGGAGCGGAGGTGAACCTCACCTTGAGGGTACTGAAGGCTTTGTCGGCTGCTGGGGTCCAGGTGAAGGGTTGCTTGGTGCTGGTTAGAGCAGTGAGAGGGGCAGCAACGGTACTGTAGTTCCGGATAAACTTCCTATAGAAGTTAGCAAACCCCAGAAACTGTTGCAGCTTCTTTCTGTTCTCCGGAACTGGCCATGAAGTGACTGCTGATACTTTGGCAGGATCCATTTGGATACTTCCTTCTGCCACTATGTACCCCAGGAAGGCCACTGTCTTGACGTGAAACTCACATTTCTCTGCCTTGGCGTAGAGGGAATTCTCCAGAAGACGATGAAGGACTTGCTGGACATGGCGGGTGTGTTCAGACAGGTTTCTGGAGTAAATTAAGATGTCATCCAGGTAAACGAAGACAAACTTGTTTAACATGTCCCGCAGTACATCATTCACTAGAGCCTGGAACACAGCAGGAGCATTGGTGAGGCCAAAAGGCATAACCAGATACTCGTAGTGGCCTGTTGGTGTATTGAATGCGGTTTTCCATTCATCTCCCTCCCGGATCCGCACTAGGTGGTAAGCGTTTCTGAGATCCAACTTGGTAAAAACAGTGGCTCCCTGGAGCAACTCAAAAGCAGAGGTGAGCAGAGGCAGAGGGTAACGGTTTTTCACTGTGATGTCGTTGAGTCCCCTGTAGTCGATGCAGGGGCGAAGAGATCCGTCCTTCTTCCCCACAAAGAAGAAGCCAGCACCAGCAGGAGATGAAGATGAACGGATTAATCCTGCGGACAGAGAGCCATTGATGTAGTCCTCCATGGACTTTCTTTCAGGAGCAGACAACGAATAAAGACGACCCCTTGGAGGAGCTGTTCCAGGGAGGAGGTCGATGGCACAGTCGCACGGTCGGTGAGGGGGCAGAGATGTGGCTCTTGCTTTGTTAAACACCTCTCTGAGACCATGGTAGCATTCTGGGACATTGGAGAGGTCAGGAGCGGAGTTAGTAGGTACTGGCCGAGGGGGTAGTGCGGCAGCAAGCAGGCAGGTTCGGTGGCAGTCCTCTCCCCACTCCCTGATCACCCCGGTCACCCAGTCGAGCTGAGGGTTGTGCCGGGCGGAGCCATGGGTAACCCAGGATGAGGGGTTGGCCTGGAGAGGGAAGCAGGTGAAACTGGATAGTTTCTTGATGGTTTCCGGACAGACCCATCGAGACCGGGGCCGTGACATGAGTGACCGATCCGAGTAAGTGTCCGTCCAGTGCCCGGGCAGGAACAGGAGGTGTCAAACGGAGGTTCTCCAGTCCCAGTTGGCGTGCCAGCTTGATGTCCATTATGTTGGCTTCGGCGCCAGAATCCACCAGAGCAGCCAAGGTGTGAGTTGAGTCAGAGAGGCGGAGGTGAACTTGCAGCAGGGGTTTGCGGTCGGAGGACTGGATGGTCATTGAACTCAACCGGACTCCCCCTACGCCCGGTGAGCTTCGGCCCTTTAAAGGGCAGGTTACCACACGATGTCCATCACCTCCACAATAGAGGCAGAGGTTTGAGGTGAAGCGGCGCTGGCGCTCTGCAGGAGTGAGGGAGGCTCGCCCAATCTCCATAGGCTCAGACTGATCAAGCTGACCTGGGTGAGTGGCAGTAGATGACAGGAGCCCAGTCGGATCTCTCCGAATGCCGGTAGTAGGTGGACCTTGGCGCCCCCTCTCACGACGACGGGTCTGTATCCTTCTGTCGATCCTGACAGTCAGTGCGATGGCTTCATCAAGAGTGGAAGGCAGTTCATGGGAGACCAACTCGTCCTTGATATAGTCAGCCAAACTATGGAAGAACGCGTCCACCAACGATGGTGTGTTCCAAGAACTTCGTCTAGCCAGGGTTCGGAAGTCGATGGAATGGTCTGCGACTGTACGTCTGCCTTGTCGAATACTGAACAGTTCACGAGACGCCTCTGCGGTGGGTGAATCCAGGTCAAACACCTTCAGCATCTCCTCAGCAAACAGGTCGAAGGTTGCACATGCGGGGGTTTGACGTTCGAACTCTGCTGTTCCCCAGAGTCGAGCTCGGCCCGTCAGGTGAGTGATGGCATACCCAACTTTAGCCCCCTCCGTGGCGAAGGTCCTTGGCTGCAAGGAGAACTGAAGTCGGCAGCTAGTCAGGAATGGCCGGACCTGGGTTGAATCGCCGTTGAACCGCTCGGGGTTTCCAATCTTGGGTTCGGAGCAGCGGCTGCAATGACCGGGGCAGGTAACTCGGGGCTGGGCTGGTGGGCAGACTGGCTGGGGTAAGGTTGGTGAGGAGTTGAATGATCATGGCGAAGTTGTTGTTGCTGCTGCTGGAACTGCTGCTCATGCTCATCGGTTTCCATGTCGGGGAAAGTGTGCGCTGAGTCCATAATGGTCAGATCGTACTGTCACGGTTCAGACAGACGCACCAGAGGACCACAATTGCGTCACACCAGAAAGTTTATTAAACTTAAGGGAAAAGGGAAGTAGGGGAGTGAATGAAGGCTCCAGGGGGTAACAGGGATCCCGTCCAATGCGCTGGGTCTGTGCCCCCCCAGTGGCAGCGATGCGTCCTATGAAGCCGGTGGTGGGTGGTCCAGAAGTCCTGGGGGGGAGACACAGACACAACAGGGCGGAATGAAACCAGGCAGCAGTACAGTTCAAGGGAAATCCAAAATACGTAGTAGCAAGGCAGAAGGCTGGTCAGAGTTACCGGGATAGAAGAGTAGTCAGGAGTCGTAATGGCAGAAGCAGGTCTGGATCTCCTGAGGCAGAAGAGTATCCAAAAACAGGCAGGTCCGGGGTCACAAAACCAGGGTGAGCCAGAAGCGCGAGCAAACAGGTTCCGGGTGTGAGCTTTGCAGACGATCTGACACCGGAGAGCTGAAAGACAGGGCCTAAATACTGGGAGAGGTTAGTGGGTAATGCAGCGCAGCTGGCAGAGTAATTAGAGCCGAGCAGAGCAGGGACAGGTGGAGCTAGTTAGGCTGAGTAGAGAGAGGGAGGTGAGCAGAGTGGAAGATAGTGGAAACAAATTAAGGTGGTAACCCGGTGGAGTGAGAGGGCTCATGACACTGTGCAGAAGATCTAGGTGCTGCTGTAGGCCCTCCTTGGTTGGTGACAGAAGAACCAGATCATCAGCAAACAGAAGACATTTGACTTCAGATTCTAGTAGGGTGAGGCCGGGTGCTGCAGACTGTTCTAGTGCCCTCGCCAATTCGTTGATATATATGTTGAAGAGGGTGTGGCTTAAACTGCATCCCTGTCTCACTCCATGGCCAATTTGACATTTGCTCAGTACATTGTTTTCGCTGAGGAAATGAACTAGTCTGCTGTTAATGATAATGCAGAGGATTTTCCCAAGGTTGCTGTTGACGCATATCCCACGGTAGTTATTGGGGTCAAATGTCTCCACTTTTGTGGATTGGGGTGATCAGTCCTTGGTTCCAAATATTGAGGAAGTGGTTTATCCATACGTCTCCATTTTGGATAGATAACTCATCGTGTTGTTTGTTTAGTATTTTCCTTGATGTGGTTAGAGTCTATGGATTTTCAATTACATTGAAATTACAAAAATTACATTACAAAAATCCAGAAAATCACATTGTATGATTTTTAAGTAATTCATTTGCATTTTATTGCATGACATAAGTATTTGATACATCAGAAAAGAGGGAATGCTGTCACCTCCAGGTAGGTGTTTGTCCCCCTGTGTGCTGAGGGTGACAGGTTCTTGTCCAGTTCTGGCATTTAGGTCGCCACAGACTAGTACATGTCCCTGGGTCTGGAAATGATTGATTTTCCCCTCCAGGATGGAGAAGCTGTCTTCATTAAAGTATGGGGATTCTAGTGGGGGGATATAGGTAGCACACAGGAGGACATTTTTCTCTGTTGAGATAATTTCCTTTTGAATTTCTAGCCAAATGTAAAATGTTCTTGTTTTGATTAATTTAATAGTGAGTTAGGTCTGCTCTATACCAAATTAGCCCCTGAGTCCCTTCCCTGTTTATTATATATTATATTTATATGTTAGTCATTTCTCTAGTGTAAGCCAGTTCTTGATAGAGAGGTAACAATGAAAACCAGCAGACACTTTAGATCTCAATGACCAGCTGTGATTGTGAATATGACGGATCTATGATGTAAGTCATGTCTACCATTGATTTTTCCCACACACACACGAGTGGAATGAACACGTTCCCAAACCAAAACACAGGTTACAACGGTTTCAAGGCCATGTGTAGCTACACACCCACATGAAAACATTTTTCTTCAGAGCACTCTTGGTAACCGCTTATAACCACAATAATAATCACATTTCTTCAACCCCCCTGGAACACATACATATTTATATCGCTATGTATAAAAAAAGAAAGGAAGTAAAAACTCAGTGCTCAGAATGTCTCTGCAGCATGTTGAGTAAGAGAGGCAGCGAAAGGGGACATTCATTATTGCAACACCCAGGAAGTGACATCATCCTCCTCTAATCTCCTTAAAAATGGCCAATCCTGGATGTTGGAATGATCACATGACCAGATGCAGCTTTGTATTACCTTCTCCCTCTTCTTTGTCTCTCTCTCTCCTTCCAAGCCTCCACACTCCCTCGTTGGTTGAGGCGCTAAGGCTGTCGGAGGGACATCGGTCACATCTGTTTCACACCAGGTAGTTTGGTGGATGGGAATACCAGCTCTCTGTAACCTAGAGGGCAATTAGTGGGTCCATCTCCTCTATACCATGTTTCTTGTAGGATGACAATGTCTGTGGGTAGGAGTGGCATAGGTCTGATCTGAGGTGGCCTCGCTCTCTCTCGCTCTCTCTCTCCCATAAGTAATAGATCCCAGATCCATACATTTTCCAGTTTTCACACACTGATAAATCACAGCGATAACCTCTTGATAAATCAGTGATAACCTCTTGATAAATCACAGCGATAACCTTGACATCACCTTTTTCTCCATTGTATTACCCTTATGGCGGTGGTCCTTAGTGATGTGCTGTGAATGAGAGAGACGTGTTTTCTTTTTGCCAGCAGCTCAACTCAAACCAACTGTCAGAGTTAATAATTATTCAGGAAACGGAAGAATCACCGTGTGAACACTTTTTACAACACAGGGTTAATACACCCATCACTGTGTGTGACTCCTCAGTAGAATTCAAAAGAGGAAGTATGAATCATGTTCACCATATTTCATTATATTAGCTACATTATTTCAAAGATTTGGCATGGGGGTCCCGAGATCCTGAAAAAAGTTATACAGCTGCACCATCGAGAGCATCCTGACCGGTTTCATCACCGCCTGGTAGGGCAACTGCTCGGCATCTGACCGTAAGGCGGTGCAGAGGGTGGTGCGTACGGCCCAGTACATCACTGGGGCCAAGCTTCCTGCCATCCAGGATTTACAGTTGAAGTCGGAAGTTTACATACACTTAGGTTGGAGTCATTAAAACTTGTTTTTCAACCACTCCACAAATGTCTTGTTAACAAACTATAGTTTTGGCGAGTCGGTTAGGACATCTACTTTGTGCATGACACAAGTAATTTTTCCAACAATTGTTTACAGACAGATTATTTCACTTATAATTCACTGTATCACAATTCCAGTGGGTCAGATTTTTACATACACTAAGTTGACTGTGCCTTTAAACAGCTTGGAAAATCCCAGAAAACGATGTCTTGGCTTTAGAAGCTTCTGATAGGCTAATTGACATCATTTGAGTCAATTGGAGATGTACCCGTGGATGTATTTCAAGGCCTACCTTCAAACTCAGTGCCTCTTTGCTTGACATCATGGGAAAATCAAAAGAAATCAGCCAAGACCTCAGAAAAAAAAAATTGTAGAAAAAAAAAAAAAATTGTAGACCTCCACAAGTCTGGTTCATCCTTGGGAGCAATTTCCAAATGCCTGAAGGTACCACGTTCATCTGTGCAAACAATAGTATGTAAGTATAAACACCATGGGACCACGCAGCCGTCATACCGCTCAGGAAGGAGATGCGTTCTGTCTCCTAGAGATGAACGTACTTTGGTGCGGAAAGTGCAAATCAATCCCAGAACAACAGCAAAGGACCTTGTGAAGATGCTGGAGGAAACATGTACAAAAGTATATCCACAGTAAAATGAGTCCTATATCGACATAACCTGAAAGGCCGCTCAGCAAGGAAGAAGGCACTGCTCCAAAACCGCCATAAAAAAGCCAGACTACGGTTTGCAACTGCACATGGGGACAAGGATCGTACTTTTTGGAGAAATGTCCTCTGGTCTGATGAAACAAAAATATAACTTTTTGGTCATAATGACCATCGTTATGTTTGGAGGAAAAGAGGGTGCTTGCAAGCCGAAGAACACCATCCCAACCGAGAAGCACGGGGGTGGCAGCATCATGCTGTGGGGGGTGCTTTGCTGCAGGAGGGACTGGTGCACTTCACAAAATAGCATGAGGAAGGAAAATTATGTGGATATATATTGAAGCAAAATCTCAAGACATCAGTCAGGAAGTTAAAGCTTGGTCGCAAATGGGTCTTCCAAATGGACAATGACCCCAAGCATACTTCCAAAGTTGTGGCAAAATGGCTTAAGGTCAACAAAGTCAAGGTATTGGAGTGGCCATCACAAAGCCCTGACCTCAATCCTATAGGAAATGTGTGGGCAGAACTGAAAAAGCCTGTGCGAGCAAGGAGGCCTACAAACCTGACTCAGTTACACCATCTCTGTCAGGAGGAATGGGCCAAAATTCACCCAACTTATTGTGGGAAGCTTGTGGAAGGCAACCCGAAACGTTTGACCCAAGTTAAACAATTTAAAGGCATTCCCACTGGGAATGTGATTAAATAAATAAAAGCTTAAATAAATCATTCTCTCTACTATTATTCTGACATATTTGGCTAAGGTGTATGTAAACTTCCGACTTCAACTGTATATACAAGGCGGTGTCAGAGGAAGGCCCAAAAAATGGTCAAAGTCTCCAGCCACCCTACTCATAGACTGTTCTCTCTGCTACTGCACGGCAAGCGGTACCGGAGCGCCAAGTCTAGGTCCAAAAGTCTCCTTAACAGCTTCTAACCCCAAGCCATAAGACTGCTGAACAATTAATCAAATGGCTACCTGGACTATTTACATTGACCCCCCTCCTTTGTTTATACACTGCTGCTACTCACTGTTTATTATCTATGCATAGTCTCTTTACCCCTACCTACATGTACAAATTACCTCCACTAACCTGTACCCCTGAACATTGACTTGGTACCGGTACCTCCTGTATATAGCCTCGTTATTGTTATGTTATTGTAATCTTATTGTGTAACTTTTTTTTTCTTTTTTTTAACTTTATTTAGCAAATATATTCTTAACTCTAAGTAAGCATTTCACGGTAAGGTCTACACCTGTTGTATTCGGCGCATGTGAGATTTGATTTGATTTTGATTTGATTCTTTATTGACAATAGACAACTGATTTTAAATACAAGCCTAAACAAGGCCCAGTTATGAGCAGATCAGCCGAACCACATGGAGGCCTGTTCATTCATCCCTCTCCTTGGGAATGTGACGTGTCCTTGCGAAGTAGTGGATGGTCTCCTGCTTTAGGAGCTGGTTGAAGAGCTGGTTGAAGAGCTGCTTTAGGAGCTGGTTGAAGAGCTGCTTTAGGAGCTGGTTGAAGAGCTGCTTTAGGAGTTGGTTGAAGAGCTGCTTTAGGAGCTGGTTGAAGAGCTGCTTTAGGATCTACTTTAGGAGTTGGTTGAAGAGCTACTTTAGGAGCTGGTTGAAGAGCTGCTTTAGGAGCTGGTTAAAGAGCTACTTTAGGAGCTGGTTGAAAAGCTGCTTTAGGAGCTGGTTAAAGAGCTGCTTTAGGAGCTGGTTGAAGAGCTGCTTTAGGAGCTGGTTGAAGAGCTGCTTTAGGAGCTGGTTAAAGAGCTGCTTTAGGAGCTGGTTGAAGAGCTACTTTAGGAGCTGGTTGAAGAGCTGCTTTAGGAGTTGGTTGAAGAGCTGCTTTAGGAGTTGGTTGAAGAGCTGCTTTAGGAGCTGGTTGAAGAGCTGCTTTAGGAGCTGGTTGAAGAGCTGCTTTAGGAGCTGGTTAAAGAGCTGCTTTAGGAGCTGGTTGAAGAGCTGCTTTAGGAGCTGGTTGAAGAGCTGCTTTAGGAGCTGGTTGAAGAGCTGCTTTAGGAGCTGGTTGAAGAGCTGCTTTAGGAGCTGGTTGAAGAGCTGCTTTAGGAGTTGGTTGAAGAGCTGCTTTAGGAGTTGGTTAAAGAGCTGCTTTAGGAGTTGGTTAAAGAGCTGCTTTAGGAGTTGGTTAAAGAGCTGCTTTAGGAGTTGGTTAAAGAGCTGCTTTAGGAGTTGGTTAAAGAGCTGCTTTAGGAGCTGGTTGAAGAGCTGCTTTAGGAGCTGGTTGAAGAGCTGCTTTAGGAGCTGGTTGAAGAGCTGCTTTAGGAGCTGGTTGAAGAGCTGCTTTAGGAGCTGGTTAAAGAGCTGCTTTAAGAGATGGTTAAAGAGCTGCTTTAGGAGCTGGTTGAAGAGCTGCTTTAGGAGCTGGTTGAAGAGCTGCTTTAGGAGCTGGTTGAAGAGCTGCTTTAGGAGCTGGTTGAAGAGCTGCTTTAGGAGCTGGTTGGAGAGCTGCTTTAGGAGCTGGTTAAAGAGCTGCTTTAGGAGCTGGTTGAAGAGCTGCTTTAGGAGCTGGTTGAAGAGCTGCTTTAGGAGCTGGTTGAAGAGCTGCTTTAGGAGCTGGTTGAAGAGCTGCTTTAGGAGCTGGTTGAAGAGCTGCTTTAGGAGCTGGTTGAAGAGCTGCTTTAGGAGCTGGTTAAAGAGCTGCTTTAGGAGCTGGTTGAAGAGCTACTTTAGGAGCTGGTTGAAGAGCTGCTTTAGGAGCTGGTTGAAGAGCTGCTTTAGGAGCTGGTTGAAGAGCTGCTTTAGGAGCTGGTTAAAGAGCTGCTTTAGGAGCTGGTTAAAGAGCTGCTTTAGGAGCTGGTTGAAGAGCTGCTTTAGGAGCTGGTTGAAGAGCTGCTTTAGGAGCTGGTTGAAGAGCTGCTTTAGGAGCTGGTTGAAGAGCTGCTTTAGGAGCTGGTTGAAGAGCTACTTTAGGAGCTGGTTGAAGAGCTGCTTTAGGAGTTGGTTGAAGAGCTGCTTTAGGAGCTGGTTGAAGAGCTGCTTTAGGAGCTGGTTGAAGAGCTGCTTTAGGAGCTGGTTGAAGAGCTGCTTTAGGAGCTGGTTGAAGAGCTGCTTTAGGAGCTGGTTGAAGAGCTGCTTTAGGAGCTGGTTGAAGAGCTGCTTTAGGAGCTGGTTGAAGAGCTATCCATTTCATTGATAATGAAAGAGAGATGATGCTAATGTGTCATTAACTGGTACAGCTGATTCATTGAAGTGACCGAGGCCCCTCTAGATCAATAGGACATCCGATTCCTCCGAAAAACAACACCCAGTCTCTGTCCACTCCAAACATCTCCTCCCCTCTGAGGCTGGGGCAAGCTGGGGGGGAATAGAGGCGTGGAGGGGTGGAGGGTTGGATCAGAGAGCTTGGTCAGTGTGGAGGGATGGCTGTAAGGGGCTATTGGGGTGGGGGGCTGAGTTACCAACCCAGGGGGTGGCTGGGTCAGGGTAGTGGTGTGTGTGGGGGGGGTCAGGGTAGTGGTGTGTGTGGGGGGACGGTTGCGTGGCATCAGTGTAAAGTATAATCACACAGGAATACACTGAAGCCCTGAAAATGGGTCTGCATGGGGTCAGAGAGCTTCTAGCCTAATTATACAGGAACAGAAAAAACACCTGTAGTATTTCCCAGTTTACTGCCCTTGTCTATGTAGGGGGTTATCTACTGGATCAAGGGGGCTTGTCACTCACTGCCACTGTCTTGGTGGATGATATTACGTACATCCACTGGGCAAAAGTTCACACTCCAAGAGGAACAAATAGCATTATACATGTAATGAAATGGTTCACGCATGAATAAGGGAACCCTTATCAGTATTCTTGGTTCAGGTATGGTCATTGGAAAAAGTATTTTGGACCAGTTCCTCCCCTGCCGCTGACTGTCTCATCTCTCTGTTGTCCTCCCCTGCCGCTGACTGTCTCATCTCTCTGTTGTCCTCCCCTGCCGCTGACTGTCTCATCTCTCTGTTGTCCTCCCCTGCCCCTGACTGTCTCATCTCTCTGTTGTCCTCCCCTGCCGCTGACTGTCTCATCTCTCTGTTGTCCTCCCCTGCCCCTGACTGTCTCATCTCTCTGTTGTCCTCCCCTGCCCCTGACTGTCTCATCTCTCTGTTGTCCTCCCCTGCCGCTGACTGTCTCATCTCTCTGTTGTCCTCCCCTGCCGCTGACTGTCTCATCTCTCTGTTGTCCTCCCTGCCGCTGACTGTCTCATCTCTCTGTTGTCCTCCCCTGCCGCTGACTGTCTCATCTCTCTGTTGTCCTCCCCTGCCCCTGACTGTCTCATCTCTCTGTTGTCCTCCCCTGCCGCTGACTGTCTCATCTCTCTGTTGTCCTCCCCTGCCCCTGACTGTCTCATCTCTCTGTTGTCCTCCCCTGCCCCTGACTGTCTCATCTCTCTGTTGTCCTCCCCTGCCCCTGACTGTCTCATCTCTCTGTTGTCCTCCCCTGCCGCTGACTGTCTCATCTCTCTGTTGTCCTCCCCTTGCCCTGACTGTCTCATCTCTCTGTTGTCCTCCCCTGCCCCTGACTGTCTCATCTCTCTGTTGTCCTCCCCTGCCGCTGACTGTCTCATCTCTCTGTTGTCCTCCCCTGCCGCTGACTGTCTCATCTCTCTGTTGTCCTCCCCTGCCGCTGACTGTCTCATCTCTCTGTTGTCCTCCCCTGCCGCTGACTGTCTCATCTCTCTGTTGTCCTCCCCCTGCCGCTGACTGTCTCATCTCTCTGTTGTCCTCCCCTGCCCCCTGACTGTCTCATCTCTCTGTTGTCCTCCCTGCCCCTGACTGTCTCATCTCTCTGTTGTCCTCCCTGCCGCTGACTGTCTCATCTCTCTGTTGTCCTCCCCTGCCCCTGACTGTCTCATCTCTCTGTTGTCCTCCAACCTGCCCCGACTGTCTCATCTCTCTGTTGTCCTCCCCTGCCGCTGACTGTCTCATCTCTCTGTTGTCCTCCCCTGCCCCTGACTGTCTCATCTCTCTGTTGTCCTCCCTGCCGCTGACTGTCTCATCTCTCTGTTGTCCTCCCCTGCCCCTGACTGTCTCATCTCTCTGTTGTCCTCCCCTGCCGCTGACTGTCTCATCTCTCTGTTGTCCTCCCCTGCCGCTGACTGTCTCATCTCTCTGTTGTCCTCCCCTGCCGCTGACTGTCTCATCTCTCTGTTGTCCTCCCCCTGCCGCTGACTGTCTCATCTCTCTGTTGTCCTCCCCCTGCCGCTGACTGTCTCATCTCTCTGTTGTCCTCCCCTGCCGCTGACTGTCTCATCTCTCTGTTGTCCTCCCTGCCGCTGACTGTCTCATCTCTCTGTTGTCCTCCCCTGCCCCTGACTGTCTCATCTCTCTGTTGTCCTCCCCTGCCGCTGACTGTCTCATCTCTCTGTTGTCCTCCCCTGCCCCTGACTGTCTCATCTCTCTGTTGTCCTCCCCTGCCGCTGACTGTCTCATCTCTCTGTTGTCCTCCCCTGCCGCTGACTGTCTCATCTCTCTGTTGTCCTCCCCTGCCGCTGACTGTCTCATCTCTCTGTTGTCCTCCCCTGCCGCTGACTGTCTCATCTCTCTGTTGTCCTCCCCTGCCGCTGACTGTCTCATCTCTCTGTTGTCCTCCCCTGCCGCTGACTGTCTCATCTCTCTGTTGTCTCTCTCCAGATTGCTAAGCTGAGGCAGCAGCTCCTGCACACTAAGCACAGCAGCCGTCGCCACGGAGACAAGGAACACAGATCACCGTTCAATGGGAACCATGCTGCTATCCACCAGGTGTGAGCATGGCAGGGCCAGGCCAGGCCAGGACCCATAAAGCCATAGAGATTGAGCCAGGCCAGGCCAGGACCCATAAAGCCATAGAGATTGAGCCAGGCCAGGCCAGGACCCATAAAGCCATAGAGATTGAGCCAGGCCAGGCCAGGACCCATAAAGCCATAGAGATTGGGCCAGGCCAGGCCAGGACCCATAAAGCCATAGAGATTGAGCCAGGCCAGGCCAGGACCCATAAAGCCATAGAGATTGAGCCAGGCCAGGCCAGGACCCATAAAGCCATAGAGATTGAGCCAGGCCAGGCCAGGACCCATAAAGCCATAGAGATTGAGCCAGGCCAGGCCAGGACCCATAAAGCCATAGAGATTGAGCCAGGCCAGGATCCATAAAGCCATAGAGATTGAGCCAGGCCAGGCCAGGACCCATAAAGCCATAGAGATTGAGCCAGGCCAGGCCAGGACCCATAAAGCCATAGCGATTGAGCCAGGCCAGATAAATATGGCTCTAGGTTGTAGTATGCATTGCCTGATTTTAAAGCTGCTGTAATTGGGATTCTTTACACATTAGGGTGTTACAAAAGGTCTCAAAGCAGATTTAGATATTCCATAATAGTTGCTGCAAGTTGATTTGAACATGCTTACTTGTTTTGTTCAAGCCTTCTTCTTTCAGGAAGATATATTACTGGCATTAAGTTTTCACTTGTGTAGCTCTGGAGTCACAGACGCCACCTGGTAAGATGCTGATTGTCAGTGGTGAGAGTAAAGCGTGCCTTGATTTGTGTCTGAGTGTGTGTGTGTGTGTGCACATGTTTATTTGTGTGTTTCAGTAACAGTGTGTGTGTGACAGTGTGTGTGTTTGTCAGTGTGTGTGTGTTTGTCAGTGTCAGTGACTGTGTGTGTCAATGACAGTGTGTGTGTGTGTGTGTGTGTGTGTCAGGGCCTGATGGAAACTGAAATCCGTCTTACTTCATTTCTATGTGCAGCTGGAGGTGAAAACTCTAGACCACCTTTATGCACAAACAGCTTTTTACTCATCACAGACGCTGCTGCTAATGTTAATTATCTATCCTGTTGACAAGTCACTTTATTCCTAGTTATATGTACGTATCTACCTCAATTACCTGGTACCCCTGCACATTGACTCGGTACTGGTACCCCGTGTATATATCCAAGTTATTACCTGGTACCCCTGCACATTGACTCGGTACTGGTACCCCGTGTATATATCCAAGTTATTACCTGGTACCCCAGCACATTGACTCGGTACTGGTACCCTGTGTATATATCCAAGTTATTACCTGGTACCCCTGCACATTGACTCGGTACTGGTACCCCGTGTATATATCCAAGTTATTACCTGGTACCCCTGCACATTGACTCGGTACTGGTACCCCGTGTATATATCCAAGTTATTACCTGGTACCCCAGCACATTGACTCGGTACTGGTACCCCGTGTATATATCCAAGTTATTACCTGGTACCCCTGCACATTGACTCGGTACTGGTACCCGTGTATATATCCAAGTTATTACCTGGTACCCCAGCACATTGACTCGGTACTGGTACCCTGTGTATATATCCAAGTTATTACCTGGTACCCCTGCACATTGACTCGGTACTGGTACCCCGTGTATATATCCAAGTTATTACCTGGTACCCCAGCACATTGACTCGGTACTGGTACCCCTGTATATATCCAAGTTATTACCTGGTACCCCAGCACATTGACTCGGTACTGGTACCCCCGTGTATATATCCAAGTTATTACCTGGTACCCCTGCACATTGACTCGGGTACTGGTACCCCGTGTATATATCCAAGTTATTACCTGGTACCTCTGCACATTGACTCGGTACTGGTACCCGTATATATCAAGTTATTACCTGGTACCCCTGCACATTGACTCGGTACTGGTACCCGTGTATATATCCAAGTTATTACCTGGTACCCCAGCACATTGACTCGGTACTGGTACCCCGTGTATATATCCAAGTTATTACCTGGTACCCCTGCACATTGACTCGGTACTGGTACCCCGTGTATATATCCAAGTTATTACCTGGTACCCCAGCACATTGACTCGGTACTGGTACCCCGTGTATATATCCAAGTTATTACCTGGTACCCCTGCACATTGACTCGGTACTGGTACCCCGTGTATATATCCAAGTTATCGTTACTCATTGTGTATTTATTATTACTTTTAATATTAGGTGTCATTACTTTTCTATTATTTCTCTGCGTTGTTGGGAAGGAAGGAAGGAAGGAAGGAAGGAAGGAAGGAAGGAAGCATTTCACTGTTAGTCTACACCTGTTGTTTACGAAGCGTGTGACGAATGAAATGTGTCTTCATGAGGGTTGAACTAGCCAGGTGCAGCAGTGGAGGCTGACAGATACATACACACACACACACAGGGCCTCTCTCTGTCTCTCTCTCTGTCTCTCTCTCTGTCTCTCTGTCTCTCCTCTCTCTCTGTCTCTGTCTCCTCTCTCTCTCTCTCTCTCTCTCTCTCTCTCTCTGTCTCCTCTCTGTCTCCTCTCTCTCTCTCTCTCTGTCTCTCTCTCTCTCTCTGTCTCTGTCTCTCTCTCTCTGTGTCTCTCCTCTCTCTGTGTCTCCTCCCTCCCTCCTCTCTCCCTCTCTCGCTCTCTCCTCTCTACTGTTTTGTGTTTGTCCATGAATTAGAGCAGCATGTGGTGAATATATCCCTCTCTGTCTCTACTCAACTTTGCCAGGAAGACAATTAACAGCCACACTCTGTTCAGCTGTCCCCTAGTGTGTGTGTGTGTGTGTGTGTGTGTGTGTGTGTGTGTGCACGCATCAGTGTATTTCCCAGACTCAAGCACCATCTGTCGCAGTGCTGGCCTCAGTCTTCCTCTACTGAATCACATTTACACACACACGTTTGTTTTACTATCCTTGTGGGGATCAATCCTATTTTCCCTAACCCTTAACCCTTAACCCCTAACCCTTAACCCCTAACCCCTAACAACAACTTCAAACCCCTAAACCTAACTCCTAACCCTAATTGTAACCCTAACCCTTTAGCCTAAAATAGCCTTTGTCCTTGTGGGGACCAGAGAAATGTCCCCGGTTGTCAGAATGTTCCTTGTTATCGTGGTGAGGGCTCAATAGACCCCTACCAGATCCAGTGGTCTATCTCGGTCGATCTCTATGATATACGGTACTTGTTTAAACATGTTTTGAAGCTATTCATTATTTGTCTGAACTCTGCAGTTTTACTTTGGGGTTGAAACGTTTCTGTATAGCATTTCTGGGAAAACAAATGTCTTGTTCCCCAAAAAGTGGTTTTGTAGTTTATACGAGGCAGAGGTGGGTAGAGTACTGAAGATCTGTACTGAAGTAAAAGTACTGTTGCTTAGATTGTAATTAGCTCTCTTAAGAAACTACTCCAGTGATGGTAAAAAAAGTATCCGGTCAGAAAACGACTTAAGTACTTGTAAAACAAATTGTTAGGTAATTTTTTACACCTTTATGGTAACCTGTGACAGCAAATCAGAAGGATAACAACTTTTGATTTGACAATAATTTATTATTTAAGCCTGCCAGCACCATCTTGCAGCACAGGTAGTCTCCAATGAAGACTGACATCAAACTAAGGTCGTAGACTGAACAGTTTCAATTACGGTCTTATTCTAAGTTGACTTAATTTCTATCAATGTGCTTTATTTCATAAAAAGGTCAATGGTACTCGAGACATTGGAATAATTTCACAATTTCAATAGCATGAATGAAAAATTAATTTCACAATACAATTTCAATAGCATTAATTTCACAATACAATTTCAAGGACACGTGATGGTGAATGCGTACTAAAAAGATTTACACCAAGTGTGATGTTTCATTTTTTTACTCAGAATTAAATATCAAGGGGGATTCCCTTACCGAAAAAACAGGCTTCTGGCAGACAGTTGTGGCAAACCTTTGTTTTTGTGGCAAACTGTTGCGGTAATTTGCGGCAACTTGTGAACTTCTGGCAAACAATTCTGGGAAACTTGTGGGAAACATTCGGTTTGCTGCAAACTCCGTATGACTATGCAAATTACATCAGGTTTTTGGTTACTGTGTGTTTTAACATTGAAATGTTGTATCTACATAAACCAAATCACATAACTTTAAATGCACTTACTTCACAGAGAAAAAAACTAAACATACTAAATGTAGTAAATATACTAAACATGTATTCAATGTCTTAACAAATTAATCCAATACAATTTGAAATCATCAGCATGGTACTGAAGAAAAGAGCAAAGACTGGATATTTCCCAAATAAATGGTTACATTTTTTTATATAGTTACAACATTTACATTGAACTTTTAACACTTTTACATTGTTTACATTGAGAGGTTAATTCTAACCCTTGGGTTGATCGTTTGACCCAACTGCTGAAATTCATTTATTACATAAACAACCCAGTGTGTTGGGTTGTGACATAAACCCAGCATAATGGGTTTGGGGGATTGACCCAGAAGCTGGGTTATTTATGTAATACTTGGGTTATTTTCAATATCATCCTAATTTTAAATGTTGCTTATTTTGGCCTTCTCTACCACCCCACCCCTCCCTTTCCTACACACAATGTTGAATTTAAAATAATGAATTTGTATTGCCTGCATTTCAGAACATACATCACAGCACGTCAGAGAATTGTCCACAATGTGCAAAAGTATGTGGACACCCCTTCAGATTAGTGGATTCAGCCACTCCCGTTGCTGACAAGTGTATAAAATCGAGCACACAGCCATGCAATCTCCATAGACAAACATTGGCAGTAGAATGGCCTTACTGAAGAGCTCAGTGACTTTCAACGTGGCACCGTCATAGGATGTCACCTTTTCAACAAGTCAGTTGGTCAAATTTCTGCCCTGCTAGAGCTGCCCGGGTCAACTGTAAGTGCTGTTATTGTGAAGTGGAAACGTCTTGGAGCAACAACGGCTTAGCCGTGAAGTGGTAGGCCACACAAGCTCAAAGAACGGGACCGCTGAGTGCTGAAGCGCCTAGCGGATACAAATGATCTGTCCTCGGTTGCAACACTCACTTCCAAGTTCCAAACTGCCTCTGGAAGCAACGTCAGCACAAGAACTGTTTGAAATGGGTTTCCATGGCCGAGCATCCACACACAAGCCTAAGATCACCATGCGCAATGCCAATCGTCGGCTGGAGTGGTGTAAAGCTTGCCGCCATTGGACTCTGGAGCAGTGGAAACGCGTTCTCTGGGGTGATGAATCACTCTTCACCATCTGGCAGTTCGGTGGACGAATCTGGGTTTGGCGGATGCCAGGAGAAACACTACCTGCCTGAATGCATAGTGCCAACTGTAACGTTTGGTGGAGGAGGAATAATGGTCTGGGGCTGTATAATGGTTCGGGCTAGGCCCCTTAGTTCCAGTGAAGGGAAATCTTAACGCTACAGCATACAATGACATTCTAGACGATACTGTGTTTCCAACTTTGTGGCAACAGTTTGGGGAAGGCCCTTTCCTATTTCAGCATGACAATGCCCCCATGCACAAAGCGAGGTCCATACAGAAATGGTTTGTTGAGATCGGTGTGGAAGAACTTGACTGGCCTGTCACCTTCTCACCAAACTGCTTGGCGATGGTCTTGTAGCCCATTCAAGCCTTGTGTAGGTCTACAATCTTGTCCCTGGCATCCTTGGAGAGCTATTTGGTCTTGGCCATGATGGAGAGTTTGGAATCTGATTTGATTGATTGCTTCTGTGGACAGGTGTCTTTTATACAGGTAACAAGATGAGATTAGGAGCACTCCCTTTAAGAGTGTGCTCCTAATCTCAGCTCGTTACCTGTATAAAAGACACCTGGAGCCAGAAATCTTTCTGATTGAGAGGGGGTCAAATACTTATTTCCCTTATTAAAATGCAAATCAATTTATAACATTTTTGACATGCGTTTTTCAGGATTTTTTGTTGTTATTCTGTCTCTCACTGTTCAATTAAACCTAACATTAAAATTATAGACTGATCATGTCTTTGTCAGTGGGCAAACGTACAAAATCAGCAGGGGATCAAATACTTTTTTCCCTCACTGTAGAGGTTAACTCAGGCCCTGTAGCCCCCAGTATCACTCCTACTCCCCAGGCGCTATCATTTGTTGACTTCTGTTACCGCAAAAGCCTTGGTTTCTTGCATGTTAACATCAGAAGCCTCCTCCCTAAGTTTGAGTTATTCACTGCGTTAGCACACTCCGCCAATCCTGATGTTCTAGCAGTGTCTGAATCCTGGCTTAGGAATGCCACCAAAGATTCAGAAATGTCCATCCCCAACTACAACATTTTCCATCTCGATAGAACTGCCAAAGTGGGTGGGGTTGCAATCTACTGTAGAGATAGCCTGCAGAGCTCTATCGTACTATCCAGGTCTGTGCTCAAACAGTTTGAGCTTCTACTTCTAAAAATCCACCTTTCCAGAAATAAGTATCTCACTGTTGCCGCTTGCTACAGACCCCCTCAGCCCCCAGCTGTGCCCTGGACACCATATGTGAACTGATCGCCCCCCCATCTATCCTCAGAGTTCGTACTGCTTGGTGACCTAAACTGGGATATGCTTAACACCCCGGCCGTCCTACAATCTAAACTAGATGCCCTCAATCTCTCACAAATGATCAAGGAACCTACCAGGTACAACCCAAACTCCGTTAACATGGGCACCCTCATAGATATCATCCTGACTAATTTACCCTCTAAATGCATCTCCGCTGTTTTCAACCAGGATCTAAACGATCACTGCCTCATTGCCTGGGTCCGTGGTCAAACGACCACCCCTCATCACTGTCAAACGCTCCCTAAAACACTTCAGCAAGCAGGCCTTTCTAATTGACCTGGCCCGGGTATCCTGGATGGATATTGACCTCATTCCGTCAGTAGAGGATGCCTGGTTGTTCTTTAAAAGTGCTTTCCTCTCCATCTTAAATAAGCATGCCCCATTCAAAAAAATTCAGAACTAAGAACAGATATAGCCCCTGGTTCTGAAGCAGCGAAACAT
The DNA here is from genome assembly GCF_020615455.1 of Coregonus clupeaformis. NCBI lineage: Eukaryota > Metazoa > Chordata > Actinopteri > Salmoniformes > Salmonidae > Coregonus > Coregonus clupeaformis. Next base: position 267,299 of record NW_025533530.1, on the reverse strand, counting down.
AAAAACATCCTATGGCATACTGCATTAGCATCGAACAGCTCCCGCGATATGCAACTTTTCAGGGAAGTCAGGAAGTCAGGAACCAATATACACAATCAGTTAGGAAAGCAAACAGAAATTTGCATCCTGTAGCACTAACTCCAAAACAGTTTTGGGACACTAAAGTCCATGGAGAATAAGAGCACCTCCTCCCAGCTGCCCACTGCACTGAGGCTAGGAAACACTGTCACTACCGATAAATCTACGATAATAGAAAATGTCAACAAGCATTTTGCTACGGCTGGCCATGCTTTCCACCTGGCTACCCCTACCCCGGCCACTATCTCCTTCACCAAATTCAGACAGCTGATGTTCTGATAGAGCTGCTAAATCTGGACCCCTACAAATCAGCTGGGCTAGACAATCTGGACCCTTTCTTTCTAAAATTAGCCGCCGAAATTGTCGCAACCCCTATTACCAGCCTGTTCAACCTCTCTTTCGTATCGTCTGAGATCCCCAGAGATTGGAAAGCTGCTGCGGTCATCCCCCTCTTCAAAGGGGGTGACACTCTAGATCCAAACTGTTACAGACCTATATCCATCCTGCCCTGCCTTTCGAAAGTATTTGAGAGCCATGTTAACAAACAGGTCACCGGCCATTTCGAATCCCACCGTACCTTCTCCAATATGCAATCTGGTTTCCGAGCTGGTCATGGGTGCACCTCAGCCATGCTCAAGATCCTAAACAATATTATAACCGAGATTGATAAAAGACAGTACTGTGCAGCCGTCTTCATCGACCTGGCCAAGGCTTTCGACTCCGTCAATCACCGCATTCTTATTGGCAGACTAAATAGCCTTGGTTTCTCAAATGACTGCCTCACCTGGTTCACCAACTACTTCTCAGATAGAGTTCAATGTGTCAAATCAGAGGGCCTGTTGTCTGGACCTCTGGCCGTCTCTATGGGGGTGCCACAGGGTTCAATTCTAGGGCCGACTCTATTATCTGTGTATATGAATGATGTCGCTCTTGCTGCTGGTGACTCTCAGATCCACCTCTACGCAGACGACACCATTTTGTATACATCTGGCCCTTCATTGGACACTGTGTTAACAAACCTCCAAACGAGCTTCAATGCCATACAGCACTCCTTCCGTAGCCTCCAACTGCTCTTAAACGCTCGTAAAACGAAATGCATGCTCTTCAATTGAACGCTGCTTGCACCCGCCCGCCCGACTAGAATCACTACTCTCGACGGGTCTGACTTAGAATATCTGGACAACTACAAATACCTAGGTGTCTGGTTAGACCGTAAACTCTCCTTCCAGACTCACATTAAGCATCTCCAATCCAAAGTTAAATCTAGAATCGGCTTCCTGTTTCGCAACAAAGCCTCCTTCACTCATGCTGCCAAACATGCCCTCGTAAAACTCACTATCCTACTGATCCTTGACTTCGGCGATGTCATTTACAAAATAGCCTCCAATACTCTACTCAGCAAATTGGATGTAGTCAGACTTGTAGACTGGTGTTGGGAGGACCACTGGCAGAATTCTTAAAGCGATGTCACCTTGTGTATCTGGAGATTTTTATTTATTTATTTTATTTTACCTTTATTTAACTAGGCAAGTCAGTTAAGAACAAATTCTTATTTACAATGACGGCCTACACCGGCCAAACCCGGACGACGCTGGGCCAATTGTGCGCCGCTCTATGGGACTCTCAATCACGGCCAGTTGTGATACAGCCTGGAATCGAACCAGGGGGTCTGTAGTGACACCTCAAGCACTGAGATGCAGTGCCTTAGACCGCTGCGCCACTCGGGAGCCCGAGATAAGAATGTTAAGTGAACAACTTGATTGTTTCAGGCTAAAAATGTAAGAGACACCACCAGCAGGGTCATTTCAAACTATACCTGCACTTCTAAAAGAAACAGACGCCTCACAGGTCCTCAACTGGAAGCTTCATTAAATAGAACCCGCAAAACACCAGTTTCAACGTCAACAGTGAAGAGGCGACTACGGGATGCTGACCTTCTAGGCAGAGTTGCAAAGAAAAAGCCATATCTCAGACTGCCCATCTTAATATTTTCTTTTTATTGGCCTATCTGAGATATGGCTTTTTCTTTGGAACTCTGCCTAGAAGGTCAGCATACCGGAGTCGCCTCTTCACTGTTGACGTTGAGACTGGTGTTTAGCGGGTTCTATTTAATGAAGCTGCCAGTTGAGGACCTGTGAGGCGTCCGTTTCTCGAACTAGACACTCTAATGTATTTGTCCTCTTGCTCAGTTGTGCACCGGGGCCTCCCACTCCTCTTTCTATTCTGGTTAGAGCCTGTTTGCGCTGTGCTGTGAAGGGAGTAGTACACAGCGTTGTACGAGATCTTCAGTTTCTTGGCAATTTCTCGCATGGAATAGCCTTCATATCTCAGAACAAGAATAGACTGACGAGTTTCAGAAGAAATTCTTCGTTTCTGGCCATTTTGATCCTGTAATCGAACCCACAATTGCTGATGCTCCAGATACTCAACTAGTCTCAAGAAGGCCAGTTTTATTGCTTCTTTAATCAGCACAACAGTTTTCAGCTGTGCTAACATAATTGCAAAAGGGTTTTCTAATGATCAATTAGCCTGTTAAAATTATAAACTTGGATTAGCAAACACAACGTGCCATTGGAACACAGGACTGATGGTTGCTGATAATGGACCTCTTTACGCCTCGAAAACAAGGACATTTCTAAGTGACCCCAAACTTTTGAACGGTAGTGTGTGTGTATATATATATATATATTTTTTTTTGGTTATATTCTGCGACAACACTTCAGTAAGCTAGCGTCGCGAGCACAGCCAGAGATATTCGTACAGAAAATGGCTAGTTAGCTAGCGGTCATTAGCTAATGCTCAAGCTAACGTTAGCTACCTAATTATGATAGGACAACCTATTTAATCCAAATGACAATCAAAATCATAATTCGTGTTTGTTACTTACCGTTTCACCGTTTTCAGTCAGCCAAAACACACTTAGTCTGTCGCAATAACATTAGCCGTTTTCCACTCAGTCAGTCACTCAGTTGCACTAGAACTAGAAGACTTGCAAGTTTCCAGGTCTTGACACTTGCTCACGTTCTGGTGGACTTCACACGCTGGTGGCGGGAGAATTAACCCACTGGCTGGGTCAAATATCCATAACCCAACCTTAATAACCAACACCAACAACCCAACCTTGCTGTTTTTACAGAAAAAACAACAATTGACCCAATGCCTGCAACCCAGCAATTGAGTCATCCAAACAACCCAAAATTGTTTTGTGTAATTTACATCTCAAAGCCGGGAGACTCATGGGCGGCGCACAATTGGCCCAGCGTCGTCCAGGGTAGGGGAGGGAATGGCCGGCAGGGATGTAGCTCAGTTGATAGAGCATGGTGTTTGCAACGCCAGGGTTGTGGGTTCGATTCCCACGGGGGGCCAGTATAAAAATAAAAAATAAAAAAAATGTATTCACTAACTGTAAGTCGCTCTGGATAAGAGCGTCTGCTAAATGACTAAAATGTAAATGTAAAGCCATGCATGCAAGAAGGTTTGACCTGTTTGGTGCACACATATCTTTCTTTGTCCTCAGTTTGATTGAAGGTTCAATCTGTATTATTTCTTGTAACTGATTTCTTCTAGAAAGAGAGAAGGAACAACACATGATCAAGATGAGCTACTAGTTTAAAGCAATAAAATATCAAATTGCTACATTTATGAGAATAATACATGCATTTGCTTGGCCCAACTCTCTTTACTGCTAGGCTTAACCGTTAGGAGTGAGATTTTAAGGGATAGTTTCACTCACATTTCAAAATGTAAATACTTTGAGGGAAGGGTTGATAAACCAGGTCAAATGGTTGAACAAAGCAAGGTAGTGAGGAAAGAGCAAAATTAGGCACTTAGGGGTAAAGTGCCTTGCTCAAGGGCACAACAGCAATATACATATTGTAGCTGGTAACCCTCTGGCTGACGGATCACTCCCTGCAGATTTCCCCGCAGGCAGTAGCTTCAAGGTTAGAAAGGCAGGACGATATTTCCAACCCCCGAGCTGCCTGCGGGGAATTCTGCAGGGAGTGATCCGTCAGCCAGAGGGTTACCAGCTACAATATGTATATTGCTGTTGTGCCCTTGAGCAAGGCACTTTACCCCTAAGTGCCCATGGGCTTCTCCCAGCCTGTGATGTGTGTGTTGTGTGTCAGGTTGGTCACTGTGACAGAATATCTTTGTTCAAATGACCAATAAAGCAAGTATGGTATAATGAAGGCCAGACTATCTACGGTAGCTGTGCAGGTAATGGATCTAGTCCCAACGTGGCTGCATGGTTCTAAGAGGCTCATGTTTCCATTAAGGTTGTGTTATCGATGGCAATAATACATGCATTTGCTTGGCTTATCAATCTTAATAATAATAAACAATATGCCATTTAGCAGACGCTTTTATCCAAAGCGACTTACAGTCATGCGTGCATACATTTTTGTGTATGGGTGGTCCCGGGGATCGAACCCACTACCCTGGCGATACAAGCGCCGTGCTCTACCAGCTGAGCTACAGATCCACAATCTTGAAGACAATACTCATTTATCACTCAAAAAGTGTTATGAGTGAGTGCACCACAAACATATTTCCAAGGTGTTGATGCATACTTCTCCCAATACAGCCTCTTCCAACACCACGGGTCAGGGGAAGGGTATCCATCTGCAAAAGGGACGTTTTTCTTTGTCAAATCAGCTTGCTAGCTACCTTAGCTGTTGTTAGCTAACATGCTACTGAACCATGACATTAGCATATTGACATGCATATTGCTAGCTACCTTAGCTGTTGTTAGCTAACATGCTACTGAACATTAGCATATTGACATGCATATTGCTAGCTACCTTAGCTGTTGTTAGCTAACATGCTACTGAACATTAGCATATTGACATGCATATTGCTAGCTACCTTAGCTGTTGTTAGCTAACATGCTACTGAACATTAGCATATTGACATGCATATTGCTAGCTACCTTAGCTGTTGTTAGCTAACATGCTACTGAACATTAGCATATTGACATGCATATTGCTAGCTACCTTAGCTGTTGTTAGCTAACATGCTACTGAACATTAGCATATTGACATGCATATTGCTAAGCTACCTTAGCTGTTGTTAGCTAACATGCTACTGAACATTAGCATATTGACATGCATATTGCTAGCTACCTTAGCTGTTGTTAGCTAACATGCTACTGAACATTAGCATATTGACATGCATATTGGTATTAAGAGACAGCATCCTATTCAGCTAAAAATACAAGTGTTTAGGCAAATAATTAGTTAGCTAGTGTAGTGTCGAGACAACGATGCTGACATGCTGTGAAGACAAGAAATCCGCTGACACTGTCCTTAATTATACGTTTTATTACATCAAAGCTTACAGCGTCAATTTACAGATTTCTGCAGAAAATCCGGAGAACAACCAACCCAATCTCTAATATGTTATTCCTCCCCGTCCTTTGTTCCAACCATGGTATTTATAATATGTAACATAATATGGGTGGCTTTTTATGGACCAATCCCTGGCCTTCACATAACAGACTCTCCTCTGTTTTAGGGGGCCCCTATAGTAATGTTTTCCAGATGTTTCCGCAAAGCAGAGCCAAGTTCTGGAATGTTCAGACACTACACTAGCTACCTATCACATGAATTGTGCAAAAATATGATAGTTAACGTTAGCTAGCTAAACGCTAGCCAGTCAGTCAGTGATGCTGGCAGATTGAAACTGGTATCAACAACATGTGTTTCACTCTATCCCATAAAACATCAACATGACATTGCTAAATAGGCATAAAAAGTTAAAGTTTGTTAGAAAGGTTAATTAATAAGTTAGACACTCACCGGACAACTTTGGTCAGTAGCTAGTAGACAGCTTGGTTTACATTTTCCAACAGATGTTTCTAATCCCCCTGATTGGTCATCAACGGTTACTGGTCTTGGAACATCTTCTGGTAAACTGGTAGCCACTAGTCAGTGGTGTGTATTCATGGATGCCAAGGGAAGTCAGGCTTCCAACCAAAAATTGAACCATAATTTTTTTTGCATTTAATTTATCTTTCATCTCTGTGTTTCATAATTTTCCTTCAATTCGCAAGAGGCTGAATGTATCTCACCTGAGAAAGCATCCGAGCGAGTGAAACAGCGCCCCCTCTGTCTCTGTATGTGTAGTCCATCTATCTGATGCTGTCTGGTCCAAAATAGTATGTCATTGTTGGTGCCTGTAGCATTGAAGGCAAGGGAAGCCAGCGAGCATCTAGCCTCCCTTGACAAAAAAAGTATTAAAAATTAGCCAATCAGCGTTGAGCTAAACTGAGCGAGCTCAACTGTGAATGGTCCTGGCTCACCAAAAGAAAGAGTCAAGGGAAGACAGCTTGGATTTGGCGTCACTCCTATCAAATCGCATCGAGAGCATAGGTCATTGACAGAAAAACTTGATGTTGCATTTCGTTGTGGTTTTACTTAATTCTCGTATTGGCCAATGACTATAACGGCGATTCTGATCCCACCATTAATTCATACATTGTTGTGCCCCTGGCCTGAGAGGACGGAAGTTCAATATGTAGCTAGATGTAGAAGGCTAATGTTAACTAGCTAACGTTGCCCATGAATGGAAGTTAGTCTAGCGAGCAAGCCATGTAGCCTAGGCCATGTAGCCAACATGGGACAACCAAAAATAAAAAGTGTGTACTGTATAACTGAGTGATCATGTAACTGTCTGTTTCTGTACATGCAATATGCTTTGTGGACTTCACCGGACAGATGTTGCTCTCCGGTTTTGTGATAAAACAAAGGTGTGGTTGAATTTATTCTGCCACTGTGTCTTCTTATTGTCCCGGCCTTTAGGCCTGTATATCACGGTCGCAAGGCATATCAACTAACAGGTTATAGAGCAAACAATGCAATTATCACAACACATAGGTTGTAATATGGCTTTGTGGGGGAGAGGGGGGTGGGCTTCCCCAAACTTGCGGGAAGTTTGCAGCAACAAATTCATTTTTGTAAGGGTCAGGTAAGTGTTACAACAGTCAGACAACAATCAATATAAATAACTATTCAGGTAAGAATCATGTAAGTAATAAATAATCAAACAGTGCAGATATTAATTGCCAAAGTCAACTCAAACATCATTTTCCTGCCAAGGTAGGATTTTCCACTTTGAAGGGTGTGTTCTTGGCTGGCCCATGCTCCTCCCCCTCAGTGTGTTCTTGGCTGGCCCATGCTCCTCCCCCTCAGTGTGTTCTTGGCTGGCCCAGGCTCCTCCCCCTCAGTGTGTTCTTGGCTGGCCCATGCTCCTCCCCCTCAGTTGTGCCACTACAAGCTGTAAATGAAAATCACTTGATTTTTAGTAGCTAGCAAATGGCACAAAAAGCTTCCTGAAATGATGCAACGTATGGCAGATGTGCTTATTGTCCTAGAGAGAGAGAGAGAGAGAGAGAGATCTCGCTATTACCAATGGATTTACGTGTTTTGATGACAAGCTATTTTTAATACATTTCATTGGTCAAGGGGCTCGTGAAACATTCATACAGACGTAAAGGGGAACCAATAGGATCAATTCAGGTAAATACAAAACAAATAACATTTGGAGTTACGAGGGTTTCAGACAGCGACAATATAATAATCTAAATCTACCACAGGAGGCTGCTGAGGGGAGGACGGCTCATAATGATGGCCAGAGCAAATGGAACGGCATTAAACACCTGGAAACCATGGAAACCATGGAACGGCATTAAACACCTGGAAACCATGGAATGGCATCAAACACCTGGAAACCATGGAATGGCATCAAACACCTGGAAACCATGGAATGGCATTAAACACCTGGAAACCATGGAATGGCATTAAACACCTGGAAACCATGGAATGGCATCAAACACCTGGAAACCATGGAATGGCATCAAACACCTGGAAACCATGGAATGGCATCAAACACCTGGAAACCATGGAATGGCATCAAACACCTGGAAACCATGGAATGGCATTAAACACCTGGAAACCATGGAATGGCATTAAACACCTGGAAACCATGGAATGGCATTAAACACCTGGAAACCATGTGTTAGATCTATTTGCTACCAATCCACAGCCCACAGAGAGTAACTCTAACAGTACTAGTTTTCATCAAGGATCTCTCTGTACTTTCCTTCGGTCATCTTTCCCTCGATCCTGACTAGTCTCCCAGTCCCTGCCGCTGAAAAACATCCCCACAGCATGATGCTGCAACCACCATGCTTCACCGTAGAGATGGTGCCAGGATTCCTCCAGATGTGACGCTTGGCATTCAGGCCAAAGAGTTAAATCTTGGTTTCATCAGACCTGAGTATCTTGTTTCTCATGGTCAGAGTCCTTTAGGTGCCTTTTGGCAAACTCCAAGCGGGCTGTCATGTGCCTTTTACTGAGGAGTGGCTTCCGTCTGGCCACTCTACCATAAAGGCCTGATTGGTGGAGTGCTGCAGAGATGGTTGTCCTTCTGGAAGGTTCTCCCATCTCCACAGACGAACTCTGGAGCTCTGTCAGAGTGACCGTCGGGTTCTTGGTCACCTCCCTGACCAAGGCCCTTCTCCCCCGATTGCTCAGTTTGGCCGGGCAGCCAGCTCTAAGAAGAGTCTTGGTGGTTCCAAACATCTTCCATTTAAGAATGATGGAGGCCACTGTGTTCTTGGGGACCTTCAATGCTGCAGACATTTTTTGCTACCCTTCCCCAGATCTGTGCCTCGACACAATCCTGTCTCGGAGCTCTACGGACAATTCCTTCGACCTCATGGCTTGGTTTTTGCTCTGACATGCACGGTCAACTATGGGATCTTATATGGACATGTGTGGGCCTTTCCAAATCATGTCCAATCAATTGAATTTACCACAGGTAGGCTCCAATCACGTTGTAGAAACATCAAGGATGATCAATGGAAGCAGGATGCACCTGAGCTCAATTTCGAGTCTCATAGCAAAGGGTCTGAATACTTATGTAAATAAGGTATTTCAGTTTTTATTTTTTTTATAAATTATCAACATTTTCTAAAAACCTTTGTCGCTTTATCATTATGGAGTATTGTGTGTAAATTGATAAAATAATTTAATCCATTTTAGAATAAGGCTGTAACGTAAAGAAATGTGGAAAAAGGGAAGGGAATACTTTCCGAATGCTCTACATAGGACAATACTTTTGACCAGAACCTGGTGTTTTTCCCCCTCTGTTTGTCAGGCCAGTTTCTGGTTCCAATTATCCCTAATGTGAAGCAGCTGAGGCAGGATAGGGGCTGGATAGGCTCTGGGAAGGGAAGGAAAGGCTGGTCACCAAATACACACATACAGTATATGCTGTTAATCATAACAACACAGGGTTTATTTGGACGGGGTTGGAGGTGAGGTGGAGGTGAGGTGGAGGTGGGGTGGCTGACATTGATGTAAACCCTCCTCATCACAGAGAAAGGGTGACCTCTGGAGTGGACAGTGCCACAGACTGGACAAGAGGAGAGGGGCTGGACCCACCCTGGTGTGGGGGGATTGGGTTAGTTATGAAGTGGCAGTCATGAAGTAGCATTCTTTCAAGAAAAGAAAGGACTGAAGGGAAGAGAGGAGATAGAAAGGACTGAAGGGAAGAGAGGAGATAGAAAGGACTGAAGGGAAGAGAGGAGATAGAAAGGACTAAAGGGAAGAGAGGAGATAGAAAGGACTGAAGGGAAGAGAGGAGATAGAAAGGACTGAAGGGAAGAGAGGAGATAGAAAGGACTGAAGGGAAGAGAGATAGAAAGGACTGAAGGGAAGAGAGGAGATAGAAAGAGAAAGGTTGATATGGCAGCAGGATCATCAGCAGCAGGGCATTACCCTGGAGAGAACTGGCAACAAGGTCAGCTGTTGGAGAGAGGGATCTGTCTGTGTCTGTGTCTGTCTGTCTGTCTGTCTCTCTCGCTCTCTCTGTCTGTCTGTCTGTCTGTCTGTCTGTCTGTCTGTCTGTCTGTCTGTCTGTCTGTCTGTCTGTCTGTCTGTCTGTCTGTCTGTCTGTCTGTCTGCCTGTCTGCCTGTCTGCTCTGTCTGCCTGCCTGCCTGCCTGCCTGCCTGCCTGCCTGCCTGCCTGCCTGCCTGCCTGCCTGCCTGCCTGCCTGCCTGCCTGCCTGCCTGCCTGCCTGCCTGCCTGCCTGCCTGCCTGCCTGCCTGCCTGCCTGCCTGCCTGCCTGCCTGCCTGCCTGCCTGCCTGCCTGCCTGCCTGCCTGCCTGCCTGCCTGCCTGCCCTGCCTGCCTGCCTGCCTGCCTGCCTGCCTGCCTGCCTGCCTGCCTGCCTGCCTGCCTGCCTGCCTGCCTGCCTGCCTGCCTGCCTGCCTGCCTGCCTGCCTGCCTGCCTGCCTGCCTGCCTGCCTGCCTGCCTGCCTGCCTGCCTGCCTGCCTGCCTGCCCTGCCTGCCTGCCTGCCTGCCTGCCTGCCTGCCTGCCTGCCCGCCTGCCTGCCTGCCTGCCTGCCTGCCTGCCTGCCTGCCTGCCTGCCTGCCTGCCTGCCTGCCTGCCTGCCTGCCTGCCTGCCTGCCTGCCTGCCTGCCTGCCTGCCTGCCTGCCTGCCTGCCTGCCTGCCTGCCTGCCTGCCTGCCTGCCTGCAAGTCGCTCTGGATAAGAGTGTCTGCTAAATGACTAAAATGTAAATGTAAAAATGTCTGTCTCTCTGTCTGCCTGTCTGTAGAGCATGGCGTTTGCAACGGCAGGGTTGTGGGTTTGATTCCCACGGGGGGCCTGTATAAAAAATAATGTATGCACTCACTAACTGTAAGTCGCTCTGGATAAGAGCGTCTGCTAAATGACTAAAATGTAAATGTAAATAACATGGCTATATACCAGTACTGAGTCATTAGTTAAATGTTCCTATCGCGACAACCTTAATTGAGGTAGATATGTACATATAGGTAGGGGTAAAGGGACTAGACAACAGGATAGATAATAGACAGTAGCAGCAGTATACTGTAGGTAGGGGTAAAGGGACTAGACAACAGGATAGATAATAGACAGTAGCAGCAGTATACTGTAGGTAGGGGTAAAGGGACTAGACAACAGGATAGATAATAGACAGTAGCAGCAGTATACTGTAGGTAGGGGTAAAGTGACTAGACAACAGGATAGATAATAGACAGTAGCAGCAGTATACTGTAGGTAGGGGTAAAGGGACTAGACAACAGGATAGATAATAGACAGTAGCAGCAGCGTGTGGTGAGTGTGTAAGTGTGTGTGTGTGTGTGTGTGTTGGGGTGTCAGTGTAAGTATGTGTGAGTGTGTGGGTAGAGTCCAGTGTGTGTGCATAGAGTCAGTACAAGAGAGTTAGTCCAACGGGTCAATGCAGGTAGTCTGGGGTAGCCATTTGATTAGCTATTTAGCAGTCTTATGGCTTGGGGGTAGAAGCTGTTCAGGGTCCTGTTGGTTCCAGATTTGGTGCACTGGTATCGCTTGCCATGATAGCAGAGAAAACAGTCTATGGCTTGGGTGGCTGGAGTCTGAATTTGTTGACCTTCCTCTGACACCGCCTGGTATGGAGGTCCTAGAAGGCAGGGAGCTCGGCCCCCAGTGATGTACCGGGCCGTACTCACCACCATGTGTAGCGCCTTGAGGTCAGATTCCAAGCAGTTGTCATACCAAGCGGTGATGCAGCCAGTCAAGATGCTCTCAATGGTGCAGCTGTATAACTTTTTGAGGATCTGAGGGCCCATGCCATGGTGGTGATGTGAGCCATGACCAGCCTTTCAAAGCATTTCATGGCTACAGATGTGAGTGCTACGGGGCGATAGTCATTTAGGCAGGTTACCTTGGCGTTCTTGGGCACAGGGACTATGGTGGTCTGATTAAAACAAGTTGGTATTACAGACCGTGTTAGGGATAGGTTAAAAATTTCAGTGAAGACACTTGCCAGCTGGTCAGCGCATGCTCTGAGTACGCGTCCTGATATTCCATCTGGCCCCTCGGCCTTGTGAATATTAACCTGTTTAAAGGTTTTACTCACATTGGCTACGGAGAGCGTGATCACACAGTTTTCCAGAACAGCTGGTGCTCTCATGCATGTTTCAGTGTTGCTTGCTGCAAAGCAAGCATAGAAGGCATTTAGTTCATCTGGTAGGCTCACGTCACTGGGCAGCTCGCAGTTGGGCTTCCCTTTGTAATCCGTGATACATTTACATTTTAGTCATTTAGCTGATGCTCTTATTCAGAGCGACTTACAGATTTTTAATTTATTTTTTCATACTGGCCCCCCGTGGGAATCGAACCCACAACCCTGGCGTTGCAAACGCCATGCTCTACCAACTGAGCTACATCCCTGCCGGCCATTCCCTCCCCTACCCTGGACGACACTGGGCCAATTGTGCGCCGCCCCGTGATAGTTTGCAAGCTCTTCCACATCCGTCAAGCATCAGAGCTGGCGTAATAGGATTCGATCTTAGCCCTATATTGACACTGTTTGATGGCTCGGAGGTCGTAGGGGGATTTCTTATAAGCGTCCAGATTACTGTCTCGCACCTTGAAAGCGTAGCCTTTAGCTCAGTGCAGATGTTGCCTGTAACCCATGGCTTTTGGTTGGGATATGTACGTACGGTCACTGTGGGGACGACATCGTCGATTCACTTATTAATGAAGCAGGTGACTGATGTGGTAAACTCCTTAATGTTATCGGATGAATCCCGGAATATATTCCAGTCTGTGCTATCAAAACAGTCCTGTAGCTTAGCATCCGCTTCATCTGACCACTTCCGTATTGAGCGCGTCACTGGTACTTCCTGTTTGAGTTTTTGCTTATAAGCAGGAAGCAGGAGGATAGAGTTATTGTGTGATTTGCCAAAGGGAGGGCGAGGAAGGGACTTGTATGTATTTCTGTGTGTGGATAAAGGTGATCTAGAGTTTTGTCACCTCTAGTTGTACAGGTGACATGCTGGTAAAAATGAGGTAAAACAGATTTCAGTTTCCCTGCATTAAATTACCGGCCACGAGAAACGCCGCCTCTGATGAGCATTTTCTTGTTTGCTTATGGCCCTATACAGGTCTTTGAGTGCGGTCTTAGTGCCAGCATCGGTTTGTAGCGGTAAATAGACAGCTACGAAAAATATAGATGAAAACTCTCTTGGTAAATATACTGAGCAAAAATAGAAACGCAACATGCAACAATTTCAAAGATTTTACTGAATTACAGTTAATATAAGGAATCAGTCAATTGAAATAAATTAATTAGCCCCTAATCTATGGATTTCACATGACTGGGAATACAGATATGTATCTGTTGGTCAGAGATACCTTTAAAATAAGGTAGGGGTGTGGATCAGAAAACCAGTCAGTATCTGGTGTGACCACCATTTTCCTCATGCAGCGGGACACATCTCCTTCGCATAGAGTTGATCAGGCTGTTGATTGTGGCCTGTGGAATGTTGTCCCACTCCTCTTCAATAGCTGTGTGAAGTTGTTGGATATTGTTGGGAACTGGAACACGCTGTTGTACACATCGAGCCAGAGCATCCCAAACATGCTCAATGGGTGACATGTCTGGTGAGTATGCAGGCCATGGAAGAACTGGGACATTTTCAGCTTCCAGGATTTGTGTACAGATCCTTGCAACATGGGGCCATGCATTATCATGCTGAAACATGAGGTGATGGCGGTGGATGAATGGCACTACAATGGGCCTCAGGACCTCGTCACAGTATCTCTGTGCATTCAAATTGCCATTGTTAAAATGCAATTGTGTTCGTTGTCCATAGCTTATGCCTGCCCATACCATAACCCCACCGCACCATGGGGCACTCTGTTCACAACGTTGACATCACCAAACCGCTCACCCACACGATGCCATACATATGGTCTGCGGTTGTGAGGCCGGTTGGATGCACTGCCAAATTCTCTAAAACGACGTTGGCTTATGGTAGAGAAATGAACATTAAATTCTCTGACAACAGCTCTGGTGGACATTCCTGCAGTCAGCATGCCAATTGCACGCTCCCTCAAAACTTGAGACATCTATCTCCCGTGTGGCTCAGTTGGTAGAGCATGGCGCTTGCAACGCCAGGGTTGTGGGTTCACATACCACGGGGGACCAGTATGAAAATGTATGCACTCACTACTGTAACTCACTCTGGATAAGAGCGTCTGCTAAATTACTAAAATGTCTGTGCGTTGTGTTACAAAACAGCACATTTTAGAGTGGCCTTTTATTGTCCCCAGCACAAGGTGCACCTGTGTAATGATCATGCTGTTTAATCAGCTTCTTGATATGCCACACCTGTCAGGTGGATGGATTATCTTGGCAAAGTAGAAATGCTCACTAACAGGGATGTAAACAAATCTGTGCAGACATTTTGAGAGAAATAAACTTTTTTGTGCGTATGGAAAATTTCTGGGATCTTTTATTTCAGCTAATGAAACATGGGACCAACACTTTACGTTTATATTTTAGTTCAGTGTATTATGGTCTGTAGCTTATCATGAGGTATTCTAACTCAGGCGAGCAACAACTCCAGACTTCCTTAACAATAGAGAACCGCAAACCAACTGTTGTTAACAAAAAGACACACCCCTCCTCCCTTCGTCTTACCAGATTCTGGTCTTGACTATGCATAGACAAAAACCAGCGAGATGTACAGTATATCCGTGTACGCCTTCAGCCACGACTCTGAGAATATTCCAGTTCTTCAGGTCCTGTTGATAGGATAGCTTCGAACAGAGCACATCAAGTTTGTTCTCCAGTGATTTCACGTTCGCCAATAGAACAGAGGGCCATGGCGGTCTACTCGCTGATTTAGCCTCGTCAGAGTGCTGGCTCGCCTGCCTCTCTTTCGCGGAATGTCCAGAGCTGTCGACTCGTTGACGTAGACATTTTCATCCAAATTAAGGTTAGTGGTCGCTGTTCTGATGTCCAGAAGCTGTTTTTCGGTAATAGGAAATGATGGCGGAGACATTATGTACAACATTTTTTACGATCAGTGTAAATTTTTTGGGGAAAAATTGCAGAACTGGTCAGGAGCCTGTAAGACGGCTCCTATCCACTGCAGCGCCATCTTCCGTTACAATTGGTAAATATTTGCTACTCTTAAAGTTCTGTACTATAGTTTATAGATTCGCTTCTGTGACGGTAAGCTAGCAGACAAAATGTCTGCCACTCAGCCAGTGGTTTTAAGTGGACTGGCCTAAACAACAGAAAAACTGAGTCCCTTCATGTTTTCTCTTTAGTCATTCCTATTGTTGTGAAGAGGGGAGTGGGGGGTTTGTTGTGAGGAGGGGAGTGGGGGGTTTGTTGTGAGGAGGGGAGTGGGGGGTTTGTTGTGAGGAGGGGAGTGGGGGTTTGTTGTGAGGAGGGGAGTGGGGGGTTTGTTGTGAGGGGGAGTGGGGGTTTGTTGTGAGGGGGGAGTGGGGGTTTGTTGTGAGGAGGGGAGTGGGGTTTGTTGTGAGGGGGGAGTGGGGGTTTGTTGTGAGGGGGGAGTGGGGGTTTGTTGTGAGGGGGAGTGGGGGGTTTGTTGTGAGGAGGGGAGTGGGGGGTTTGTTGTGAGGAGGGAGTGGGGGTTTGTTGTGAGGAGGGGAGTGGGGGTTTGTTGTGAGGAGGGGAGTGGGGGGTTTGTTGTGAGGGAGGGGAGTGGGGTTTGTTGTGAGGAGGGGGGAGTGGGGGTTTGTTGTGAGGAGGGGGAGTGGGGGTTTGTTGTGAGGAGGGGAGTGGGGGTTTGTTGTGAGGGGGGGAGTGGGGGGTTTGTTGTGAGGAGGGAGTGGGGGTTTGTTGTGAGGGGGGAGGGGGGGTTTGTTGTGAGGAGGGGAGTGGGGGGTTTGTTGTGAGGAGGGGAGTGGGGGGTTTGTTGTGAGGAGGGAGTTGGGGATTGTTGTGAGGAGGGGAGTGGGGGGTTTGTTGTGAGGAGGGGAGTGGGGGTTTGTTGTGAGGAGGGGAGTGGGGGTTTGTTGTGAGGAGGGGAGTGGGGGTTTGTTGTGAGGAGGGGAGTTGGGGATTGTTGTGAGGAGGGGAGTGGGGGTTTGTTGTGAGGAGGGGAGTGGGGGGTTTGTTGTGAGGAGGGGAGTGGGGGGTTTGTTGTGAGGAGGGAGTGGGGGTTTGTTGTGAGGAGGGGAGTGGGGGTTTGTTGTGAGGAGGGGAGTGGGGGATTGTTGTGAGGAGGGGAGTGGGGGGTTTGTTGTGAGGAGGGGAGTGGGGGTTTGTTGTGAGGAGGGGAGTGGGGGGGGTTGTTGTGAGGGAGGGGAGTGGGGGTTGTTGTGAGGAGGGGAGTGGGGGTTTGTTGTGAGGAGGGGAGTGGGGGTGATGACCTCTATCCTCCCTCTTCTTTGTTTCCTGCCCAATGGGCTCTGGGCAAAAGTAGTGTACTACACTATGTAGGGTGCATCATAGTGTACTACAGAGGGTGTAGGTAGGATGCATCTGTGAGTGGATGGGGCCGTTCCTCCCCAGAGACACTGGGCTGGATGGGACTGACTGTACAGCCTCCTAGCATGGCTAATTTATCTCCTCCAGTTGAGATGCTGTTGACCCCAAAGGTCACAAGACCTCAGAGTTGGGTTTTCATTACTCTGTTGTTAAGGACCTTCTCATTGGTGTTGTTGATTGAACATATGTCTGTGTGGGACACTGTCTATGAGTGGTATTTGTGTGACTAAATTATTTACATTCACAAGGTATGAGTGGTTGACGACACATCTACAATACACACACACACACACACACACACACACACACACACACACACACACACACACACACACACACACACACACACACACACACACACACACAGACACACACACACACACACACACAGGACACACACACACACACACACACACACACACACACACACACACACACACACACACACACACACACACACACACACACACACACACAGGACACACACACACACACACACACACACACACACACACACACACACACACACACACAGCACACACACACACACAGGACACACACACACACACACACACAGGACACACACACACACACACACACACACACACACACACACACACACACACACACACAGGACACACACACACACACAGGACACACACACACACAGACACACACACACACACACACAGGACACACACACACACACACAGGACACACACACACACACACACACACACAGGACACACACACACACAGGACACACACACACACACACACACACACACACACACACAGAGCAGCAGGACTAGTTAAGCAGTGCTGTGTTGTTGCTCCGTTGTTTCATGTTGAGTGCTAAAGTATAAGTGGTTATTGAGATGCTAATGTCCAGCCCAGAGCAGAGCAGGTCTGGCCTGATTAAGATGCTAATGTCCAGCCCAGAGCAGAGCATGTCTGGCCTGGTTAAGATGCTAATGTCCAGCCCAGAGCAGAGCAGGTCTGGCCTGGTTAAGATGCTAATGTCCAGCCCAGAGCAGAGCAGGTCTGGCCTGATTAAGATCCTAATGTCCAGCCCAGAGCAGAGCAGGTCTGGCCTGATTAAGATCCTAATGTCCAGCCCAGAGCAGAGCAGAGCAGGTCTGGCCTGATTAAGATCCTAATGTCCAGCCCAGAGCAGAGCAGAGCAGGTCTGGCCTGATTTAAGGGCCACATCCTCAGAATGCCTCAATATTGTTCCCACACAAGAAATAGAGGTTAGGCGGGGAGGAGAGGAGGGGGATGAAGGAGGAAGAGAAGTAGAGAGACTGCAAGAGAAGAGGACAAGGTCTTGCTTTCTGTTATGTGATTCAGGTCCTCCTGTACACCTTGGCCCTTGTCAAGCCCTTTGGAGTTGCATGGCTTCCACTCCTGAACCACCAACACTTTCCTCTGTCTCTCTCTCTCGCTCTCTCTAGGCCCCAATCCCAAAGACTGTCCTGATTCCCATCTCCAAGTCCTCCGTGTCTCGGTTCCGGAACAGTGTGGAGGGGCTGAACCAGGAAATAGAGAGGATCATCATCTGGGACGAGCTGCGCCCCCACGATGTCCCCGACGGACGCCGTGCCCCCCCACCACTGTCCCAACGCCCCTCCTCCCCAATCATATCACGGTGCTGCAGTAGCTCCGCCTTCCGCAGCATCAACACACAGACACCCCATGGTGGGGGAGGGGCCAGCGGAGGTGTCGTGGTCAGTAACCACAGTAACAGCAGCCGCTCCGATTCCGTCTCCCCCTCCTTCCTGACTGTCCCCACCGACACGGAGACGACGGGGGAGAGAGGGAGAGACGGAGGGGGAGAGAGCCCCTGGCCTAGTAGTGATGAGCTGCTAACAGACTGCAGAGAAAAAGGTGAGGACTGCCCTCGAGAACCACAGACACATAACAGAGACCCTCCCTCCCTACCTACCGATCAATCAATCCATTTTTTATTTATACAGAAAAATTAACACAACATGTACAGTGTTGGTTTCATGAGCTGAAATGAAAGATGCCAGACATTTTTCATATGCACAAAAAACGTATTTCTCTCAAAAGGCAACTCTAAAATGTGCAGTTTTGTCACACAACACAATGCTAGAGCTAGAGTCCCTACCAACAGACCAGCTAGAGTCCCCTACCAACAGACCAGCTAGAGTCCCCTACCAACAGACCAGCTAGAGTCCCCTACCAACAGACCAGCTAGAGTCCCCTACCAACAGACCAGCTAGAGTCCCCTACCAACAGACCAGCTAGAGTCCCCTACCAACAGACCAGCTAGAGTCCCCTACCAACAGACCAGCTAGAGTCCCCTACCAACAGACCAGCTAGAGTCCCCTACCAACAGACCAGCTAGAGTCCCCTACCAACAGACCAGCTAGAGTCCCCCTACCAACAGACCAGCTAGAGTCCCCTACCAACAGACCAGCTAGAGTCCCCTACCAACAGACCAGCTAGAGTCCCCTACCAACAGACCAGCTAGAGTCCCCTACCAACAGACCAGCTAGAGTCCCCTACCAACAGACCAGCTAGAGTCCCCCTACCAACAGACCAGCTAGAGTCCCCTACCAACAGACCAGCTAGAGTCCCCCTACCAACAGACCAGCTAGAGTCCCCTACCAACAGACCAGCTAGAGTCCCCTACCAACAGACCAGCTAGAGTCCCCCTACCAACAGACCAGCTAGAGTCCCCTACCAACAGACCAGCTAGAGTCCCCTACCAACAGACCAGCTAGAGTCCCCTACCAACAGACCAGCTAGAGTCCCCTACCAACAGACCAGCTAGAGTCCCCTACCAACAGACCAGCTAGAGTCCCCTACCAACAGACCAGCTAGAGTCCCCTACCAACAGACCAGCTAGAGTCCCCTACCAACAGACCAGCTAGAGTCCCCTACCAACAGACCAGCTAGAGTCCCCTACCAACAGACCAGCTAGAGTCCCTACCAACAGACCAGCTAGAGTCCCCTACCAACAGACCAGCTAGAGTCCCCTACCAACAGACCAGCTAGAGTCCCCCAACAGACCAGCTAGAGTCCCCCTACCAACAGACCAGCTAGAGTCCCCTACCAACAGACCAGCTAGAGTCCCCTACCAACAGACCAGCTAGAGTCCCCTACCAACAGACCAGCTAGAGTCCCCTACCAACAGACCAGCTAGAGTCCCCTACCAACAGACCAGCTAGAGTCCCCTACCAACAGACCAGCTAGAGTCCCCTACCAACAGACCAGCTAGAGTCCCCTACCAACAGACCAGCTAGAGTCCCCTACCAACAGACCAGTTAGAGTCCCCTACCAACAGACCAGCTAGAGTCCCCTACCAACAGACCAGCTAGAGTCCCCTACCAACAGACCAGCTAGAGTCCCCTACCAACAGACCAGCTAGAGTCCCCTACCAACAGACCAGCTAGAGTCCCCTACCAACAGACCAGCTAGAGTCCCCTACCAACAGACCAGCTAGAGTCCCCTACCAACAGACCAGCTAGAGTCCCCTACCAACAGACCAGCTAGAGTCCCCTACCAACAGACCAGCTAGAGTCCCCTACCAACAGACCAGCTAGAGTCCCCTACCAACAGACCAGCTAGAGTCCCCTACCAACAGACCA
Source organism: Coregonus clupeaformis (assembly GCF_020615455.1). Classification (NCBI taxonomy): domain Eukaryota; kingdom Metazoa; phylum Chordata; class Actinopteri; order Salmoniformes; family Salmonidae; genus Coregonus; species Coregonus clupeaformis. Next base: position 247,279 of record NW_025533530.1, on the reverse strand, counting down.
GCTAGAGTCCCCTACCAACAGACCAGCTAGAGTCCCCTACCAACAGACCAGCTAGAGTCCCCTACCAACAGACCAGCTAGAGTCCCCTACCAACAGACCAGCTAGAGTCCCCTACCAACAGACCAGCTAGAGTCCCCTACCAACAGACCAGCTAGAGTCCCCTACCAACAGACCAGCTAGAGTCCCCTACCAACAGACCAGCTAGAGTCCCCTACCAACAGACCAGCTAGAGTCCCCTACCAACAGACCAGCTAGAGTCCCCTACCAACAGACCAGCTAGAGTCCCCTACCAACAGACCAGCTAGAGTCCCCTACCAACAGACCAGCTAGAGTCCCCTACCAACAGACCAGCTAGAGTCCCCTACCAACAGACCAGCTAGAGTCCCCTACCAACAGACCAGCTAGAGTCCCCTACCAACAGACCAGCTAGAGTCCCCTACCAACAGACCAGCTAGAGTCCCCTACCAACAGACCAGCTAGAGTCCCCTACCAACAGACCAGCTAGAGTCCCTACCAACAGACCAGCTAGAGTCCCCTACCAACAGACCAGCTAGAGTCCCCTACCAACAGACCAGCTAGAGTCCCCTACCAACAGACCAGCTAGAGTCCCCTACCAACAGACCAGCTAGAGTCCCCTACCAACAGACCAGCTAGAGTCCCCTACCAACAGACCAGCTAGAGTCCCCTACCAACAGACCAGCTAGAGTCCCCTACCAACAGACCAGCTAGAGTCCCCCCTACCAACAGACCAGCTAGAGTCCCCTACCAACAGACCAGCTAGAGTCCCCTACCAACAGACCAGCTAGAGTCCCCTACCAACAGACCAGCTAGAGTCCCCTACCAACAGACCAGCTAGAGTCCCCTACCAACAGACCAGCTAGAGTCCCCACCAACAGACCAGCTAGAGTCCCCTACCAACAGACCAGCTAGAGTCCCCTACCAACAGACCAGCTAGAGTCCCCTACCAACAGACCAGCTAGAGTCCCCTACCAACAGACCAGCTAGAGTCCCCTACCAACAGACCAGCCAGAGTCCCTACCAACAGACCAGCTAGAGTCCCCTACCAACAGACCAGCTAGAGTCCCCTACCAACAGACCAGCTAGAGTCCCCTACCAACAGACCAGCTAGAGTCCCCTACCAACAGACCAGCTAGAGTCCCCTACCAACAGACCAGCTAGAGTCCCCCAACCAACAGACCAGCTAGAGTCCCCCTACCAACAGACCAGCTAGAGTCCCCTACCAACAGACCAGCTAGAGTCCCTACCAACAGACCAGCTAGAGTCCCCTACCAACAGACCAGCTAGAGTCCCCTACCAACAGACCAGGTAGAGTCCCCTACCAACAGACCAGCTAGAGTCCCCTACCAACAGACCAGCTAGAGTCCCCTACCAACAGACCAGCTGGAGTCCCCTACCAACAGACCAGCTAGAGTCCCCTACCAACAGACCAGCTAGAGTCCCCTACCAACAGACCAGCTAGAGTCCCCTACCATCAGACCAGGTAGAGTCCCCTACCAACAGACCAGTTAGAGTCCCCTACCAACAGACCAGCTAGAGTCCCCTACCAACAGACCAGCTAGAGTCCCCTACCAACAGACCAGCTAGAGTCCCCACCAACAGACCAGCTAGAGTCCCCTACCAACAGACCAGCTAGAGTCCCCTACCAACAGACCAGCTAGAGTCCCCTACCAACAGACCAGCTAGAGTCCCCTACCAACAGACCAGCTAGAGTCCCTACCAACAGACCAGCTAGAGTCCCCTACCAACAGACCAGCTAGAGTCCCCTACCAACAGACCACAGCTAGAGTCCCCTACCAACAGACCAGCTAGAGTCCCCTACCAACAGACCAGCTAGAGTCCCCTACCAACAGACCAGCTAGAGTCCCCTACCAACAGACCAGGTAGAGTCCCCTACCAACAGACCAGCTAGAGTCCCCTACCAACAGACCAGCTAGAGTCCCCTACCAACAGACCAGCTAGAGTCCCCTACCAACAGACCAGCTAGAGTCCCCTACCAACAGACCAGTTAGAGTCCCCTACCAACAGACCAGCTAGAGTCCCCTACCAACAGACCAGCTAGAGTCCCCTACCAACAGACCAGCTAGAGTCCCCTACCAACAGACCAGCTAGAGTCCCCTACCAACAGACCAGCTAGAGTCCCCTACCAACAGACCAGCTAGAGTCCCTACCAACAGACCAGTTAGAGTCCCCTACCAACAGACCAGCTAGAGTCCCCTACCAACAGACCAGCTAGAGTCCCCTACCAACAGACCAGCTAGAGTCCCCTACCAACAGACCAGCTAGAGTCCCCTACCAACAGACCAGCTAGAGTCCCCTACCAACAGACCAGCTAGAGTCCCCTACCAACAGACCAGCTAGAGTCCCCTACCAACAGACCAGCTAGAGTCCCCCTACCAACAGACCAGCTAGAGTCCCCTACCAACAGACCAGCTAGAGTCCCCAACCAACAGACCAGCTAGAGTCCCCCTACCAACAGACCAGCTAGAGTCCCCTACCAACAGACCAGCTAGAGTCCCCTACCAACAGACCAGCTAGAGTCCCCTACCAACAGACCAGCTAGAGTCCCCTACCAACAGACCAGCTAGAGTCCCCTACCAACAGACCAGCTAGAGTCCCCTACCAACAGACAAGCTAGAGTCCCCTACCAACAGACCAACTAGAGTCCCCTACCAACAGACCAGCTAGAGTCCCCTACCAACAGACCAGCTAGAGTCCCCTACCAACAGACCAGCTAGAGTCCCCTACCAACAGACCAGCTAGAGTCCCCTACCAACAGACCAGCTAGAGTCAACACAATGCCACAGATGTCTCAAGTTTTGAGGGAGTGTGCAATTGGCATGCTGACTGCAGGAATGTCCACCAGAGCTGTTGCCAGAGAATTTAATGTTAATTTCTCTACGATAAGCCGCCTCCAACGTCGTTTTAGAGAATTTGGCAGGACGTCTAACATGCCTCACAACCGCAGATCATTTGTAACCACGCCAGCCCAGGCCTCCACATCCGGCTTCTTCACCTGCACGGCCCCATGTCGCAATGATCTGTACACAATTCCTGGAAGCTGAAAATGTCCCAGTTCTTCCATGGTCATTTGCTAAACAAATATTTGTTTTAATAAATGACATACTGTAATTCACAAAGAGTTGCAAACACTTGTTGAAATTCTTTCAGTAATTTAACTGATGTCGCTCTATCTGTTCTCTTAACACGTATGGACTCAGAACTTAATTCTGTTCTGTTTTATTTTAGAGACCCATTTTGTCATTTGCAAAAGTGCCAATCCTACAATTTGTTTGATTTAAAATTGAACCTTTAATTAATTTGTCAAGATAATTTGGCCTTTTTACTTATTTTTTCTGTTTTAATCAAATACATAATTCATGGCAATTCATATCTTGCAGTAAAATACTTGAATCTTTAAGAAAAGACAGGTTAAATGTTTTTTAAGTTTTGATTTTCTCTTACTTTGAAAATAGTCCTAATCATAAAGGGCTAGATGATATCCAAAACAACTAACAATACAGTGAATTCATATATTTTCAGTAATTTAAATTGTTAACACAATACCACAACTCATTTTTCCAATCTTGGAGGTACACTTAATACATTTTTCTATAATTTTGCTGTGTATTTCAGATGGAATCAATAATATGCCATTTAGCAGAGGCTTTTATCCAAAGCGACTTACAGTCATGTGTGCATACATTTTTACGTATGGGTGGTCCCGGGGATCGAACCCACTACCCTGGGCGTTACAAGCGCCGTGCTCTACCAGCTGAGCTACAGAGGACCACAATCAAGGCATTCAAATGTACCAGAGGCCATCAAAATAGAGCTTTTATGGTAAAAATGTCTGGAGTAGCCAGCCGCCCCGGGGGAACCTGGCTGGCTAGCTTTTTTATTGGGCTGGCTACTCCACGTGCTTGTGGAAAAACACTGTGCCTCCCAGGCTGATAACTGATCGTGTGTGTTATAATTACTCATAATAATAATTACAGGTTGTTCTTTTCCCAGACCTCGGGCCCAGCTCCCCACTCCCTAAATACGCCTCCTCTCCCAAACCCAACAACAGCTACGTGTTCAAACGAGAGCCTCCTGAGGGCTGTGAGAGAGTCAAGGTCTTCACTGAGAAAACACAGTCAGTACTTTTTACTCCTCCTGATATCAATGCTCATGTTGTTGTTTCTTAACGCCATCCTTCTCTTCTTGTTCTGCCTTTATCTCTCTTAGTGGCTGAGCCTGCAGAGCCTTGAGATGATGATGATGATGATAGTTCAGTCAATGACCCCAGACTAGCTGAGTCAGAATGGGCTGTTATGTTTAGTGACACTTCTGTTCTCTCTGTGTGTTCGTGGTTGTCCCCCTCCTCTCCTCTCCCCTCCTCTGTTCTCCTCTCCCCTCCTCTCCTCTCTTTTCCTCTCCTCTCCCTCCTCCTCTCCTTTCCCCTCCCCTCAGGTCCAAGCCTCCCCAGCAGGTCCCTTGTCCTCTCCTGAGGTCCAAGCCTCCCCAGCAGGTCCCTCAGTTCCTCACAGGTCCAGACAGGAACAAGGTCAACTTCATCCCCAACAGTGGCTCGGCCTTCTGCCTCGTCAGCATCCTCAAGCCCCTCCTCTCCACGACAACCCAGGAACTAAACCTCAAACCCCTCCTCCCCACGAGCAACCAGGAGCTCAGCCTGAAGAGCCCCGGGGCAGGGCCCAACTTTACCTTGTCCCCACTCAGCACGCCTCTTACCGGGGCTTCCCTCAGCCTTTCTTCCCTGACCCTGGAACAGCAGGAGCAGAGGATCTCCAGAGGGACCAGTACCCTGTCTTCCTCCAGTCAGCCCCCCTGCCTCCCCCTCCCTCAACAACTGGAGAAGACCTAGAGCCTCCAACCCCCACAGGAACCCACCATCAGACCACCATAACTAGAGTCCCCTACCAACAGACCAGCTAGAGTCCCCTACCAACAGACCAGCTAGAGTCCCCTACCAACAGACCAGCTAGAATCCCCTACCAACAGACCAGCTAGAGTCCCCTACCATCAGACCACCATAACTAGAGTCCCCTACCAACAGACCAGCTAGAGTCCCCTACCATCAGACCACCATAACTAGAGTCCCCTACCAGCAGACCAGCTAGAGTCCCCTACCAGCAGACCAGCTAGAGTCCCCTACCAGCAGACCAGCTAGAGTCCCCTACCAGCAGACCAGCTAGAGTCCCCTACCAACAGACCAGCTAGAGTCCCCTACCAACAGACCAGCTAGAGTCCCCTACCAACAGACCAGCTAGAGTCCCCTACCAACAGACCAGCTAGAGTCCCCTACCAACAGACCAGCTAGAGTCCCCTACCAACAGACCAGCTAGAGTCCCCTACCAACAGACCAGCTAGAGTCCCCTCCCAACAGACCAGGTAGAGTCCCCTACCAACAGACCAGGTAGAGTCCCCTACCAACAGACCAGTTAGAGTCCCCTACCAACAGACCAGCTAGAGTCCCCTACAACAGACCAGCTAGAGTCCCCTACCAACAGACCAGCTAGAGTCCCCTACCAACAGACCAGCTAGAGTCCCCTACCAGCAGACCAGCTAGAGTCCCCAACCAACAGACCAGCTAGAGTCCCCTACCAACAGACCAGCTAGAGTCCCCTACCAACAGACCAGGTAGAGTCCCCTACCAACAGACCAGCTAGAGTCCCCTACCAACAGACCAGCTAGAGTCCCCTACCAACAGACCAGCTAGAGTCCCCCTACCAACAGACCAGCTAGAGTCCCCTACCAACAGACCAGCTAGAGTCCCCTACCAACAGACCAGCTAGAGTCCCCTACCAGCAGACCAGCTAGAGTCCCCAACCAACAGACCAGCTAGAGTCCCCTACCAACAGACCAGCTAGAGTCCCCTACCAACAGACCAGCTAGAGTCCCCTACCAACAGACCAGCTAGAGTCCCCTACCAACAGACCAGCTAGAGTCCCCTACCAACAGACCAGCTAGAGTCCCCTACCAGCAGACCAGCTAGAGTCCCCTACCAACAGACCAGCTAGAGTCCCCTACCAACAGACCAGCTAGAGTCCCCTACCAACAGACCAGCTAGAGTCCCCTACCAACAGACCAGCTAGAGTCCCCTACCAACAGACCAGGTAGAGTCCCCTACCAACAGACCAGCTAGAGTCCCCTACCAACAGACCAGCTAGACTCCCCTACCAACAGACCAGCTAGAGTCCCCTACCAACAGACCAGTTAGAGTCCCCTACCAACAGACCAGCTAGAGTCCCCTACCAACAGACCAGCTAGAGTCCCCTACCAACAGACCAGCTAGAGTCCCCTACCAACAGACCAGCTAGAGTCCCCCTACCAACAGACCAGCTAGAGTCCCCTACCAACAGACCAGCTAGAGTCCCCCTACCAACAGACCAGCTAGAGTCCCCTACCAACAGACCAGCTAGAGTCCCCTACCAACAGACCAGCTAGAGTCCCCTACCAACAGACCAGCTAGAGTCCCCTACCAACAGACCAGCTAGAGTCCCTACCAACAGACCAGCTAGAGTCCCCTACCAACAGACCAGCTAGAGTCCCTACCAGCAGACCAGCTAGAGTCCCCTACCAACAGACCAGTTAGAGTCCCCTACCAGCAGACCAGCTAGAGTCCCCTACCAACAGACCAGCTAGAGTCCCCTACCAACAGACCAGCTAGAGTCCCCTACCAACAGACCAGGTAGAGTCCCCTACCAACAGACTAGCTAGAGTCCCCTACCAACAGACCAGCTAGAGTCCCCTACCAACAGACCAGCTAGAGTCCCCTACCAGCAGACCAGCTAGAGTCCCCTACCAGCAGACCAGCTAGAATCCCCTACCAACAGACCAGCTAGAGTCCCCTACCAACAGACCAGCTAGAGTCCCCTACCAACAGACCAGCTAGAGTCCCCTACCAACAGACCAGCTAGAGTCCCTACCAACAGACCAGCTAGAGTCCCCTACCAACAGACCAGCTAGAGTCCCCTACCAACAGACCAGCTAGAGTCCCCTACCAGCAGACCAGCTAGAGTCCCCAACCAACAGACCAGCTAGAGTCCCCTACCAACAGACCAGCTAGAGTCCCCTACCAACAGACCAGCTAGAGTCCCCCTACCAACAGACCAGCTAGAGTCCCCTACCAACAGACCAGCTAGAGTCCCCTACCATACAGACCAGCTAGAGTCCCCACCAACAGACCAGCTAGAGTCCCCCTACCAACAGACCAGCTAGAGTCCCCTACCAACAGACCAGGTAGAGTCCCCTACCAACAGACCAGCTAGAGTCCCCTACCAACAGACCAGCTAGGAGTCCCCTACCAACAGACCAGCTAGAGTCCCCTACCAACAGACCAGCTAGAGTCCCCTACCAACAGACCAGCTAGAGTCCCCTACCAACAGACCAGCTAGAGTCCCCTACCAACAGACCAGCTAGAGTCCCCTACCAACAGACCAGGTAGAGTCCCCTACCAACAGACCAGCTAGAGTCCCCTACCAACAGACCAGCTAGAGTCCCCCTACCAACAGACCAGCTAGAGTCCCCTACCAACAGACCAGCTAGAGTCCCCTACCAACAGACCAGCTAGAGTCCCCTACCAGCAGACCAGCTAGAGTCCCCAACCAACAGACCAGCTAGAGTCCCTACCAACAGACCAGCTAGAGTCCCCTACCAACAGACCAGCTAGAGTCCCCTACCAACAGACCAGCTAGAGTCCCCTACCAACAGACCAGCTAGAGTCCCCTACCAACAGACCAGCTAGAGTCCCCTCACCAACAGACCAGCTAGAGTCCCCTACCAACAGACCAGCTAGAGTCCCCTACCAACAGACCAGCTAGAGTCCCCTACCAACAGACCAGCTAGAGTCCCCTACCAACAGACCAGCTAGAGTCCCCTACCAACAGACCAGCTAGAGTCCCCTACCAGCAGACCAGCTAGAGTCCCCTACCAACAGACCAGCTAGAGTCCCCTACCAACAGACCAGATAGAGTCCCCTACCAACAGACCAGCTAGAGTCCCCTACCAACAGACCAGATAGAGTCCCCTACCAACAGACCAGCTAGAGTCCCCTACCAACAGACCAGCTAGAGTCCCCTACCAACAGACCAGCTAGAGTCCCCTACCAGCAGACCAGCTAGAGTCCCCTACCAACAGACCAGTTAGAGTCCCCTACCAGCAGACCAGCTAGAGTCCCCTACCAACAGACCAGCTAGAGTCCCCTACCAACAGACCAGCCAGAGTCCCCTACCAACAGACCAGTTAGAGTCCCCTACCAACAGACCAGCTAGAGTCCCCTACCAACAGACCAGCTAGAGTCCCCTACCAACAGACCAGCTAGAGTCCCCTACCAACAGACCAGCTAGAGTCCCCCTACCAACAGACCAGCTAGGAGTCCCCTACCAGCAGACCAGCTAGAGTCCCCTACCAACAGACCAGCTAGAGTCCCCTACCAACAGACCAGCTAGAGTCCCCTACCAACAGACCAGCTAGAGTCCCCTACCAACAGACCAGGTAGAGTCCCCTACCAACAGACCAGCTAGAGTCCCCTACCAACAGACCAGCTAGAGTCCCCTACCAACAGACCAGCTAGAGTCCCCTACCAACAGACCAGCTAGAGTCCCCTACCAACAGACCAGCATAACTACAGCCCTACAATAACCAGCATACAACCATCAACACCAGACCCCTTCAGATCAGAACCACCAGCATCCTGCTGCACAAACTCCCAACTGATCCTTTTCTAATCATATGGCAGAAAAACATGTCTGCTAAAATGTTCCTCCTGGAAGACAAAAATGACTTTTGCTATGCAGCTTTGTAGTTGATAAAGAAAATAGCAAGCAGAGGTTGTAGGGTAACAAAGAGACTTCTGTAGCGATGTTTATTCAGGATAGAGTTAGATATGTTTACTACTACCACCCTGTAACCTCTGACCCTGTAACCTCTGACCCTGTAACCTCTGACCCTGTAACCTCTAAGGCATGACAGGACAGCGGACGCATGGCCCCGCCACTCCTCTCCCTTCTCTCTCCTCGTAGGGAGCAGACAAAATGGCCACCCCACAGCCAGTGGTTTGAAGTGAACTGTTCTAAACAACAGAGACTCTCATTAATCTCAGAGAAAAAAATCTAAACCTAAAGATTGTTGAATGCCCCGTTCATGTTTATCTGTGACAGTGGTAGTAGCCATCTGCATCTTGCCTGGACAGAAAATAAGTAGTCTGTATTTTGTCATATTGGGGCTTTATATCAGAAATGTATTTTTATGTATTGTGTGTAATAAACAAACAATGATACAGTGGGGAAAAAAAGTATTTAGTCAGCCACCAATTGTGCAAGTTCTCCCACTTAAAAAAATGAGAGAGGCCTGTAATTTTCATCATAGGTACACGTCAACTATGACAGACAAATTTAGAAAAAAAAATCCAGAAAATCACATTGTAGGATTTTTAATGAATTTATTTGCAAATTATGGTGGAAAATAAGTATTTGGTCACTTACAAACAAGCAAGATATCTGGCTCTCATAGACCTGTAACTTTTTCTTTAAGGGGTTCCTCTGTCCTCCACTCGTTACCTGTATTAATGGCACCTGTTTGAACTTGTTATCAGTATAAAAGACACCTGTCCACAACCTCAAACAGTCACACTCCAAACTCCACTATGGCCAAGACCAAAGAGCTGTCAAAGGACACCAGAAACAAAATTGTAGACCTGCACCAGGCTGGGAAGACTGAATCTGCAATAGGTAAGCAGCTTGGTTTGAAGAAATCAACTGTGGGAGCAATTATTAGGAAATGGAAGACATACAAGACCACTCGATAATCTGCCTCGGTCTGGGGCTCCACGCAAGATCTCACCCTGTGGGGTCAAAATGATCCAAGAACGGTGAGCAAAAATCCCAGAACCACGCGACCTAGTGAATGACCTGCAGAGAGCTGGGACCAAAGTAACAAAGCCTACCATCAGTAACACACTACGCCGCCAGGGACTCAAATCCTGCAGTGCCAGACGTGTCCCCCTGCTTAAGCCAGTACATGTCCAGGCCCGTCTGAAGTTTGCTAGAGTGCATTTGGATGATCCAGAAGAGGATTGGGAGAATGTCATATGGTCAGATGAAACCAAAATAGAACTTTTTGGTAAAAACTCAACTCGTCGTGTTTGGAGGACAAAGAATGCTGAGTTGCATCCAAAGAACACCATACCTACTGTGAAGCATGGGGGTGGAAACATCATGCTTTGGGGCTGTTTTTCTGCAAAGAGACCAGGACGACTGATCCGTGTAAAGGAAAGAATGAATGGGGCTATGTATTGTGAGATGTTGAGTGAAAACCTCCTTCCATCAGCAAGGGCATTGAAGATGAAACGTGGCTGGGTCTTTCAGCATGACAATGATCCCAAACACACTGCCCGGGCACGAAGGAGTGGCTTCGTAAGAAGCATTTCAAGGTCCTGGAGTGGCCTAGCCAGTCTCCGCGAGATCTCCAACCCCATAGAAAATCTTTGGAGGAGTTGAAAGTCTGTTGCCCAGGCGACAGCCCCAAAACATCACTGCTCTGGAGGAAGTCTGCATGGAGGAATGGGCCAAAATACCAGCAACAGTGTGCTAGTGAAACCTTGTGAAGACTTACAGAAAACATTTGACCTGTGTCATTGCCAACAAAGGGTATATAACAAAGTATTGAGAAACTTTTGTTATTGACCAAATACTTATTTTCCACCATAATTTGCAAATAAATTCATAAAAAATCCTACATCTTTTGAAGTGGGAGAACTTGCACAATTGGTGGCTGACTAAATACTTTTTTTCCCCACTGTAGGCCTGTTTTTTCAGTTCAGTTCTCAGCGAGACCAAGAGACCTGGTGACAATCATGATACTCTCAGGTTGATAAAGGTCCTAGATCTCCTCGGTGACTGGTTTATTATGAGGTGGAGGTGGTTCCAGAGCCTTCCAAGAGTTCTAGAACCTTTCAAGAGTTCTAGAAACTTCCAAGAGAAGTAAAAAGGAAACTGAATGTGCCTGTTTTCCAACCTGGCCCATCGGGGGTCAATAGTCTACAATGTCCTTAGCCTCATCTCTTGTCTGTCTGCCTGCCTGCCTTCCTCCCTCCCTCCCTCCCTTCTTCCATTGACAGGGAGGGGAACCGAGTTGTTTGAATGTTGATAAGAAAATAAAAAATAGGAAGTACTGTTCTTACTGTTTTCTGTCTGTCTTATCTGTTGGACACACAACCAGTGTCCCAAATGGTACCCTATTCCAAATATATAGTGCACTACTTTTGATGAGAGCCCATAGGGTAGTGCACTATACAGAGAATAGGGTGCCATTCATGACGCATCCTGACTCTTCAGACACACCAGGGAACAAAGAGACAGAGGGGGAGTTTCATTCTGTTTCTTTACAAGGCAATAGAAAATGGTGGAAGGAACGAATGGAAGGTACTTCGACACCACAAGACAAATATCGAATATAGAATTTGGTTCAGCTTCAACAATTTGTATGATAAGTAACCAAATTAGATTTAACAGGGAATGTGGCTGTTGTTGCTCTAACCAACCAGATTCCAGTGGCTCCAGGATGAAGTTTCACCTAGGTACAGATCTAGGATCAGTGTTTGTAATGAAGGTAATAATGAAGGTAATAATGAAGGTAATAATGAAGGTAATACTCTGCCACAAAAAATGGAAGAGGCAATTACTCAAAAGAGAAAGGAATGAATGTGTTTGTCTGCCGCCAATCAAAAACCATGCATGGCTTAAGATGGCTAGTATAGAAGGTTGTTTTTGGACACAGGTCCGGGAATGGCTAAAGGATTGCAATATTTACCTGGAGCTAACCCTGCAGATGGCACTACTGGGTGATCTGAAAAGTCATAGTCAATCGATCAATAACATAATAATACTATTAGCAAAAATGTTTATTTTCAATTCACAATCTGTAGAAACAATGAGAATAGAAAGGTTCAGAACTTTTGTAAGACATCACAGTACAGTTGAAAAATATGTGAATGTATATATATATATATATATATATATATATATATATATATATATATATATATATATATATAAACATGGGGGATTGGAAGTGATGCAGACAATTACATTGATAGAAGATACAATCTATCTGCAATATTAAGCTGATCTAAGCTATAAATCATATAGTATAAATCGTAAAATGTATCAGTTTCACTTAAGGTTTGACAACTGTACCACATAAAATTCAGGATAGTTGGAACAGATTTTCGATGTCCCAATACCATGGCAACGGGTTTATGAACTGATAAACAAAACAACATTTGACGCATCAATCCGTTCTTTTAATTTAAGCTATTATATAAAATAATGGTAAATATATGGGGCATTGGACAGTCAGCCCTTTGCAGACTCTGCCATGAAGAAACAGAATCAATAGATCATTTCTTTTGGAACTGTCCTTCGGTGGCTCGCTTTTGGAGTCAGGTCAAGGAGCGGTTGTTAAGTCATAATGTCTGTGTTCAGATGGACCTGCAAACTGTATTGTTAGGGGGATCTGAAAAACCACGATCAGTCAATAGGAAATATGATTATACTCTTAGGTAAAGTATTTATTTTTAGGGCGATCTCGGTAGAAATGGTTCAAATAGAGACATCACAGTAAAATAGAAGGATGTATTGCAAAAAGTAAAATGGTAATATACTGGGAAAGACGGGTTCGTCTGAGGGGTGAATATTAAGATAAATAGTAAAATAGCAAGAGAGTTGGCTAAAGACGGCACGCTCAAGAGTTTTGGAGAGAAAAGAAAGGGAGACTGGTCTGTAGTTCGAGTGTAGGTTTTTTGAGAAGGGGTGCAACTCTCTGTCACGGTTAACTAAGCCAGAACCCAGAAGCAGACCAGGACAAGGTACGTTGAGGCAAAGGTGAGTGTTTATTAATAGATTCCGAGTGAGGCTGAATAATCCAGGGAACAGAGCGGGTGGCGTGGATGGGTTGTTGAGGGTGCAGTGGTTGGTCGGTACTGGCCTGCGGCCGCCGACCATCAGGCAGAGGTTGGGTGAAGGTTCCGGGTGAGAGACTGCAGACAGAACAAAAACGGAGGTCAGTACACAGCTAGTCAAAAAAGGTGCAAAACAACAAAACTAACACTAATGGCTCAGAGACTGATACGCAGACAAACATACTGTTCATGGCTAACGATCCGGCAGGAACTGGATGTTGGGCTCCAGAGCCTAAGAAGGGTGATGATCAGGACCAGGTGTGCAGATTGCTGATGGGATGCAGGTGCGGAAAACAAGAGCGCTCCCCGGAGCGTTCCCGAACCCTCGGAAACTGGAGATTACGAACAGGAACACTAGTCACCAGACAGGACCCGACTCAGACAGCCGGGATCGTTACAGTACCCCCCTCCGATTTAACGCCACCGGGCGGACTCCCGGAGCGCCAGGATGGAGGCGGTAGAAGTCACTGATGAGGTCCGCATCTAGGACCTGTCGCCTGGAATCCAACTCCTCTCTTCAGGGGCCATACCCCTCCCAGTCCACGAGATACTGGAAACCCCGGCCCCGCCGTCTGGAATCCATGATGCGACGCACCGTGTGGTAGAGGACCACCTCCGATCATCCGAGGAGGAGGAGGCGGAGGAGGCAACAGAGGGACTGAGGAAGACAGGCTTGAGGCAGGAGACATGAAAGGTGGGATGGACTCTGAGCGTCCTCGGTAGTTTGAGTCGAACTGCCACTGGATTGATCACCTTCTCCACCACAAACGAACCAATGAACTTCGGTAACAACTTCCTAGACTCAGTCCGTAACGGAAGATCCCGTGTGGCCAACCAAACCCTATCTCCGATGGTATAGGTGGGAGCGGGGATCCGGCGACGATTCGCCTGGAGCTGATACCGGTCCGAAACTCTAAGGAGTGCCTTTCTGGCCCGATGCCAGGTCCGGTGTGCATACGAATATGGGCCTGAACAGAAGGCACTGAGAGCTCCTTCTCCTGAGAAGGAAACAGGGGAGGTTGGTAGCCATACAGGCACTGGAAGGGAGACATCCCAGTGGCAGATGTAGGAAGAGTATTGTGGGCATACTCAACCCAAGGCAACTGAGAGACCCAGGAGGTGGGGTTGGAAGAGACCAGACAGCGTGAGCGTGGATTCCATCTTCTGGTTGGCTCTCTCCGCCTGACCATTGGATTGGGGTGAAAACCAGATGTGAGACTGACTGTAGCTCCAATGGCCAAACAGAAGGACTTCCAGACAGCAGAGGTAAACTGAGGGCCACGGTCGGAAAACGATATCACTGGGCAAACCGTGGACCCTGAAAACCTCCTAACCAGGATCTCGGACGTCTCCGAGGCAGAGGAAGCTTGGCAATAGGCACAAAGTGGGGCGAACTTGCTGAATCTGTCCACGAGTAGTCAGAACGACCGTGTTCCCCTCAGAAGCGGGCAACCCAGTGACGAAGTCCAGGGCCGGATGCGACCATGGTCGCTGGGAATAGGAAGGGGTGAAGTAGTCCAGAGCTGGGCCGATTGGTACTCTTATTCTGCGCACACACTGGACAGGCAGCAACAAAACCCCGAGTATCCTCGGCCATGGCGAGCCACCAAAAACGTCTGCGAAGAAACGCCATTGTCCGAGCCACGCCAGGGTGACAAGCCATCTTGCTGGCGTGGGACCATTTGAGGACAGCAGGGCCGAACCCGACTCAGGCACAAACAACCGACCGGGTGGACCGTTACCGGGACCGGGCTGAGTCCGAAGGGCCGCCAGCACCTCCTCTATTCTCAATCTTCCACATAACTGCTCCCACGACGCAGTTCGGGGGAGGATTGTCTCGGTCTTGGACCCACTCTCCTCCGTCTTGGAGAACATCCGGGACAAGGCGTCCGCCTTGCCGTTCTTAGATCCAGGTCGGAGCGTCAGGGCAAACTTGAATCGTCCGAAAAACAACGCCCACCTGGCCTGACGGGAGTTGAGACGTTTAGCCGATTGCACGTAAGCAAGATTCTTGTGGTCAGTCCAGACAATAAGCGGTTGCTCCGCCCCTCCAACCAGTGGCGCCACTCCTCCAAGGCAAGTTTCACCGTCGAGAAGCTCCCGGTTACCCACATCGTAATTCCTCTCCGCAGGCGAAAGGCGACGAGAGTAGTAGGCGCAGGGATGGAGTTTACTGTCCGTGGAGCATCGCTGCGACAGGATGGCGCCAACTCCACATCAGACGCGTCCCACTTCAACGACGAACTGACGGGCCGTGTCCGGTTGAGAGAGAATCGCGTGCGTTGGTGAATCGCCTCTTCAAATCCAGAAACGCTCGATCCGCCTCCCGGATTCCACTTGAAGGTCCTGATACTGGAAGTCAAGGCAGTTAACGGAGCTGGCCACACGGCTGTAATCCCGGATGAATCTGCGGTAGAAATTCGCAAACCCCAAAAAATCTCTGGAGCTGCAATCTCGTACCGGGCTGGGCCCATTCCAGAACCGCTCTAACCTTCTCCTGGTCCATCCTAATCTCTCCCCTGGAGATGATGTACCCGAGAAAGGATGTAGTGTGGGCGTGAAACTCGCACTTCTCGGCCTTCGAACAGGCGATTCTCAACAATCGCTGCAGAACCTGCCGGACATGCTGGACGTGGTCGGAAGGTTCCCTCGAGAAGATCAGAATGTCATCCAGGTAAACAAACACAAAGAGACCCGATCATATCTCTCAGGGCGTCGTTCACCATACTCTGGAATACCGCTGGAGCATTGGTCAGTCGAAACGGCATCACCTGATACTTCGAAGTGACCCATCGGTGTATTGAAACCCGTCAACCACTCGTCCCCCTCTCTGATCCGGGACCAGGTGATACGCATTGCGTAGGTCTAGCTTGGTGAACACCGTAGCACCCTGTAAGAGTCACGGCAGAACTCATCAAGGGCAGGGATACTTGTTCTTGACCGTGATGTCATTCAGCCCCCGATAATCAATACACGGTCGAAGAGAGCCATCCTTCTTACCCACAAAGAAGAATCCTGCCCCCAGGGGTGATGACGAGGGACGAACGAGACCAGCAGCTAGGGACTCCTTGATGTAGGTCTCCAACGCCTCACGTTCAGGTCGGGGAGATACTGTATAACCTTCCCTTGGGGTAGACAGCTCAGGAACCAGGTTGATGGCACAATCATATGGTCGGTGGGGAGGGAGTGACAGAGCCTTCTGCTTACTGAAAACTTCCCCCAAATCGTGATATGTCTCGGGAACCAGGGACAAATCTGGGGGTTTAGCCTCAATCACCTGACTGGGAACCGAATGGGGGCAGGCAGTCTTGAGACAGTTAGCATGACAATCAAGGCTCCAACTCGTTACCTTGCCCGTCACCCAATCGAACTGGGATTGTGTTCCTTCAGCCAGGGGTATCCAAGGACCAGAGGAACATGGGAAGACGGCAGAATGAAGAATGAAATCATCTCAGAATGATTCCCGACAACCGCATCTTAACGGTTCAGTCCTCATCGTGATCGTGCCAGACTACTGCCGTTCAGAGTGGTCGCTTCAATGGCTTCCGGCAATTGCTCCTTGGAAAGCCCCCAGCTGTTCCACCAACTTCGGCATCAAGAAAAGCTTCCATCGGCACCTGAATCGATAAAGCGTTAAGCGCTAAGCTCTGATTCCTGTTCACAAGGGTAGCCGGGAAACGGGGTCTGACAGAGGTACTGAGAGGTTGAAACTGGCTCGCTAAAAGTCCTCCCAACTTTAGCGAGCCGGCAGTTTGACGACCGCCGGGAACAAGTGGAGATGTAATGTCCCGAGCTACCACAGTAGAGGCAGCAGTTGGTCTTACGTCTATGTTGACACTCCTCCTTGGTTAACCCGTGCCGCCCCACTTGCATGGGTTCAGAATCGGAGAGAGGACCTCTCCACTAATCCATTGTGGTGGAGAATGATCGACGTGTTCTGGTCCACCACCCGACCCGACTGGGAACTGAGAAGCTGATCGATTGGACGGACCCCATTGCTTCTCCCTCCTTCGCTCTCGGACTCGATTATCCACCCGAATAGACAAGGCTACCAAGCTGTCCAGGTCACTAGGCTCGGATAGGAGATCAACTCATCCTTGAGCTGCTCCGACAGACCCTGGTAAAGGCCGCTTGCAGAGACTCCTCGTTCCACCCACTCTCCACAGCCAACGTCTTGAACTCGATCACGAAGTCGGCCACGCTGCGAGTTCCTTGGCGAAGCGAAACAGGCGCCTAGCTGCGTCCCTCCTCGGACGGAATGGTCGAAGAGCTTCCTCATCTCGGCCGTGAACCCCTGGTATGAAGCCATGCAGGGATCCTGTCGTTCCCAAACGGCTGAAGCCCACTCCAGCGCTCGACCACGCAGCAACTCAATCACAAAGGCTATCCTAGCCTTGTCTGTGGCATAAGAGTAGGGCTGTAGATCGAACACTAATCCACACTGCATAAGGAAGGCAACGGCATCTTCCCAGCTCCCCCTCATATTTATCCGGCGTCGGAACCTTGGGCTCACGGATGGACACAGCTTCCAGAAGCGGCAGGCGAGATGGGTGAAACCAGTAGTGGATCCTCCACCGGACACTTACGTTGGTTCTGGACCTCCGTCAGACCGGTAGAAAGGTTCCGAACTGATAACGCGATCTCCTGTAGTACCGTGCTATGATGGCCCAACATCTTCTCCTGCTGGGTAATAGCATGGCGAACGGAGTCCAGGGTCCGCTGGGTCCATTACTGGCCGGATCGTTCTGTCACGGTTAACTAAGCCAGAACCCAGAAGCAGACCAGGACAAGGTACGTTGAGGCAAGGTGAGTGTTTATTAATAGATTCCGAAAGTGAGGCTGAATAATCCAGGGAACAGAGCGGGTGGCGTGGATGGGTTGTTGAGGGGTGCAGTGGTTGGTCGGTACTGGCTCGGGCAGCCGCCGACCATCAGGCAGAGGTTGGGTGAAGGTTCCGGGTGAGAGACTGCAGACAGAACAAAACGGAGGTCAGTACACAGCTAGTCAAAAAAGGTGCAAAACAACAAAACTAACACTAATGGCTCAGAGACTGATCATGCAGACAAACATACTGTTCATGGCTAACGATCCGGCAGGAACTGGATGTTGGGCCAGAGCCTAAGAAGGGTGATGATCAGGACCAGGTGTGCAGATTGCTGATGGGATGCAGGTGCGGAAAACAAGAGCGCTCCCCGGAGCGTTCCCGAACCCTCGGGAAACTGGAGATTACGAACAGGAACACTAGTCACCAGACAGGACCCGACTCAGACAGCCGGGATCGTTACACTCTCGCTGTCTTGAAGACGGAAGGGACATAGCCAGCGGTCAAGGATGAGTTGATGAGCGAGGTGAGGTAAGGGAGAAGGTCACCGGAGATGGTCTGGAGAAGAGAGGAGGGGATAGGGTCAAGCGGGCAGGTTGTTGGGCGGCTGGCCGTCACGAGCGCAAGATTTCATCTGGAGAGAGAGGGAGAAAGAAGTCAAAGCATAGGGTAGGGCAGTGTGAGCAGGACCAGGTGTCATTTGACTTAACAAAACGAGGATCGGATGTCGTCAACCTTCTTTTCAAAATGGTTGACGGGAGTCATCCACAGAGAGGGAGGAGGGGGGAGGGAGGGGAGGATTCAGCAGGGAGGAGAAGGTGGCAAAGAGCTTCCTAGGGTTAGAGGCAGATGCTTGGAATTTAGAGTGGTAGAAAGTGGCTTTGCAGCAGAAACAGATGAAGAAAATGTAGAGAGGAGGTGAAAAGATGACAGGTCCGCAGGAGTCTAGTTTTCCCTCCATTTCCGCTCGGCTGCCTGGAGCCCTGTTCTGTGAGCTCGCAATGAGTCATCCCAGCCACGGAGCAGGAGGGGAGGACCGAGCCGGCCGGGAGGATAGGGGACATAGAGAGTCAAAGGATGCAGAAAGGGAGGAGAGGAGGGTTGAGAGGCAGAATCAGGAGATTGGAGGAGAAGGATTGAGCAGAGGGAAGAGATGATAGGATGGAAGAGGAGAGAGTAGCGAGAGAGAGAGAGCGAAGGTTGCGACGGCGCATTACCATCTGAGTAGGGGCAGAGTGAGTAGTGTTGGAGGAGAGCGAGAGAGAAAAGGATACAAAGTAGTGGTCGGAGACATGGAGGGGAGTTGCAGTGAGATTAGTAGAAGAACAGCATCTAGTAAAGATGAGGTCAAGAGTATTGTCTGCCTTTACCCTGCTGCCTGCTACCTTGCTGCCCTGCTGCCTGCTACCCCGCTGCCTGCTACCCTGCTGCCCTGCTGCCTGCTACCCCGCTGCCTGCTACCCTGCTGCCCTGCTACCCTGCTACCCTGCTGCCTGCTACCCTGCTACCCTGCTGCCTGCTACCCTGCTGCCCTGCTGCCTGCTACCCCGCTGCCTGCTACCCTGCTGCCCTGCTGCCTGCTACCCCGCTGCCTGCTACCCTGCTGCCCTGCTGCCTGCTACCCCGCTGCCTGCTACCCTGCTGCCCTGCTGCCTGCTACCCCGCTGCCTGCTACCCTGCTGCCCCGCTGCCTGCTACCCTGCTGCCCTGCTGCCTGCTACCCTGCTACCCCGCTGCCTACTACCCTGTTGCCTGCTTGCCTGCTACCCTGCTACCCTGCTACCCTGCTACCCTGTTGCCTGCTTGCCTGCTACCCTGCTACCCCGCTGCCTACTACCCTGTTGCCTGCTTGCCTGCTACCCTGCTACCCCGCTGCCTACTACCCTGTTGCCTGCTTGCCTGCTACCCTGCTACCCTGCTGCCTGCTACCCTGCTGCCTGCTACCCTGCTGCCTGCTACCCTGCTGCCAGCTACCCTGCTACCCTGCTACCCCGCTGCCAGCTACCCTGCTACCCTGCTACCCTGCTACCCCGCTGCCTACTACCCTGTTGCCTGCTTGCCTGCTACCCTGCTACCCTCCTGCCTGCTACCCTGCTACCCCGCTGCCAGCTACCCTGCTACCCTGCTACCCCGCTGCCTACTACCCTGTTGCCCTGCTGCCTGCTACCCTGCTACCTGCTACCCTGCTGCCTGCTACCCTGTTGCCCTGCTGCCCTGCTGCCCTGCTACTCTGCTACCCTGCTACCCTGTTGCCCGATACCCTGTTGCCCTGCTACCCTGCGGCCCTGCTATCCTGTTGCCCTGCTACTCTGCTGCCTTGCTACCCTGTTGCCCTGCTACCCTGCTGCCTGCTATTCTTCTGCCTGCTACCCTGCTGCCTGCTACCCTGCTGCCTGCTACCCTGCTGCCAGCTACCCTGCTGCCTGCTACCAGCTACCCTGCTACCCTGCTACTCTGCTACCCTGCTACTCTGCTACCCTGCTGCCTGCTACCCTGCTGCCAGCTACCCTGCTGCCTGCTGCCTGCTACCCTGCTGCCAGCTACCCTGCTGCCTGCTACCCTGCTGCCTGCTACCCTGCTGCCAGCTACCCTGCTGCCTGCTACCCTGCTGCCTGCTACCCTGTTGCCTGCTACCCTGCTGCCTGCTACCCTGCTGCCTGCTACCCTGCTGCCAGCTACCCTGCTGCCTGCTACCCTGCTCAGCCCAGAACCACATGGCGTCAGCCTCTAAAAGTGAATCAGAACCCTTAATCAGAATGAACTCTGCATTGGGACATTCTGATAAAGCCAAAGATTCAGTATTAGTAGGTAACTGTAATATTGTCAAATAGTTTCCTCTAAGATATGCACACACTCCCTAAACCTCTGTTGTATGTTTGATTTGTTTCGTCACTGTACTTTAGGCCTCCCCCTGATTCACTGCTGCTATTGGTTCAGCCCTACTAGGCCGAAGTCAACCTGCCCTCAGAATTACTAACTGATGTACTTGATTCATTTTGAAACATGGCATTTGGAATACACAAACAGTTTATGGTTTTAGAGTGCTCCATGGAAGTAATTCCCATATCACTCAATCTGTGCAACAGTTGTTCCCTGTCTGCATTCTCCTCCTAGTGGCGACTTGGTGAAACACTAGATGTTTATACAAGGGGACATGGCTAAAGACCACAACCAAATAATACTATTATATACATATTGACTACACTCATTACTTCAAGGTTAGCTTTGTTCTGAGTGTATTAAGGAGCTGCTGTTAAAGATGCATTAGAGAGGGTGTCAGGGCCATAGTAGATAGAGGTTAGAGGGTTAGGGCAGGACGTTAGAGAGGGTTAGGGCAGGACGTTGGAGAGGGTTAGGACAGGACGTTAGAGAGGGTTAGGGCAGGACGTTAGAGAGGGTTAGGGCAGGACGTTGGAGAGGGTTAGGGCAGGACGTTGGAGAGGGTTAGGGCAGGACGTTAGAGAGGGTTAGGGCAGGACGTTAGAGAGGGTTAGGGCAGAACGTTAGAGAGGGTTAGGGCAGGACGTTGGAGAGGGTTAGGGCAGGACGTTAGAGAGGGTTAGGGCAGGACGTTAGAGAGGGTTAGGGCAGGACGTTAGAGAGGGTTAGGGCAGGACGTTAGAGAGGGTTAAGGCAGGACGTTAGAGAGGGTTAGGGCAGGACGTTAGAGAGGGTTAGGGCAGGACGTTAGAGAGGGTTAGGGCAGGACATTAGAGAGGGTTAGGGCAGGACGTTAGAGAGGGTTAGGGCAGGACATTAGAGAGGGTTAGGGCAGGACGTTAGAGAGGGTTAGGGCAGGACATTAGAGAGGGTTAGGGCAGGACGTTAGAGAGGGTTAGGGCAGGACGTTAGAGAGGGTTAGGGCAGGACGTTAGAGAGGGTTAGGGCAGGACTGGTGTCCTAGCCTTATGCATTACTCAGGGTGTTAGGGTCATAGTTCTGACCATAGTTATGGCATGCTGGGTTAAAGGTGATTGATCCAGTGCAGTCATGCATACAGGCAAACCAAGCGATGCCCAGGAAGCAGACATCCTCCCCCCCCTTTGTGACTGAGGGAGCAGGGAGCTGGGGCTTTTGTGAATGCAGGTGCAGAAATGTTCACACAGAGGCCAGGCAGTTTGGGGCCCTGTCTCCCGTGTCCCTCTATGCAGAACAGAGCAGGCAGCCACACAGCCACGGTCACCAGTAATAATAACAACCTGGCTGCTGAGCCATAGATATATATACATTCACTGGCCTGGCTGCTGAGCCATTATATATATATATATACATTCACTGGCCTGGCTGCTGAGCCATATATATATATATACATTCACTGGCCTGGCTGCTTAGCCATATATATATATACATTCACTGGCCTGGCTGCTGAGCCATATATATATATACATTCACTGGCCTGGCTGCTGAGCCATATATATATATACATTCACTGGCCTGGCTGCTTAGCCATATATATATATACATTCACTGGCCTG